>NW_026067922.1:1651365-1686120 GCF_014885135.2 Alexandromys fortis
TTTCCATCTTTGTATGCTTTATTTTAACCTCTATTTCATTTATTTTTACTTTTATTTCATATTCTCTGTATCTCTTTGACCTGGAATAACTCTGTAGACCAGGCTCTCCTTGAACTCTCAGAGATCTGCCCGTCTCTGCCTCCCAGGCATTGGGATTAAAGGCGTGTGCTACCACACCTTGAAGTCACAGAGGTCAATCTCCCTCTGCCTCCCAAGCGTTGGGATTAAAGGCGTGTATTACCACACACAACTTCTCTTTTTCTTGCTTATTTTTACTTTTAAAAACTTTTAACTTTTAGCTTGCATATATTTTTAACACACTGTAAATCATTTAAACATTTTCTTTATCTTTGAATCTCTTTACTGTATATCTCTCTTTTTCTGACCACACGAGCCTTTAAATTACTGAGCAATATGAGTAGGATTAAAGCCGTGGCTTTGCCAGCTAGATCCAGTCCATTCCTTAGCTTTCCAGCCTCATGGCTGAGGTACCGGTTGTAGCCTACTGCCACAACTCTATGGCATTTCAAGGTCCCTGCCAGCCAGCAAGCTACAACAGACAACACTCAAGTCCTCTCTCTGTAGTCGGCCCTCCTGCCTCAGTCAGAGTTTGCCCTGGCAGGACGGCCCAGAAAGCCGGCATTTTTAAACAGCACAACTTTTTTCCTGCTACGGCTGAAAACCAAAAAGCATGCGTTCAGCTTTTCACCAACACCGTTTAAGTGTTTCGTGGCAGGACCTCTTAATGAGCTGCAGGGTTTTGCAGCTAAAGCTGAGTCAGGAAACCTCTCTTAGATGAGAGCGCTTCCTTGCCTCTAGCAAGCAGAGTAGACCAGAAAAATTGTTGCTACCAAGAAAACAAACATGCTTTACTCTTTCCCAAGCTTTCTCAGGCTTTTTGTGGATTCAGTTATCCTCACATTGGGCAGCCATCTGTTGAAATAAGAGGCGGCGAGGCTGAGTCCCCAACACCCCGGCCGCTTGGCTAGCTTATGCCCGAAATAATTACACGCAAACTGTATTCTTTGAAACACTGCCTGGCCCGGCTAGTTCCAGTTTCTTATTGGCTAGCTCTTACATATTGTTCTAACCCATTTCTAATATTCTATGTAGCCTATGAGCTGGCTTACCCGGGAGGATCTTAACCTGCTTCTGTCTGGAGCGGGAGAATCATGGCAACTCCTCGACTCAGCTTCTTTTTCCCA
The DNA here is from genome assembly GCF_014885135.2 of Alexandromys fortis. Lineage (NCBI taxonomy): Eukaryota > Metazoa > Chordata > Mammalia > Rodentia > Cricetidae > Alexandromys > Alexandromys fortis. Next base: position 1,652,571 of record NW_026067922.1, read on the forward strand.
GCATTCTCTTCTGTTTCCTCCTCCCACCAATGTTCTAACCTATCAGGGCCAGCCAAGCAGTTTCTTTATTGCTCAGCCAATGAAATCAACAGATTGATATGACACTCCCACATCACTAATGTAAATGTTCCATCATGTACACATGCCAATGTACACACACACACACACGCACGCACGCACACACACACACCATTAAACTATGTCACTATGTAGAACATCTGCAGTGTTTGGAGGAGCAGCCAGAGTGATTGAGACCTAGAGTGTTTAACAGAGGCTAATTCCATGCTGAGATGCCCTGAAGCAGTTTTGCTTTCAGTAGACAATAGACACATATAAGAAATGGACCATATGTTTAAAAAATGGAAGAAAGAAGAGAAAGAGACTATGATGCTATGTTGAAAAAGAAATTATATGGCTATGGTTCTGAGCACATAGGTTGGAAAACAAATGCAAGATTATCAATAGTGTAGCTCTTTAGCAATTTTATAGCAGCCTTTGACCAAGAGGTAATGATTGCTATTCCTCAGTAAATAATTGAAAGTAAATAACGTGGTAAAGGTTGTGGAGTAAAATCTTCATAGTGAACACTCTGTTAAGGGTTATTGGGTGCATTAATGTCCTTCCTAATGAATACATCATTGAGCACTGGTTAGCCATGTGTATTTCTGAGAACCCTGCTGACTCTTGAGAAGATAGGTTGGTAGTAAAAGTGTAGAAACCTCATGGTAAATATAGACCTGCAATCAGGACATTAACATGCATTAAACGTTCCTCCTGAGCTATGTACACGTGGTGTGGTGTGGTGTGTGTGTGTGTGTGTGTGTGTGTGTGTGTGTGTGAAAGTGATCATAGAGTGTGGCTTGTGCAGAAGACAACATGCAATAGTTTTTCTCTTTCCACTGTGTGGGTTCTGGAGGCAAACTCAGGTCATCAGATTCATCAGCAGGTGACTTTAAGCCCTGAGCTGTCTTTCTGACCTTTCATGAAGAATCCATAGATGGCAGTGGACCATTGTATATTAGAACGCATTCTCCGCAGAAGGATTGGTTTCAGTTAGGAAAGACCCTCTTCTGTTACCATAAATGCAAATCCCTACTTTATTGTAATCCATAGTTTCAACCCTACCTTTCTTCTGGAAGCTCAGGCTCACAGGTAACTGCTACTAGGTTTATTAATACTATTATTAAAATTGTAATTGTACCACTTTAAAGGTATTTTTTAGCAGGAGTGGAGAATTGCCTGTCTTTTCTGACACCTATATATCATTTTCTTTCAGTTAAATGCCAGGGAACATTTTCATTGTTGGAAAACGATGAAGCTGACAGTTAAAGAAGGTAGTACAACCAGGTTCTGTGTAACAGAGTCACTAGATAACACAGTTGACTCTCTCCATAAACACATGAGTACTGACCATGGACCTTACAGTCCTCTCCTTTTGCTTGTTTGCATCTACATCTGAAAAATGACCCTGGCATAAGACAGTAAACACTTTTAAGCTAGTCATCCTTACCATTCCAAATGGATGGCTCAGTTAAATATTATGCAAATCAATTAACTATCAGTGCAGAGAAAAACATTTTATATATTTTTCCTAGGAACATGCAGTGCAAAAAACATTGCACAATACTTGTTGTTAGATAAATATAATGATGGAGAGGACACTGAGGAATTCCAGCCTTCTAGGCTCATATTGTCTCTACATAACTTTCTCGTTTGAAGACATCAAAGAAAAAAAGAAAATGAAAGGGAAGAGAAAAGTAGAGAAGGAAAGGAGGAAGGGTGGAAAACAGGAATGGAGGGAGAGAGGAAAGAAAGAAAAAAATTTTCATTATATGCCATGTATAGTATGATCGTTTCCAACACTGGATGTTGAGAAAGGCTTTGTCTTTGTATGACAAGCAAAGTTAATGAATGCACACTGTGATAAGTTTTAAGTGAAAATAAAGTGTTTGGGGAATGAATGTGTTTTTAAGTGATTCTCTGTTTTGCAGCCTTGCTTGATTAATTGGCCAGTTATTGGCAGTGAATGCTTCAGATGGAAAAGCATCTATGTATAAAAGAAATGTAAAAAAAAAAGCAGTATGCCAATATTCATAGTATACTCCTACTTTAAAGTATATATATGCAATTATGTATATAAATATATCTATTTATCTACACACATACACACATATGTATTTAATATGGAGTCATATGTTAAGCCAGGCCTTTATTTTTTGTTATGTTTTTCTATATTAAAATTTCTTACAATTCATTCCCATCACTTATAAAATGAGATGATAAACTATAACAGGATTTTTTAATGTACTACATTTTCAATCCCACTATCTTGGCTTCTATTACCCACTCTCCCCTGAAACACCTGATTTCCTAAAGGACAGAATTTTCCAGAAGTGTATACCATAGAGTTGCTGTGGCCTACTTCCTGGGTAACATCATGAGGTGTCTGTCATTTATCAGGGGCCCTTTACAATGCGATTTCACTCACAAAGCTCCCCTAAAACCATTTCTGAGTGGTTGTTCCACCAGTTAACAGAGTCCCCACCATCATAGTTTGACTGGATAACTGAGGAAGCAGAGAATCTCAACCTTTTGGATCCCAGAAGCATTCGTAATTTTTAAAACGTTGCTAATATTTTATATAACATTTTCCTCTTTTGTAACCCTGTTGTTATTGTTTTTAAAACACATGAATTGAACTTTTCATTTGAAACTATGTGTCGGGTTTCTTCCTTCATGCTTGAACAAATAAGAGGGATGGTAGATTTGTTTGTTGACTTCCGCAGGACCGAAGGATCCAAGCACATTAGCAGCTGTCGCTGGTGCTGTAAACAGAGAGGAAACAGAGCTTTCCCGTTGCTCACAGGGCTTTAGCCCTGTGCCTCTGCAGTGATAACTGCATTGAGTCTTCTGCACCACCAATAAAGCATGTTCTGGGGTTAGAGCACCAAAGACTGCAACCTCAGCCGCACAACCGTTCCCAAGAATCCCCATCAGAGGTAGCTGACAGATCGGACAGGTGGTTATTTTCTCAACACCTTGTCTGATTAGGGTTACATCCAAGTTGATTATTTTCCCTCAAAGAAAACTGAGATTCCTGTTAGCTATCCTATGATGTGTTGGCATATTTTCTCGTTAGGGCTCTGGTAGTATTAAATGTTTATGTATTTATTTTCTGCTTTTCCAATATCACCATATCTTATGTAGTATTGTCTTACAAACACAGATTAGATCATTCAATCTTTGCTTCTTGGATTACCCTTGAACAAGAAGCTTCTTACTCTTGGAGTCTATGCTGCTATCTACCCCACAGGTTAGATGAGCGTGGGGTTGAAAGTGGGCCTTGATGGTATTGAGTACACGAGTAATTTGCATGTGTTGTTTTAGCTCCACAACACTACAATCCTAAAGAAGGTTTTACATAACAACTGAGAAAACAGAGGCTTGGTGAGTTGAATGTCAATTTTCTCCCATTGCACAGCTAAGAAGTCTCATTGCCGAAAGGAGTCTAATGTAGTTTGGAAACTTCAAGGCTACTCCTTGCCTTCTTGTCCATCCTGATCCGCACCAGTCCCTTCACTAACTTCTCCTGTGGACTGCAGCACACGGTGGATAGCATACAGCAAACCTCAGCTCTGGCTGCTGTCCTTTACCTAGCCTGCTATGCTTGGCTTTCTTGGGCGTTTGGCTACAAATATTTGCTCTCCCAGTCTCTAGTGATTTATAGAGTACATTATCTGAAAGCAGTGATTTTCTCTTTAAGAGGAGCTTGGGCTATTTGTCTTAAACATACATATTTTACCCTCCACCTATTGTCTTGCATCGCTCATGGTGAAGCACACCGACCATGAGTCATAGGCTGGCATGAAGTAGTGACACACACCCATAGCCACTGCTTCCCACTTCCAAAATATCCCTTTATGCACTCCATGATGTGTCTTTCCTTATAGCCCTAACATTTGCTTCAAGATATATAATATCTTGAAATGATATGTGCTTTCAAAGACTTGAGATCCTCAATACTACCTCAGTTCTGACATTGTAATTTTTAATTCTAAGATAGTGATAAAGTTGTTGCTGTTTTGAAGATTCAGGATCAGAATTAAATTTTATACTAGGTACCCATTTATGTGTGAGGAAAAAATGCCAACATTGGAACATAGAAAATGGTTTATAAAGTTTATGCTTTAGCCCTCTAATAAAGCAAGAGGAAGAAAGCCAGAGAGTCTAGTCCAAATAAATTCAAATATTGCACATGGTAAGTCTGGTGAATAATATCACATTTAGTCACACTTTCAGAGGTGGCATAAAGAATATAATAATCAAAAATGGTGTTTTAGTGAGGGACCAAGTAATTTCTTTAAGCTTAATGGGAATGAAGCTTCCTGTTCTAAGTATTAGAGACTGTTCAATACTTGGTTGGATGGTTCATGCAGTTTTTACCTTCAAGGGAATTTATATTGCAATGGGAAATATGGGATACACTACCGTTCCCTCTGCCTTGCTAAAGTGGTGCCACTCTTGATGTGATCACAGAGACCTCAGGCTTTCGTTAGTCACAAGACTTCTGTGTGCATCTTTCCATCGCCAAGATCCAAAGGAATGTTGAATGAGTTTCCACATGGATATCGGGAGCTACAAGACTCGGATAAGTGATGGGGACAGTCATTGACAGTACTGAGCATCTCCAGGCTGCCCTAAGTCATTGTTAAAGTTTTACAGTATCAAGAACAGAAGGCAAAACTTATTATCCTGTCAGAGTCTAGACTATCGGTATAGTCTTATTGGACTCAGTGACTGCATCAGGCACAGAAATTTCAATAGTTATCTTCGTGGGTAAATCAAGCTACACTGGGGAAACAAGAGAGGGATTTTCAAATTTCTTTCAGGGATCTCCAGATTTTGTGGAGGGGCGAGGGGTAAAAGAGTGTGGTGAGACTCTGACCTAATAAAGGCCAAATATATTTTAGATTTCTTTAGCCAAGAGTAGCCCTATTCTACCTAGTCTTGATTTATCTAATCTACATTTTTATTAGTCAAAGGAAATATAAAACTTCCTTCTAAAGGGACACAAGTGTTGATTTATATCCCACCTGCTTAAGATCAGAATTATCAGTCTGAAACAATCAATTATAAAGCATTCTGAAATTGTGAACACCAAAAAAAATCATTAGTTCTAATTGTTATATTTCATACACAAAAGTGCCAGAGAATCATGCTGCAGACAGTGATGGATTATTGCAACACAGACATGCAGAATTCTAGCTCTCACCTGAATCCAAAAAGCACTAATGCTTCTGCTTACAGTGTACTTGTACGTGCATGAAGAATGGCCCCTTTTCGGCAATCCTGACGTCTGCAGTTGCAGACAGGTTGCATCTATTATATATCCTACATTTCTTTTTTGACTGATGCTTTCAATCCTTTTGTCGCAGAGACAGAAGAACGCCACATTAACCTTCTGTTTCCCTATGATATCTGTGTCTCATTCGAAATTCAGTGTGGTTACATAAAACCAGCACTCTATCCACAAGCTTTTGGGGGCGGGTCATTAGTAGCTTTGACTGCCATAATTTTTGGATGATCCATCATCTTGAAATCCTTATCCTCTGGATTCTTCTTTTATGTAAACACTCATCTGTAAAATACATTTTTCTTAAAATATAGAAGCTAAGCTTTACGGCAGTAGCTGCTCTGCCAGCCTCTACAGAAAATGGATGTTCCAGATGAGCTGTGTATCAGAAATAAGAGCCAGAGAGAGGGCTGGGCTTCTGGACCACAAAATAGAAAAAGAAATATTCAAAAAAACAGATGAAGACAGATATGTGCTCTCCCTAGGAACACTGGAAGTTTACTAATTAGTTATGGATCAGAAGCGTTTGACAGGCACAACTTTGCTGATAGCATCACTATCCCTGCCATTTCCTGAGGAGGGTCAGAAGATCTGGTCCTCTGTGTTCCCACAGCCAGGTAAAAAGATGCTTCAAAGACCATTGTCCCTATTTTCTGCTCTTTTGCAGTTTATGTGGATAGTTGTTTTACCTGAATTCTTATTTATGAACTACCAGAGTGCCTGGTTTTCAAAGAGGCCAGAAGAGGGTGTTGGATTCCCCTGAAGTGGGTTTATAGGTGGTTGTGAGCTACTCTGTGGGTGGTGGAAGTTGTCCCTGAGTCCTATGAAAGAGCAGCCCGTGCTCTTGACCTCTGAACCATCTTTCCATTTTCCTGCTACAGTTACTTAAAGGTAACTTCAAAGACTATTGAAACCAAAAATGCATGGGAAGAAAGAGGTAAGGATTGAAATACTGTAATAGAAGATAAAATTCATTGCCTAGATTTAATGGTGCAGAATCCCAGACCTTCAGAAGTTTTCAAATAAATGTCCTTGCATTTATACTTGGTGTGCCTTCTCAAAGAAGTTAATTATGTCTCTGAGAAGAAAGACTTATCTCATCACAAACTGTAAAACACTCTAGATGACTTCTAGCTTGCCTGTCAGCTCTGGGAGGGAGGAAACATTATTGTAACCTTCTCGTTAAATTAAAGCACATCTTTTAAATAATTAAACTTCCTTGAATATTTAACAAAAACTTTTATTTTAGGAAGCCAAGAGCATCAAAAGCAATGAGTGCCAGTACAGAAGACTCTTCCCATTAAGGCTGGCTTGTTCATATGTGATACAGATAGAGAGGCTGAGTTCCTGATCGTGAGAGGGAATCAAGAGCCTGTGCTGCTGAATACTTGAAGAACAGACTCCATGGTGCCAAGGTGGACACCAGGAAGATGGTCAAGACTAATGCAGCAAAGAAAAAAGGGTACAGGCTTGTATACACAGTAATCCTGTCTCCCAAAAATAATGTCCTCGCTACATGCTCTCAATAAACATCCTCCCTTCCTGTGGGAAAAGAAACATGCTGGTAACTAAGGACAAAGGGTTTTAGAGCACACTGATGATCCAAACCTAATATAGCCCAACTCTGACTTTGTGACATTTTCTTCAGTTCACAAAGTGTGTATATGCCACAATTTATGCCTCGTATTTGAGATGTAAGCATAGATTAAATATGAGTTTTCTATCAAACTGCTCAGAGGACTACAAAGAGTAAAAATAAAAATACCAACTTCATATTGTAATTGGATTTTCTTCAGATATTATTTGTTTGGAAACATTGTTACTTTATTTCATAGGTAAAAGAACACTTTGTAAAATTCATAATTTGTTTTCCTCTGCTTCTTGATTGCAAGGTTGCTGTACATTTTAGTCACTAAATTTGTTGAAATTGTGGTGGTGATTTTTCTCATTACTCACTCCTTAATGAGGACAGATTTTCAAATCCTTCTGTGCTCTGTGTAGTGAAAAATAATCTCCAAGGTGAGAGAGACTTTCTCACTTGGAGACTGAGATGGAGGGCTGGCTAAAATCCATAGCCAATGGGCAAATTGACATCTCCTGTTCATTCATCATCTTCTAGACACTGTTGTCAAACAACAATCATGCTTGTAGGATGAGCAAAACTTTCAGGATGATCTCAGGTGGGTGTAAGTCTGAATCTTCACACAGGGAGGATTTGATACAAGGGATTTGCTGTTTATAAAACCTTGGGGAAATCACTTAAAGCAGCTGGCTTCATAGGAATTGGAGAGTGTAGGAAGTAGAGGAATTTCTACAGATAATCTCCAAGATCCCTAGCTTCAGAACAGTATTCAGATGAGCATGTCCAGAGAGTTCTCCCAACTCTAACACTGCCTGTTTCCTGCTGATCTGCCTTCCATTGAAGGAAAAAAATAATCCCCTTCTGATTTGCCTGCTCTATTTCATCTAGGAGAGTTTCATGAATAGAGTCTATGCCCAAACTCAGATACCAGAAAAGAAATTTCCAGGCTTATAGACCTTGTAAGGCTTAGAAAAGTGTGCATATGAGTGTGTGTGTGTGTGTGTGTGTGTGTGTGTGTGTGTGTGGTGTATTTTTCAGGACTAAGAGCTGATATTCAATATACCATCTTCAGCCTATGAAGTTAGTATATAAATAAGTGGCAAAATATTTTTCTATTTCCCTATGTAAAGGAATTCAGATGTATTTTAATAGAATCCACACAAAAGAGACATTAAGATTTCCTTTCCCTTAAAGATATAACATCAAGGCTTAGAAATATTTAGTAAACATATTGAAGCCACTTTGCTCTTAGGTGGAGGGTTGCTGTGCAAGCATGGGTCTATTGTATTCCACGATGAATATCTACTGGAATCATCCTCTCGTGTTTGATGCGCTTGTGGTACAGGAAACACTCCTTTAATTCTGAAAGATTAGATGCATCCTATAGTAGTTTTCTACCGTGAAGCAGGTACTGAAACTACAACTCAGAAAGCAATCAGTTTTCCAGATCTTCAGATCTCACCATTTCACCTAGACATTGTTATTTCCTCAAGACTTTATCTGAGATTTGGGGTAATAGAAATTCCTCCAGGGTTTTGACAGTGCATTGAGAAATTTCAAGTTTCCAGTGATGCTGTTTCAACTAGGAAACATTTTTGTGTGTATGTTTTCATAAATGTTATATCAAGCCTACAGCCGAGAGGCTTTCCTGGATCTATTCAATAAAATATAATAAGTCCATCAATAGAGATAAGTATCATGTGCTTTGGAAAATGAAGGATCATGATCGCGCACACACACACACACACACACACACACACACACACACACACACGCCAGTATTTCTTGTAGAAATACTCCACAAGAATATCACATTAAGCAGCAGAAATAAGAAATATATATGGACATAATAAAGTCAGATGCTACTATTGAAATTAATGTCATCTACTAAGCTTGCAAGTCTCAATGTTGCTTCCCTAATAGTTTGGTTCTCCAAAATCAAAGCTTCATTCTGTCTACTACTATCGTACTTAACTAACAAATAAGATAATCGATAGAGAATAATCCCATACATTTATAAAAGATTCAAGAATTATAATGAGTTTTAGATATGTTATCTCATTTGATACATAAAACTAATTTGGAAAGACAATAGACTCTCTTTTATGTCCTTAGTGCCAGATGAAAATCTCCAAGTCAGAGGATCAAATGTGAAATTGTGTCCAGAAGGAGCTTAGCTGTATCTGCCTCCTGTGGAGTCAGCATGGAGTGAAGACAAAGCTCTTGGAAAGCACATATTTCCAACTTGTAGATGCAGTACTGATATATATATATATATATATATGATCTTGGAAATAAGAGCTCAATGAATATTCTTTATCCGTTAATTTGTTGAAGGACATTCAAGCTGTTTCTTTCTCTTGGCTATTGTGAAAATGGCAACAACAAACCAGTTGTGTTGCCTGGGAATAGAGTCAGCCCTAGCATGTGGTAGACCTACCAAGGATCACCTTATCAGAGGAAACTGACTCTAGATCTTACGGCAGCTATCAAATGCCAATAATTCCTCAGGTGGTGATGGGATATCATTCCCACCTTCCTGTCTCCATGCTGAGATTTTGTCTGGTCTTTTCTGAAGGTCTTGTTCATGTTGATGCAATTGCTGGGAGTTCATATATGCTTCTGCCCTATTGTGTCTGAGAAACGCTATTTCCTTGATGCTATTGACCACCTGTGTCTTTTAAAATTTCTCTTCACTCTATTGTTGAAAGATCCATGAGGCTTGCAGAGAGGGCTGTGATATGAATGTCCAGTTTAAGGCTGAGGACTCCAATCTCTTATTGTCTCGGTGTGTGGGTTTCTACATTAACTGCCAACTGCTGCAAGAAAAAACTTCTAATACGAAATTTGATGTCCATGCCATGAGATAAAATTCATACCCAGTGCTGTTGAAGAGACTAAGAACCTGTAGCTAACAGTTCTCAATGTGTGGGTTGCAACCCCTCTAGGGCCTGAATGAGCATTTCACAGGGGTTGCAAATTTGATATCCTACATATTAGATGCTTACATGACACTTCATAACAGTAGTAAATTTAAAGTTAGGAAGTAGCCATGAAATAATTTTATGGTTGGAGGTCACCGCAACATAAGAAACTGTATTAAAGGGTTGCAACATTAGAAAGTTTGAGAACCAGTGATGCAGGTGATAGTCCCTAGAGAGAACACAACATTTTTATTATGCTCAACAGATATAATGTGTAGTAATGACCAGTAACTCATTACTATACTCATATGAGAGCATCTCTCAATCCTTTTATTCTTTAAAAAGTACTCAGAATCATGCATTCTGTTGCAACAATAGGAATTGGATAAAGTTGTTGTATACCTATAGCAGGGTGGTGAGTTAATTCTGTTCCTGTCACTTAGAGGCTGTAGCAGCTTTCCTGTGGTCCATTTGAGAACCTCATGCCACAATGTAGGCCTGCTAGGTTCACTTTCTGTATTTCCACCAAGGACATCGAGCTTTATTGCACAGAGAAGCATGTAACCTATCAAATCACCATCACCTGCTCCTGTATGAAATCAAACACATTTTTGCACTCTTCACGATGTGAACGTGCTTTTTCCTCTCCGACCTCAAGTCCCAAATCACAGGGCAGCGGTAGCTGAAATGAGTTGGACATAAATTTAAGGTATAAAGTACCATCTGTTTCAAGCAGTTAGAAAAAAGATAATGGGAGAGACTGTTTCCCTGATAGATGGTTATCGGGAAACAGCATTTGGTTGAGAAATTGCTAAGACATACCTGGGTCACTTACAGTCCACCCGGTAACCAATGACAAACGGAGGTAAAAATACAGTGGAATTTGGGAAATGGTGTTATTTTCCTGCTCTGTAGGTTTCGCTCTGGAATTGAGGTCTGCTACAGTTTAAAGAGAATGGACACCACATGACATGCCCAGGCTTCATTCATGACTGATCATCAAGTAAGAACAGCCAGTTAGAAATGCATTCAGTTGTCTTGGAAGCTCAGAACTCTTTAACTGGACAGGATCTCAGTCCTGGAGCATCTGTGTTTTAACAGACATGTTTCTTGATGATGGCACAGGCTGAGAAAATAATGATGGGTGGCCAGTGTCCTACATTGCACTGATAAGAGCCACATTAACCCTTTGCTTCTCCATACTTGATTTTTTTTTCTTTTTATCCCTTTTTGCTTTTGCTACAATTTCAGAATTGTAGTGATGTAAGATCTTACTTGCTTGCTTGTTTGTTCCCCTTGAGTTCATCTCCTTTGGTATTAAATGATGTGTGTCATTCTCTCTCCCTGAATTCCCCAGCCCTGTCTGGCCTCTGTTTAAAATGCAGAGACTCAAAGCGAAAATGCCATTGCAGATCTCAACCATCAGACATGCAAAGGCTGTTTCTTTTTCTTTTTGGTCTCTCCTTTTTACATCCATAACTCAAGTGATTCCTGCTCATCTGCTCCCATCTTTTCTTGGCAATGTCTTCATGATAAAATGTCCACTTTCTTCAAACTCTCACAGTCCCTGCTGCTCTGCTCCCCATTAACCATGCCTGCTTCTGCTTGTTTGTCTCCAGATGTATTCGTTAGCATTTTTCCAGTTGAATCTCATCCTCTTATTTCTCGCTCATATTGCTAACCTCTCCAGGGGCCCATATGTTTCCACAGCTCTTATGCCAAAATCACAGAGCATCTTAATACAAACCTTTCTTCAATGTCCTCACACCAGCCAACAAAAACACTCAGTGGTCTGTCAGCCAGATTTACAGCCAGCTCTGTCCCAGCATTGTGAAATGAGCACTGGATTTGAAATAGAACCTAAACACCTTGTCTCCTTGTGGTGTCTCTCATGTGCCTCAGTTTCCTTAGTGTCCTGAATGATGAACAGCAATGTCTTTGCTCAGTTGGAATATGAGGCAATGGCTCCCAAGTACCTTCCATGTTCTGGGAAACACTGAAAACCTCTTTTCTGACTCATGGGAGAAAAAAGAAAACCTAAAATTATTGGCGAGTGCCCTTAAGGAAAGGGTGCCGTGCTATAAAGAGACTCAAAGAGGAAAGAAATGACTATCTTCGAGTATATTTACGTTATTAAGGAAAACAGCAGAAACATGGCAGTGACAGATAACTGGCATTTGAGTCACTGGATGCTACGATGGACCAGGTTGGCTTCAAGTTTGCCAGCTACAAGGCTTGTCCACATGGTGTGCCTTACCTATCTACAAAGCCCAGACCTCGCTACATCTTTGCTTTCCTGGCCAACGTCTATTTAGCTTTCCAGAGCAGTGTCAAGCAAGCATCACCTTATGCAGGAATTAGCCTTGACCTTCCCAGAATGAATTATGTACTCACACTGCTGTCCTTCTCAAGGAACCTCTGCAGACCCCAGAGGTACCAAAGCATTCTACAGTAATTTAAGCTTTCCCACCTGCCATCTCCAAGGTTGTCTTTGTATCTCTGCGAGACAAAGGCTCCTCCATTTAGCTTATCTGTGCATTTTTCCATGCCCCAGATTTCATTCGTGGCACTATACAAATGCCAAAGAAGATATGTGAATGATTACAGAGCAGCGTGTCATTTTATCTCAGCTTTTAACTAACAGTGAGGGCAAAAGAACGGCTTACTGCTTCCTAGGGGTGCACGCGGAGCATAGGTTCCTGAAAGACCCAAAATATCATTTACAATGACTCACTACCTAGTCAGAAATGTCACTTTACCAATAATAGATAAAATCAGGCATACTTTCCCTGAATAATTATATATATATAATTTTGCTTATATGATGATATATAATGTAGTATATATAATATATAATGTTATATATATATATATAAACCTGGCAGCCTGGTAAAGCCTGTGGTTCCTTTAGCAATCTGTTGAAAGGAACTCCAGGCACAGAGAGTGGGGAATATAGAGGCCCAGGAGTGAGCAGAGACTGTGTGACCTATGATACAAGTCTAAGCTTATGTGTTGGAGCCTCACTATATGTCTTGGTTCTTTATTGGGAGAGTTCTTTTTCTGATCACCTCCAAGTATCAAGTCTTTCTTTGATTATCCTATATGCAGCTTTCCTCATCTTCCCAGCCTCTTGATTACAAAGCATTCGATTCATTTTGTGTGCTGTACAGATGGATAATTGAGTAAAGGTGCTTATGCACAATTCTGGCTGACTGAGTTTGATCCCAGGAACTCATGTAAAAAAGGAACAATAACATTAACTTCACAATGTTGTCCTCTCCTATACCATTTAGTTCTGGCACGTATGTCCCACCCCCCATTACATACACATACATGCTCATGCTCACGTGTGCGCGCGTGCGCACACACACACACACACACACACACAAACACCCGCATGTAATAAACAAATATTTTTAAACCTTCATGCCCTTTTGCTTTTGTAACTTGAGGTTGGCTTGCTTGCTTGTGTGTTTACTTGATTATAACTTTGTCTGCTCTGCCTCCTCATACCTATATCTAAGTCCTACAAAGCCAGAGGTTGGCTTGAATATTGACATATTCAATAGGTATTTAAGAACTGATTCATTTTTCACGCTGGGGCAATTTTACTTTCTTTTCTTAGTCTTCTAGTAATGATGAAGTTCTTAATATACACAAGGCATTTGTGTATTAGCTGAATATCTGCTTTAACCTGAGCCACGTAAGAGTGCTCATAGTGGGAAGGAATTGTACTGATACTCAATGGTCTCTGATATCAGGAAGTGGGACAAGAGGAAGAGGTGCTGGATGACATGTACTCTCTTTGAGGGAAGTGGTTGTAGTAAAATATAGGAACAGCTCTCTATACCTACAGCCACTCTCTCCTTGCAGAGCAAAGATGGCCAGCAGTATGTGTGGTTCCATTTATTCAGGCACCACTATTGTCTAGATATGGGTAAAATCTGTCTCAGAATGAATTGATGGAGGAGATCAGAAACTTAAACTATATATTCCTAATATCTTGACTACCTAATACCTTCCTATCTTGAATTATTGGGTCATGAAGAACCAATTCACTACAATTGGCAGCAACAAGGTTTCAAATTACATAAATACAGCATGTAGCCATAAAACGAAGCACTAATTATTCTTTCCACATCTGCCACCTAAAAAGCCTTTGCCCCCTTTAGGGATTGGAAACATAAATGAAGTTTTGAAGTCAGTGGTTTGAGTAAGGCACAGTATCGTGTTTTCAAACGGAATCTTAAGGCAGGAGGCCATGCATATGAATGAAGAGTATAAAAATCAGATTAAATGCACTTGAACTCGGGTAATGTTCCATTATCAGAAGTTTTTTAAACATCTGATGGGATTATTGCAGAGGGCTGACAATTAGGAGTTATTCATATCAGTCAATGTACACAGGGCTCTTGTGAAGAAAATAAAGAGAACGAATGGGCCCTGAATTCCCTGTTGGTCCATGGGAAATGCAGAATAACCAAGGTCCTTTGGAGATGACTAATGTGTATGAAATTTTTTTATTTTTTAAGCATATCTATCCACAAGCATACAGATATCTGTTTATAAGACAACATTTTAAAAATGTGTAGAGAAGATACAAAAACATCTTTCATAGATATTTTGAAATGAAAAGACATTATAGCCAGAATTGTTTATAACTTGGTGGAGTATTGAGTACTCAGTGCCAGAGGACTGAGTACTCAGTACTAGCAACTTAGTGAGAGAATGGTTTTGAGACAAAGTCTTGCTATACCTTCACTTAGGCTCGGCTCATTCTCATAATCCCCCTGCTCCAACCTCCTGCGTGAATTATAAGCAGGCATGAGCTGCCATGCACAGTTTAAAAACATTCTTGAGATGAAAGAATTTGTATATATTCCCAAGTCTTTTTGTTTTCTTTAGTCTCCTTTCCATTTTCTAAAGATAAGTATGTCACCATCATGTGGCCCTGGCATTGGTACAAAGAAAGACAAGTGCTCAGACGATCCATAGCTGATCACACAGGAATCACACAGTGGATTGATCCTCTTTGCAAACTTGGTTGACTCTGTAAGCAGTCGGGTGGTGGACAAGGACCAGTACTGATTCTCAGTGAAGACCTTCTTATATCTTCTTCACTACTGTTAGTGTCTTTATCCAGAGCTTTGTCCTCTCCACCATTATTCTTCCTTCTTTCTCTTCAATGCATTTACCTCGCAACTCAGAACTGTAGGAGCCATAAAGGCAAGGAGAGAGAGTAGATGACTCTGGTTGGTATAAGGCCAAGTAGTCTACTTTACACAGCCCTCCATTCACTCAGCAGACATCCCCAAATGCCTGCTTTGTAGCAGCTACTGTGATGAACTCTCAAGAGAATCACTAAAGTCTTGGCCTCCAGAACTCTCTCAGTCTAGGAAGATGTCTGTAAAAAATGTTAAGCCTGCTATATGTATAAAAAAAAGTTTCTATATGGCTTCCCAATGTAGATCTAAATTGAACTTATTCAAGGTATTTTATGCAAACTCAGATTTTCTTAGCCCCTCTCAGATGTCTTGAAACAGAGACTCCAGGGTGAGGCCCGTAGTCTGTACTAAAACCCTTCTTCAGGGCATCCTGTTAACCTGGTTCCCAGACTCCTTGGAAAGCAATGCTCAGGTAGGTGCATGCATAATAGATAGTAGCTAAAACGGGGTGTGTATGCTTTCTCAGCCTGCTGCTTCTGCAAAGGTCACCCCAACAACTTTCTCTGTGGGTTCATATGTTTCAAACCTTGTCTGTTGAGGGAAATTACCTTACTTGTAATTTCTACCCCATCAGATACCATTCACAGACTACCCTGGGAGGGTGGTTCTTTTGTCTATGTAGTGTTAGAAAAATAAAATCACACCACGTATTGCAAAGCTATAGAAGTCTCTGACTTTAATGTACTGTGATTTCGGCTCATGCATTGAGCTTAATGGCAATGTGCTTTAACACCTGCTCTGTGATACATTTTGGAATGTGTTCAGGAACCTACTACCTACCATGCATAATTTAAAAATATAGGTACCATGTGTCATTTAATGGAGGATAAAGCCAACTAGAGACTGACCTTGCTTGCTCCTTCATTAATGTGCTCTTCTAAGTTAATTGCCACTAAGACAAAACAACATTTTCATGAAGGACCATTCCCCAGAAGCAACCCCAAAGTTTGGATCTCAGTCCCTGCCATTAGTTGACTTGCCTGAAACCTTTTTTGATGAATATGCTGTATAACCTTGGCAAAGATAATTTCTTCCTGAAACCCCGTTTGACTCACAGATTGAAAGTTGCAAGAAGAAGGCGTTCATTATGTTAGTCTTTTCTTTCTGCTCAGCAGCATCACATACAGAAATCTAGGATGGAGAAAGGAGAAGGATGGCGAATCTGCTGACTCTGGCAATTCTACAGCTGCCACACACTGTCGTCTCTCCTTTCTCTTTTGTGTCCTGTGACTTTCGGTAACTTGCAAGTTAGGCACTGGATAATTTGTTCTGAGACTCCCTGCCTACCACTGAGGCTATTATAAACCAAATATTCTTTGCTCCTATTTTCTTCTTTGTAACAAGGAGCTATTATTTGTATCATGGGTCACATCTGCATAGTAACACTTACTCATATTGCTTGCCAAGAATCTTAGCTTTGGAAGGTTGTTGTCCTATTGTTGATAAACTCTCCTACATCCCTACCCCAGCTTTCATGTAAAAGAAAGCATAGTATTACTACTATTTATAATAATAGTTTGTATTTATTGATGATTTCTATGCACTGTGCAAAATTTCATGCCAAAAAATATTGCTACATGATGGTGAGATGACATAAGATTTCAGTCTTGGGCCAACGGTGGTGACACATACATGCATTCCACGGACTTTTGAGGCTGAAACTGAATGATCTCCATAAGACTGAGGCAAACCTGGCCATAAAGAAAGATGGCATCTTCAAGAGCAGTAAGTAAATAAACCCTCAAACTAAGGAAATTGGGCTCCAGATTCCCTTCTCGAAACTATATCCTCTGAATTGCAGATACAATGTTGCTTATTTACCTCCTTAGTTGTCACCTAACCATCATTGCACAAAGCCACTCTGGATTCATTAGTTTTATATATTGGATTTTCACTGATATTTAAAATGGGCAAATTGTTTATTACATAAGCTACTGAAATGTATGAAATGCAAATGATATGATATTTTCATTAAAATGGCTCTTACGGAGCTTTTCCTGGCTTCATATAGCAGCATACCATAAAACTATTATTTTCATTTAAAATGACATCATTTATAATAAAATGCAAAGAAATGCCAATACAGCGACATACAAGAATTTCATTCATCATTTACCATAAACAAAGAAATATCCAAGCCACTTGGCTTATACAGAGCTCTTAATGTCTCTGATGCTGAATATATTGACACCATAAGTTTATTAAGTAGCACATGATGATTCCCCCTCATGGATATAGCATGTAAGATGCTATAAATTGCAAGGTGCCCATTACTCTCAGGTTTTCTCAAAATAAAAAGTACTACTAACCATGTGATGACATGCCGGCATGTATAAGATCAATTTAATTCCAGGCATTTTGTAATGTGAAAAATATCATCTCTGAATTGACTAAATGGTCATATTTATTTCTTTAGTTAGATTACCAATCTTAAAATTTTATCTTATGAAGTGAAGATACAATCTATCTCAGTTTTTAGAACCTTGGTTAGGAATATAAATCTTAGGGTGGGTCCCACTGTAGGCAAGTTTTATGATATTAGACAATGTTTCATCTGCCTTTTAGTTTAATAGTTTATACCTTTTATTTAATGCCTGTATGTGAAAATGACATAGGGTCATGTGCATAACATTGTACATAAGACAGAAATTTCTGTATACAAAGCAATCTTGCGTGTTTATATTTTTATAGTCAGACAGGAAAATAAAATACAAAGACTATGAATATTCTCTTCAAATACAGGAAATGGTCACAAATTTTTGATACTGGTCTATTAGAAAGAACTCTGCCCTATTCTTTTTGCATGTGATCTTAGCCCATGAATTATTTCAACCAATGAAAAATTAATGAACAAGGTGCAAGCAAGAACTTGAAAAGTATTTTTCCCATCTCTCTGTGCAGGAATCCTTAGGTCCCTAAAGATATCACCCAGGTGATATGAAACCACTATTGGATAAAGGACAAAGATACTTGCCGAATGTCAATTATGTGTATTAGGATATCTCAGACTAACTAGTGCTCGAAGAACTAATCGCCTGACTGAAATTTTGTCAGTCAACCCCAGAAAGGATGGACATTCTGCCTGGCTGAGTCTTGCATATGGTCCTGATTCTTGTAATTATCGACATGCTGTTTTAAGACTCAAGGTTTTGGGCTAGCACCAGCTCTTTCTTGTTCTGCAGAAAAGCTATTGGTGAAGCTATGTGTGTATGCTATTTCCTTGTGGCTCTTTTTGAATGACCCTTTTGCTAATATGAAGGAACATTTATCTCTATTTATTGGCTTTATTTTTATTGTCATTAAAGCTGAACATGTGTAAAATTCTAATTTAAGTGTATTAAATTCTTTAGCAAGATTTTGAAAGCGTTTCAAACTTTCTCCTTTGAGGGATTAACACATTATAATTCCTTATGAGTTATAACTTGAAAGTTAGAAATGTTTTCAATAATAAAAGTACATTCTAAATGGTGGATTTCATTAATAATGCTATACTTTGACTAAAGTTTTGGAAAGAATATATTGGACATAGAAAGAATCAAGTTGCTACATTAGAATGTAAGAGTTGTCTTATAGAAACTTGCTTCACTGCTTATTTTTAAATAATTAAAGATGATTTAAGCTTAGTGTCAATAAAACTCAAACATATGAACCAGGAAGAATAGTCCAAAATGACTTCTAATATCAAAAGTACAGAGACATGAATTTGCTGTACATAGAGATCCCAGAAGGATGTTTATATGTACACAGCAAACTCTTGGCCCCATTCTTCCAATACCAGGTTAAGAATTCTAAACCTTGTGAACTCAAATCAATCTTTACCAGAATATCTTTGAAGTCCTTGGAGAGTTGAAGCATTGTGTGATACCCTCTCAGGCAAGCTGGACATCACAGAGATACAAGAGATGCTTGTTGAAAGCATTGCTTTTAAAATGAATATTAACCCCCAGCCCTCAAGCAGACAGTGCCATAAAACAGCAGGAACACACTGTCTCTTTTGTGATATGTTAGGAACTAACATTAATTTATCATATTTACTTAAAGTTCTATAGTTCAGCACTTGTAGATGTGGATATAGAAAAATATTCCCCACAATTAGAGTCAGTTTCCTCTGCCTTAATATAAATTTTATTTGCTACAGAGTTGGCTGCACTACTTACTCTGATTTAAAATGTAAAATACATTTACAGAGACCCATTTTTATTGTTATGGAATTATTTTTTAGTGCTACTGGTAATAGCAGAGCATGGAATTATTTACATATGCATATCCTTCCTCCACCGCTCCTAGAAAATAACTTCAAAGAAGAACAAGCCTGGGCCTAAACCTTGGAATTCTGTACGACTTACTTTTCTATTGCTGTGGCAGAAAACCATGACAAAGGCAACTTATGGAAGAACAAGTTTACCTTGGCTTATAGTTGCAGTTTAGGCACAATGCCAAAGATA
Organism: Alexandromys fortis; assembly: GCF_014885135.2. Classification (NCBI taxonomy): domain Eukaryota; kingdom Metazoa; phylum Chordata; class Mammalia; order Rodentia; family Cricetidae; genus Alexandromys; species Alexandromys fortis. Next base: position 1,672,100 of record NW_026067922.1, read on the forward strand.
GCAGGGCAGCAGGTACCAGACATGATGACTGAAATTTGAAGTTCAGAGCTCATATTTGGAATTGCAAGGAGAAAGTAGAGACAAGAGAGACAGAGAGGCAGAGACAGAGAGAAACAGAAATTGAGAGATAGTGATGAAGAGAAAGACAGGCAGAGAGAGACAGAGAGAAACAGAGACAGAGAGAGAAGGAAAGGGAAAGAGAGATGGGGAGTGAGACAGAGAGGGAGGGAGATGGAAGAGGAGAGTGAGAAGGTAAGGCAGGGAGAGATGAGAGAGTGAGGCAGGGAGAGAGAAAGGGTGAGGCAGGGAGGGAGAGAGACAAAGATGGTAGAGATGGAAACAAAGAGAGAGAAGTAGCGAGGAAGAGATGGAGAGACAAAGCGGGTGGGGAGAAGGAAGGAGATGGGAGAGAGAGAGCACCACCAACTAGAACCAAGTATTCCAACATCTGAGTCTACGGGGGACAGTCTCATTATTGAAACCACTGCAGATTCTTTCATTCCACGTCCTGTCCTTCAGTAGCAATTATGCCCATCACAAACGTATAGCAACCCCTTTCTGTGAGATAAGATAAGGCAACACCTCTACAGCTTACCTGTTGACCTACATACCTGCCCATGCATTTCATCCTAGCTTCTGAGTCTTCCCTCCTACTCCCTGCTCATGACCAGCCACATATGGAGGTCTAAGAGTCTGCTTAACACTAAAGCCCGAGGACAGCATTCTCTGAGAAGGATAATTCTAGCTAAAACATGATTTTTTTTCTAAGTTGCACATTCTAGGTTTTCACACATGAATCCAAATAAACTCCAGAAGCGTAAATTGGAAATTATTAATAATCATTTAAAGAAACAGGAATTTGGAGGACTCCGTAAAAGATGGGAGACAAAATATAAAATAAATTCTGTCACAATTCCTGTTTTCCTTCTCAGATTGTCAAATGGGATTTTCAGAAATATAACTTTATGATTTTTTTAATAATTATGGAGAAACACTGAGCTGAAAACCAAAGAACCTATGTGATTCCATCGTGAAACTTCTAAACCGTATGTCATCTACTCCTTGTTTGACTAATTCTTTATCGTTTACAAAGGGAGGCACATCTTAATATTTTGCACCAAAAATAAGTTACTAATAAGACAGTTTCCATCACACGGATGCATGTTTGGTGTTTGTCATTAAATATTTATGTTCCCCCATCTCTTTGCTAGTTACTGACTTCTTTGAAAATGTATACTTATACCTTTATCTTTAGTGGCTGGCATATCATCAGTTGCATAATGTTCCAATTATCTATTACTGCCTGACAAAATGTCCCCAAATTTAGTAGCTTAAAACACATGTCTCATTTCTCAAAATTTTAGGAGTTGATGGGCAGTCTCCTTCTGCTATGCACCATGAGCTGGGCCAGACCTCAAGAGTCCAAGAAGGCCTCATTCACAGCTATGTCAGACAGTGTTGGCTGTTGGCTGGGCACCTTGGTCCTCCACATGCTCTCTCTCCTGCCAGCGATGTAGACAGGCTTCCCTGGAGTAAGAAGGCTTCTTTCCAAGAGCATGACACACAAGCTGCCAGCATTTTCAAAGGCTGGGCCCAGGCCTGGAACAGCGTTGCCTTTGCTGCATTCTGCTCATCAGAATAAGTTACCAAGTTAGATGAGATCCAAGTGGGGAAAATAGTCCATTTCTAGAATGAAGAAACGTCCAGCTGCCTCTGGTGTGGGAAAAATTCCAGTAGACTTGTCTTTAAGTCAATCTTTGTCTAGTTGCTTTTAATAAATGTTTTTGGTTTAATGAGGGAATGGGATGCCCACTATCTTGATGGAAATCAAAACTTTAAAGATATTTTAGAAAGAGAACATATGCATTTCCCTCTATATTTCTTTCCTTAGTTGCTTCTACCTCTATTTCATTCATTAAGGAGTTTTGAATAATGAATTAGCACTTGCCAGAAATCAAATGAAATAACTGTCATTCCAGACAGAGGGAACATTCTCTGCTAAGATTTAAGTAATGAAGTTGCATGATGGGTTTTCAGAGCAGGGATTAAATGACTGTAGCTGAGGGTCCATGCTGTACAGAGGACTGGTGAGGGATGAAGCAGAAGCTGTGTAGGGAGGGGTCTGGTGTCAAAGTAAAAAGACCTACATTGTTCTTCAGGCAACGGAGAGATGCTGAATGACGTGAAATAGGACAGCATCGTGATGAGCTTTTCATGTTTATTTCTTTTATGTCTAAGTTCCCTCTTCATAAAACTCTAAGACAGTCATCAAGTGATCGCCTTCAAATTATATGTTGGAATTGATTACAGGAAAGAATTGCATCAAATTCCTTTCTAAATAATTATGTTTATACCCAGAGACGTGAAATAGTCTCAGCCTTGGTCAGAGAAGTTTCTTTTTTCATTGGGCAGCAGTTAGTGGAGTGATACATAACTGGTAAAAGTTAAAGACTCCATGCTCAGCCCTAATAGGGGCAAACATATTTACACCACTATCACTCCACTCTTAGGGAACATTGTGGAAGAGGAAGTCAAAAGCTTAAGTAATAGAGCATGGGGAAGGCACTGTGAAATGCTGTCCTCTAGATATGATGTAGCTATTGATCACGGTCCCACGGGTCCTGTGGTTACCTGAACAAGACTCCCACAGATTCAGTGCAGCATAGATGGGTAGTTGATCTGGTTCTTCAGGATCTCTAAGGAGCTATGACAGTAGATCGCTGCTGAGGAATGGAGAATCACTATTGAGGCTATCATCACTGTAGGTTTCCATGCTGTAGCAGATGGACACCTCCTCCTATTGGCAGCTCTACCTGGACTTGGGTTATCACACACAATATATGAAGTTGGGAGAGAAATATGGAGAAAGATGGAAGGAGAAAATAGTAACTAGAGTAGATGTGATCATATTTCCTTGTATACATAATTGAAATAAAAACAATAAGAGATTTTTGTTTAGTAAATGAGGTTGTTCATATAAGCCAGGTGATTTGGAAAGCTAAGTGGGAGAGAGTTCATTGAACCCTTTGAGGGAATTCTGCTTGCTGAACTGTGACAGGGAGAAGTCAATTAACATAAAATTTGTCCAAATCATTGTTCATAAAGAAAAGTCTCTGTCGCTGAGATTATATAACTAGTGTATTTTTGTCCTCAAAGACATACTCTAAAAATATTTTCTTATTCATTTATGTATATAATCAATGTAAGCTGCCTTCATAAATTATTCCTACTATGTTATAAATATTTAAGTTTTGTCATTTAACTTGTTCACTTTATCTCTGTGAACTTTGGTCTACTTGAAATATAGACTTTTCTTGTATATTTTACTCATGTCAGTCATATTATGGCTGTTGTGGAGAGTCCAATAGCACTTTTGCAACCACCCCATATCTGAAATGTATACACAAAAGTTAATTTGATATGCATTGGCTCAAAAAAAAAGAGAAAAATTATCACAAAAACCTACATGAGATGAGTATTTGGGGTATTAGAATCTTTTTCTAAAAAAGATCCATGGTTTGGGGGATGAAGAGATGGCTCAGCACTTGTTGCTTTTCTAGAGAATCTGGGCCTTTGGTATCTAACACCCACATGGCAGCTCATAACTAACTATCACTCCAATGACTTTCTCCACCGTATTCTGTCTTCCAAGGACACCAGACACATTCACAGGGTACTTATATCCACAGAAGCAAATACACTTAGGAAGTAAAAATTAAATCTATTTATTTAAAAATGTATGTTTGATTGTTTAACAAACCTGTGCATTTATCCCAATTGCAGGTGAATAGCCAGTTTCCTGTTTTTCAAATACTGATTGCTTAGTGCTGTGAAACCTGAACTTGACAAAGAAATAGGCATTTCTCATTAAGATCACCTGATCGTTAAGGCCGTTGGCCAAAACCAGACTTAAAAAGAAAGGTTCTTCCGGGACCATCAGAGCACTCAGCATCCAGCACCAACAGGCAGGCTCCTCCTGTGTTTTTGCAGCCCACTACTCTCCAGATAAGAGAGAAACTTCGCCAGGCATTAGAGAAGAATGGAAAATTGGCTCAGATTCCTTTTACAGGCTATCACTTCCCTAAATCAAAACAAACATTGTTTTTAGGGGCTGGTGATGAGGAAGATTAGATGATAATTCTTTTTCCTAATTCTCTCTTGTCAAAATCACTTTTAAATCACTTTTGTAAAGGGATTCTTGACTCTCCTTAAGGGTTTAAGGATGACTAACATCAAGTGAATCCTTCCTATTATTATTGTGTCCAATCCTCTTCCTCCTCTATGCTCGTCCAGGAAGTCCTCTTTTACATCTCAGGAAGCTTTAGTTGTAATTATACTTTATTGTAATCACTGGAATGTATTCAACATGCTTTTTAGTTCATCATTTTCAGGTACAAATTCTCCCTGGAGATAGTGTTAGGCATCATTGAGAGGTGATACTCCCAGTATTTATGGAACTCCTCTGTGCTTGTCCATTACCAAAAATCCAGTTGACTATTAATTTGTTTCCCCTTATCAAAGGTCAACTGATCTAGTTTCTTGCAGTTTTTGGACCAAACTGTATGTGATAGTCAGTGTTACAGTAGTCCTACAGCTGTCTGCCTGTTGGCGGTTCACCCAGCCCTGCTAACCTTACTCTCCACTACTAACCGAAACTGCACATTCTGATCCCTCCCTTAAGATGATGCTATGTGATAACGATGCAGATTGCTGCTTTCTATTTCTCTGATTCTACTGAGGCAGCTTCTCCCTTTTAATACCCACCCTATTGTCCCATAACTTCATAGCCATGTTTTGAGAGGGAGGAAACACCGATTCATGCTTTGGAAAGAATAACTCAACATATTCAAATTTCTATGAGGTCTGCCAGACTGAAGAGCATTTCAGCTACCTTCTGTGTTTGGCTGGATACTGTGCTGACCCGCAGGTGGGGCCTATATAGCAATAAGTGTGACACCGTGGGTAATTTCAGTCTAAGGATGTAGCAGTAACAAGTCCACTTTGTTAACCAGCCTAAGCTGAGTTCTCCAACCTAGCCTCATCAGTACCAGATATGACATAGTGATCATTTCTTTCTCTGTCACTTCTCTCTCACTGTAATGGCACAGGCAAAGGGGTTGTCAGAGTGTAGTTTGTTATCATAACTGTGACTTAAGTTCTTTTCTGTACATTGTTAGACTTGCCTTACTTCCCCTGCTCACGCCACTGAGGTCCTTTGATTTAGTTAAGAATCTTATAGTAATTCTCCCCATCTACGTGATTGCATTGTGATTGAGTCATGTGTGATGATACACAGAGGATGGCCACAGATGAGGGCAAACAAACAAGAATGTGGAAACCTAAGTACATGATTTGTTTTAAATTACCCTACTGGAGCCCTTTTTATTCTGAATGAAGGGGAAGTAGAAGGGTGGAGAGCAAGAGCTTTCTATTTTATTTATTTGTCAAATCTTTCATCCAGAGAAACCTTCCGCTTGAAATCTTTTATTTATGTCCAAAAGGTAGAAAAGTTAAAAATGATGCTGCTGTACAGAAAGCGAAGATGAAAAGGTACCATCACCTGACCCCCCCCTTTTTTTTTCCATTATGGGGCCTTATGATATCCAGAGAACAGGTGGCTGGCACTCATCTTTGGTACACAAGGGGAAGATCACTGTATAGGAACCAAGCCCGGGAGAATGTGTGTCTACAAACATCTCCATGAACAAAGAGCATTTGAACTGTTCAATTCATTTTTTTTCACCCCCTGCTGGAGTTCACTAAACTCTTAAGGGCTTTTTGAGTTATAGAATCAAAGATAATATTTTAAAAGTGGAAGATGACCCAATCTTTGAGTTCCTAGGGTATCTCATCCCAACATCCCATTCTTTCATTTCCTACACAGTCTAAAATAGCACACCTGGCTTAGAGCTGAGAATCAATGAATGTTTAACAACTGAATGAGTGAATGGAAAGGTAAGTAGTAGTTGATAGCTGTCCTTAGGAGCAGGGGAAGGACAGGAACCAGACATGTGCAGCATGACAAAGATCATGGTTCAGAAAGTTTCTCCATTGGATTTTCAACGCTCAGAAATCTGTGCCTGTAATTACCTCTTCCATCTTTCAAAGGTAAATTTTGACAAAGAGAAAAATCCTGTCTCTGCTAGAGTTTGATTCTCCCCTGCTGGAAACACCTGTTCTCACAGATTTGGCTTCTTTTTCCCTACAAAGGCTTTGTGAAGAGACAACCCACAGGCTTTCCAGAGCAACAGGTACAAATAAAAACATTGCTTCATTTCCATGACAAACTGCTTGTTGCTGGAAAAGGTTCTTTTTCAGGTGCATCTAAGTTTCTGGTTTAAGCCACTATTTTGTTTTACTTTTATTTTTCCACTTTCCTTGAAAACGAATTATCAATCCTCTTTAAAACTGTAAATGCTGTTTTTCCCTGTTCATTCCATTCTACCATAGTGTTATTCCAAACCCTAAGTTGACTGTTACAGAAAAAGTCTATGTACTATATAGTCGCTTCTTTATTCTCTCATGTATTTAGTCTAAAAGATGTCTGTTGAAGTGTCCCATGAGCTACAACAAATTCACTTGAGCATTATGAGAATGCTTAAGCATTTGAGGAAATCCCAACACTTAGACAATGTCTCAAAGCATCCTACACATTCATATTAGATTGAGCTACTTTCAGCTATGTTGTGGATATACAATTGAGCCTAGATATTGTTCAGTGTCCTTCCTCAAGGCACCCCACACTTTCATGTTAGATTGAGCTACTTTCAGCTAGTCATAGATACACAACTGAGCCTAGATAATGCCCAATGTCCCACCTCAAGGCACCCCACACTTTAAGTTAGACTGAGCTGCTTTCAGTTATGTCACCGATACACAACTGAGCCTTTGGAGAAGTGCTACTTTGAAAAAAAAAAGATAGTAATGCAGTCAGGGAATTATGTGTGTGAGTATATCATGTCCAATCTAAGTCTAAGGTTGGAGGAGATGGACAGGATCTCTAAGAGCTCATGTTCTATATGCTAGTCTTTGGGGTTACTCTAAAAATTATTTTTTTTCAATTTGTAAAGAAGAAAAACGTCAAACTGCTTGCAGAAAAATGGATTCAGCTAGAGATAAACATATTAAATGAATTAAGTCAATTTCAGAAGGACAAACAGTGTTTTCTCTCACTTGTAAATAGTAGATATTATAGATACAAAGTCTCATATATGTATTGATGAAAGTAAGTAGAAGGGAAACTTGGGAAAAGGGAGCTATTAGGAAGGGAAAAGAGTGAGAAAGGAGAGAGGATTGGTGAGTGAGGGCCTGTGTTTAAAGTACATTGTGTGCTTCAATGGGAATGATCTTACATGCTAAACTTTAAAAAAAATCAATGAAGACCAAAAGGAATTAAAAAGAAAACAACACATTTCTATATGTTCCTTCAATATCTGCATATTGTGTGTATATATATATATATATATATATATATATATATATATATATATTTCCAGTGACAAGAAGTTGTTACTTATTCAGCTACTTGGACTTAAACTCTTCATTAACTTGCCTGTGAGGCCTTGCAATGATGGTGGAAGCCAGATGGGGCTTAGTTTCTGCGGAAGACTCAGTAATCAACATGATGGCACATGCAGGTGTGTGGTTTATTGGAGGATGACGATGAGCTTCACAAGCAACAAGAGCATGCAGTGCAGCTGGATTGGCAGGTTGTAGAGCCTAGAGATACTTGCATGGCTTCTATTGTCCTCTCCTCTGGGTCATAGGGTCCACACTTCCTCCCTTGGTTCAGGGACCATCTGATAGTGCACAAGAAGCACAGAAGAACCAAAGAGCTCAAAAAGCAGCCGTCCAGAGGGAGTTTTACAAAGTGTATTTCTTTTCATGTAGTCATCTGAGTGAAGAGCCCCTAGGGTCCAAACGAGACATACAGAGAACCAGTCAACCTTGCTGCTATGATAAGCCTTGCCAACGGTTTGGAACAAATTTTGGGGATCCACTGTCAAAAGTGGCATCATCAATCGGTACATGTGACACTTTGATCAAGGATGTGAATTCACATCCTAACTTGGCTGAACAACTTGGGGACATTTCTGTCACTCGTCGTTCCATGTCGTTTCTGTCAAGCGTGTCGGTTCTGTCACACGTGCCGTTTGTGTTAGGCGTGTCGTTCTGTCACGCATGTCAGTTGTGCCAGGCATGCCGGATTTGACACGCGTGCCGGCTCTGTCACGTGTGCCATTTCTGCCACTCGCAGTTCCATGTCGTTTCTGCTGTGCGTGCTGATTCTGTCATGTGTGACGTTTCTGACACATGTGCCGGCTCTGGCACGCATGCCAGTTTTGACATGTGTGAAGGTCCTATCATGTGTGTCATTTCTGTCACAAGTGCCGCTTCTGACACATGTGTCGGCTCTGACACGTGTGTCGGTTCTGTCGCGCGTGCCGTTTGCGCCACACGTGTCGGTTTTGACACGCATGTCGGTTCTGTCACACATGCCGGTTTTGTCGTGTGTGCCATTTCTGCCATTCGCCGTTCCATGTCATTTATGTCGCGCGTGCCGGTTCTCGTGTTGTTTCTGTTGGTCGTCGTTCCGTGTCTTTTCTGACATGCGTGCTGTTTCTGACATGTGTGTCGGTTCTGTCTCGCTTGTTGTTTTGCACCATTTCTGTCGTGCGTTTCGGTTCTGTCACGCATGTCAGTTTAGCGCCGTTTCTGTCAAGCGTGTCGGCTCTGTCATGCGTGTTGGTTCTGTCACGCGTGCCCACTTGTGTCACATATGTTGGTTCTGGTGCGCATGCCGGTGTTGACACGCGTGTCGGTTCTGTCACGTGTGTCGGTTATGTCATGAGCCTCACGAGTGTCATTTCTGTCACGCGTGTCGTTGCTCTTATGCGTGATGTTTTTGTCACTCGTCGTTCCGTGTCGTTTATGGCATGCATGTCGGATCTGTCACATGTGTCACTTCTTTCTGAGGCATTCATAGCTCTCTGTACTCATTATTTTAACTTAGAATTTCAGGGTTTGATCTCGACATAAAGGTAGGCAAGAGAGAAGAAACTTTGGAGATTTAATCCACTATGAGACACTGTGAGCTTTCCAATTAAGAGGTATCCATTCAATGACTAGAGAGGGTAGAAAAAGAGATAGTAGCAGTGACTGACAATATTTACAAGTCTGTTTGGATACGTCGTAGGGCCTAGGTGGAAGAACAGACTTTGACAGATAGTAAATGAAAATGTTGGGTTGGATAGGCAGAAGACAAGTGTAAATAAGAATGTGAAAGAAAGGGATGGATCCCATGCGTTAGCATGGAATATATCTGGTAAACACTCATGGAAAAGGTACATGGAGAGACCAATGGAAGGTAGCACTACAATTAGCTAGGTAGAAAAGAGGTGATTAGATAGAAGTCCTCCATCCCATTGAATACATTGTTGCATGTTAACATAAAATTTAATTGTTAAGGTTCAGCCTAAAGTTGATCAGAAGGATATGTGCCCCTATTAAGAGATAACTTCCCTTATGTGTATAAGAGAAGTCATTAAGTAGTTCTTAAATGAATGATAAAATTTCAGGTCATTAATGGAAATACAGAATTTGGGAACTTTCGGAATTGCTGAATTTTTATTGTGGAGACCATGTGAATTAAATTTTAATGAGTTTTTAATTTAAAATAATACAAACTCTGAAATTTCTTTCTCTAACAAGATATGTCCTAATTATTACCAGTGCATACTTGGGAAAGGCCAGCATTGCTTTTGGGTAGTCCATTAAATCACTAAGTGATTGATTTTCTTTTCCTTTTCTGCTTGCAAGGGGATTATTTCTACCAAATATAATTGCCCTTTAGTGAACAGTGTTAGTTTGATGTACTGTGAACATCCTTGGAGATGATCAGCCCCTGTGAATAGTTGCATTAATCTAGTACAGGAACATTTGTGGCTAGTTAGGATTAATTCTATTTTAAGAACATTTTACAAACCTTGAGTATACATAAGCTTCATAATTACTTGTTGCCAGTTTCTCAGCTGCTACATCATTAATATGGCTCCTCATACCAATTCCTCACAGGTGTTGATTCATTGATCATGGACATATGTACATCCTTTCACAATATTTTAACCATTTCTAGTTGTTGGAGAAAACAAAACAAAACAAAAACATGGACGACAGAAATACCTTTGGTGCCTAAGGCACACTAAGCATAGAACTGAAATTTTGAACTCTGTGTCTGTCTTGGTAAATTATGCCTTGGGATTTCCCTGATTGTGATCTTACACTTCCATTTTGTCAGCAAAAGTTTAGATTTTATTTTTTTTATCTTAAATTCAAATTTCTTTTGAACCCATTATCCTTTCACCTGGGCATTCCAACAGGTTAATCAGTGGTGGAGTTGAGAGCATCATCAACTCATCAGGCAATTGCGCAGAGTCTCAGTTAATTCAGTTTAAGTCAATTAATTCTTACTGGAGTGAGGTAGCAGCAGGTGGTGATGGAGAAAGTAACTCCCAACCATGATGACATGGGTCCTGATTCAACAGGATGCCCATGAGCTTCCTTTCTGGTACTTAGTGTTGACGGCATGTAAGCCACATTATTTTCCTATTAAGCATGATGAATTATGCGATTCTCAGGAAATATTTGGATTGTGTAATGATCATAGGCAGAAAATGCTTTTTTTTTTTATCAGGAACTATTCAAAAGCAAACTTAGCATCAATTGTCTATTTCTGGCTGCAGAATTAAAAGATAAATAAATAAAAAGGAGGCAGAGTCTAATATTGTGTTTTGGATTAATCCTAATTGATCCTGCAGAATTTAGAGCCCCAGTCCAGAAAGGTTAACATTAAAGTAGAAAGCTCCTTAAAAATAGATGACTTTTCTATTGACTACTGCGATGACAGTGACGTCTCAGGGCGTAATAGCCTTTTTATCCGGGAAGATCCCCAAATTGAATGTGAGGATGGAAAGAGAGCCTTAGATCATTATCACTCGTTGCATCTCAGATCGAGCAGGTGATGTGTAGCACTTTTTGCCAGCACACCAGAATAGCTTTAAGCATCTAATAGATTGCCATGTCATCCAGACACAGGGAAGATCATTTTATAACCACCCACTGGGAAATGCTTCCTGGCTGAAGACCAATCCACGCTAACATCAACTTGGTAAATTTACGAAGCATTTTGTTCTTCTTTGATAATTATGTGTTTACCTAAGTAAATTGTGTGTAGGATGTTTCAGATGTCAAGGTAGGTCCTATCTGTAGCTTGAAAAATTGAGGGAAACAAACATGCCAGTATTTCACTGTAGTTGAATTCATTTACATTTTAATGTAGATGAATTTTAATTGTGATCCAATGTACTTCATATGGATGATGTTGTAGGGAACAGATATTTGAATGATAGAATCCCTTTTGAAGAGGTCATCCATCAAACCCTTCTGAGAATGGTGAAAAAGAATAAAAGAGACAAAGAACAAATTCAATGGACACAGGCACCAAGATGTATCTCATCTATTCCTTGGCTAGTATAGAGCCAAGCCTGCAGAAGACATTGACTAAGATGCTCAGGGCTGATGCTAAGACTATGACTCTGAGTTTTCCGGTTTATAATTCTGTAAAGCTATGGGGATATGGAAGGGAGTCTTAAGACAATGATGCCCTTCTTTTGCATAATGAACCTTTTCTTAATGAGCTATGGATTGAAGCTGGGGTGAAGCTAAATGCCCAAGAGTTAATGTGACAATGCAAACCAATGACACCAAACAATGCATAATCCTGCACAGGATTAGTTTGAAGGTTCTCTTATTGTTGTAGAAGGACACTTTGAAATTGAGCAGACATCCTGCAGAATCCTCTAAGTGATTCCAGAATTTTTTAAAAGGCAAATCTCCTAAAAAAAAATCTGATTAATATTCTGCATTGTAACTTACATAATCCATATTCAGTCTGTTAATGAGATCCTGATTGTCACAGTATTTCTTGTATAAACTTAAAGGTGAATAAAAAACAAAAGTAATGAAAACTATAGTTCATATCCAAATGCTATAAAAAGACCATTCAGGACATAATCAATATTTGATATATGTATGTTTTTTTGCTGTGTGTCTCATGTAAGCATAATACATATTTTCTAAATATTGATAATTGATATTGTGCCTAGCTTGCAGTAAGGTTCAAGGATATGAATTTATTATAGGTGTGTATTGCTTCTCCCATGATATCAGCATGCCTTTTCAAGTGGTATGACTATTACAGCTACCAGAATGACTCTCAGAAAGAAGGGGCATTGGTTATATAAGTAGAGTTAAAAAGTAATATAGTCATATTTTAGCCCATACTTTTACCACATTTATCTATCTTTAAATGATAGAGTTCAGCTGTTTCAAACATGGTTGAATATTATTAACAAAAACATATAAAGACTCCCCCTATGAACCCTCCTCTGTGAGAGCACCATTACTTAAACATTTAACATCTTAGGTTGTGATATTAGGCTTCCTTCATTAATGCGCAGAGTTTTAATCTATTTTACTTTATATATATATGGATATTTTGCCTGCAAACATCTGTGTACCACAGACATGCAATGTCCACAGAGGCCAGAAGAGGGCATCAGATCCNTGCTTGCATAGAATCTCTACATACTAGCAAATATTGCTTTGCCCGATAAATTATTAATTGCATTTTTAGGACTTATCTGTCATCCTTGGAAAGAGACATTGTTTTTAGCAATAGCCACAGCCAAATCACAAACCTGGTTTGCAACGTTCATTCCCCAGCATAGAAATGAGCAAACATCAAGTTCTGCCAAATATTTACTAGGGACTTTGTTTACAGTGAGTCATTTTGGAAAAATAGACATAGTCAAAATTCATATGCTCCACAAGAGCCATTCTGAGACAGTTTTCTTGACTTGATAATGCTCAGACCCTTGTTATCCTGCTTCTGCCCATGAGGAAGAACATGGGAGCAACTTTAGAGAAAAACAAATGTACTTCCAAGAGCACAGTGTGGGGCTAGGACAGCAGCATTGCTATCCAGGAAGCGAGGCAGGCCTTTCCATTTGCATATTGAATGTCAGCTTTGCCATCTGGCCTTTTTTTTCTCTGTTCAGATACACAAACATCTACGATTCCTCTAGGATGTTGCCTTGATCTTTCCTTGATTGTTATGATCACGATTCCGAATATATTCTAATATGTCTGTTTTTGGAATTCTACCACCTGAAATGATTTAATAAATGACCCAGAGCGTCTTGGGGGTAGCCACCTTGCATGTTACATCAGAGTGTGCTCACTTATGGTTCTAGAATATGCTGTGTGAACATACACACACACACATACACTCACACAAGTGTGTTTATAATGCTACGTATTCATATGTTCTCCTTCCAGGCCTATCTGTTCATGAGTTGGGAGACTTCAGGAGACTTTTCTAAAATATGAAAGATAGGCATCTTGAAACAAGCTTCTTTAGTGACTTTAATAGCTCCGAGCATTTGAGCTCACATCTACTGGCTTTCTTTTATGGCGTAATAGCAGAGTGTTTTGTTTTTCTTTTATTGGAACTTTCATACAGAACTTAGAGGTGTAGAATATGAATCTAAACATTTATAGACTTTTGTTCTGAGACAATTGATCCATATATATAGATATGAGTAGAGAGTAAGAATATGAATGAACCACTGCAGGTAAAGTAAGCACTACTTGAATCTCTTTCCTATTGCGTGCGTTTTTCAAAGTTACTCTAACACATGTGAATGAAAATAATTTTTCACTCTTGTATTTAACACAATTATCTACCATATTTTTCTCCTATAATTCACTTATTAAGCAATAATGTGTGTGTACGTGTGTGGTTTCTGATTGCTCTTTGAGAAACAGATTAGCTAGCTCAGTAGTTTTTTATTTTATTTTATTTTTTTATTTATTCATTTATTAAAGATTTCTGTCTCTTCCCTACCACCGCCTCCCATTTCCCTCCCTCTCCCCCAATCAAGTCCCCCTCCCTCGTCAGC
>NW_026067922.1:1691134-1698595 GCF_014885135.2 Alexandromys fortis
GAGGGAGGGGGACTTGAATGGGGGAGGGGGAGGGAAAGGGGAGGCGGCGGTGGGGAAGAGACAGAAATCTTTAATAAATAAATTAATTAATTAAAAAAAAAGAAAAAGGGGTGAATTGGTTCTGAGTAACCCATCTGGTCTAACACTGCTCCCTGGTCTAATGCTTGAACATACTTAGTTTTACAAATGAGAGGTAATTACTTTTGTTTGATAAAAATGGATAAATGATATAAAGCTCTTTTATTGGCAAATTCAGAGTTAAATTTCCCTGATATGGTGGTTTCCCCATAAATTCTTCTGCATTTCCATCTCTGTTTCTTCTGTGTCTGTTTCATAACCAGTTTCATTCTTAGGGAAGAGAGTGGGCCATTCTTGGTATTTTTAAAGCCCTAAGCATAGTTCATAGGATGATAAGGCTAGAACTTAAAACATGATAATCAATTCCAATATGTGCTGTGACTATGATATTAAGTATGATCATAAAATAGGTCTACTTGGGGCTTTCTGGGACGCACACTAGTAAGGTCAGACACAGGGAATCTTGAACCTCATGGCTTCACTTTCAGAATATGCACTGCGTATGTCTCATCTAAGTGCCCGGATCATTGGCAAAGTGGCCAGGCCTACCAATTCAAAGTCCATGAAAGTGGTGAATATGTTCAGGGAGCAGCCGTTGGCCAAAAAGAAAGAGACTTACAACTGGTATCCAAATCACAACATGTATTTTGCACTCATGGGCACATTCTGTTTCCTTGACCTCAACAGAGATGAGCATCAAGATTTTAAGGATGAGCAAAGACATCTAAAGAAGCTCTGTGGGAAGGTGAAACCAAAGAAAAGAGAAGTGAAAAGAGCTACAAAATAGAAATATTACCAGCTTGTCAAGAAAGAAAATTTCTTCCTCGATGACTAAGAAAGTATATCTCGTTATCTTTACATATATTAGAGGAACGTGACCTTCCTCAGTAGACACCAACCCTGTGTTCACATCCACTTCAGTTAAACTGTCACTGTTTTTTTTTTTAAGATATTCTAATTCTTCAAAATTATACTTACTTTGGTTTTGTAATGTGAAGTTTAGCTAATTCTCTAGTGGAATGAATAAACTATTCACTGTTTTGTGATTTGTTTAAAAAATGGGTCTACTTCATGGTAGATGAGTCTGGCCTCTTCACAACACCTTCTACTCTGATCAGTTCCTCAACTGAGTATGCACTGGCACACCTGATCTTTGAAACTAAGCATGACTAGGAACTTTAGAAAATCATGGTGTAATGTTTTATACATTTGCGATCCTCTACCAAATCTGTTTGCAGGTCCTCTGCCTGTGGGGGAAATGAGCATCTCCTTCCATTGACTCTGTGGCTTGCTTCAGTTGACAGAATATCAGTGAAAGTATGCTCTCTCCGTGAGTGCCTACACTCCAAAGGCAGCAAGGTTGCCACTTTAATCTGGATTATAGTTAGGGAGAGTAAGAAATAAATCTTGTCCCAAAGCCAATATTAAGAATGTCAGTGATTTGGTACTATGACAGTGCCATAGCACAAGTAGGCTATGCAGACAATGGACAGCGTTCATGCGCAAACTAATTTGCCATCTTTCATCAATTGCATCAATATCTTCTTTCAATGTTTGCAAAATATGTGATGCATAATCTATCTCCCTCCTTCCTTTATTCCTTTCTTTTATCATCTGAATTTTTTGCTCATCTGTATCTGACTACTTGATATTCTCAATCCAAAAATCTCTACAAAGTATTTGGTTACATTCTGAGTTTAAAAAAAAAAAAATGGGAACTCACCAAGGCCAGCTGGCCTGGGTCTGAAAAAGCCTGGGTTAAAACCGGTCTCGCTGAACATAGCAGACAATGAGGACTACTGAGACCTCAAGAACAATGGCAATGGGTTTTTGATCCTACTGCACCTATTGGCTTTGTGGGAGCCTAGGCAGTTTGGATGCTCACCTTACTAGACCTGGATGGAGGTGGGTGGTCCTTGGACTTCCCACAGGGCAGGGAACCCTGATTGCTCTTTGGGCTGACGAGGGAGGGGGACTTGATTAGGTGAGGGGGAGGGAAAGGGGAGGCGGCAGTGGGGAAGAGACAGAAATCCTTAATAAAAAATAAAAATTAAAAAAAGTCTATTCTTCCAATTCGACACAATTGATGAAGGAGTGGGATAAGAACTTGTATCTAACTTGATAATTTTGTTGTTGTTTGTTTTTCTAATGTCCGTGAGAATACGTTACCATTGTCAATTTCAGAAAATGGTCTTGATTATAAATGTTCTGTGGTCTTTTCGTATTGTCATGCACCAGGAGACAAGCAGGATGTGTATGAGATTTATATAGCTGACAGCGATTTCTATGTACCCTGTGCAGTACATTTATATTTGGAGCTTAAATCATTGAGTGATTATTTTCTGAAGGAATTTCGTCTTTCTTGGGGGAGGTTGAAAATCACGTCTCCTGGATGATTTATTAAGTGAATAAGTAAGTGGAAATGAACAGACTGGTGCTGATACTTTCCATAGGCAGCAAATTATGAATAATGAGTCCTCCATGCTTGAACTCACTTGCAGTGAATTCTGAAAATAATTTTAGTTTTCTCAGGTTTTCTCAGCCAAATGGGTTAGCATAGACAGGAGGAGCTCAATGCCCAGCAGGTTGGGTCTGAGGCACTTTGTCGGGGGGAATACCATGAAAGTTTATTAAAAATCTGGGTTTGTCTATCTTTAGGTGCCCTATGTTCTTCATGGGCACAAGTACCTGGCGCTATCTGAGAGGGAAAGGTTGGGAAATATTTAGCATGGTATAGTAAATAAACAGAATATGAATTTCAAAAACTTTCCTGGTCCATCTTAAAATGTCAAAGGGTTTATGATGAAACAGAAGAAGGACGGAGAAGCCTGAGATGCCTAATTCTCTCCCTTTATAAGTGCTCACACTCAATTCCCTGAGAGGAAAGATGAATGCCAATTTTCTTCTCGATATATTAGCTATAACTAAATGCTATTTGCCTTTATGAGGTCAAGAAAACTTCAAATGTGAGAATTTCATATTGTGTAAGCAAATAACTTCCAAAGTGAATTCTAACTATGCTCCAAAACAAAGTATCCTTCCAGAAATGTATATCAGATTCAATATACAGGTCTTTTAATTTATTGATTCATGATATATTACAATTTCTGTAAAATAGATAAAATTTCTGTATATAATTCATATTTTATATGATAAACATTTTTCCTGAGTACCACAACCTTAAAATTACATTTTATTTGCTGATATGCTCCAGTTTATTAAACATTTTGTTGTCAAACACAATTTACTTTCCTAATTTTATTATTTTTTAATACTGAACATTTACTTCTCTGTTTTTGTTGTTGCTGCTGGTGATAGTGCTGGCTATGCATAGGTTTTGGATTCTTTGGCTTTGATAGATTAAATTACCTTTACACAATATAGAAAATGACCTTGTAAAAATCTTCACATTTATATATTAATGATGCTATGGTT
Source organism: Alexandromys fortis (assembly GCF_014885135.2). Lineage (NCBI taxonomy): Eukaryota > Metazoa > Chordata > Mammalia > Rodentia > Cricetidae > Alexandromys > Alexandromys fortis. The sequence goes on from NW_026067922.1 coordinate 1,694,648, forward strand.
TTCTTTTACAAGTCTTTGTATAGCTTATCATGCTATTTTTGTTTTCTAAAGTATGAATTTAAAATACTGTGGTAATCAGTTTATTGGTGAGCCTATTTTTTTTGCATTGGCTAAATATTTTTTTAATCTTCCTAAGTTAATGTGCACACAACATTGCCAGGAATCTGCTCTTTAATAATCTTTTCGTATCTTAGTAGTTTGCCACAGATATATGAGGAAGTGTCAGATGATGAGAGGAAGGTTGGAGACATGTATTGCCAATGTATATAAGGAGCAAAGGCACTCCAGAAGAACATCCCTGGGAGGCAAGTTTGTTAGACCAGCACAGGCCTAACAGCATCCTCAAAATATAGAGATACAGGCACAACATGGTGATGCAGCTGGATCCTCATTCCGACAGCTCTTGTTCCCTGGCTCTATAACACTCTGGGTTTCTATCTTTGATGGAACCTTATGATAGCAAATAAAATCTGCTTCTTTCTGCTCTGGTACCATTGTCCAAAAGTTCTCAAAAGAGGTAGTGATGGAGGAAGGTCATTGGTTAATAAAAAAACTGCTTTGGCCCGTTTGATAGGCCAACCATTAGGTGGGTGGAGTAGACAGACTAGAATGCTGGGAAGAAGGGAAGTGAGGTCAGATGTGGAGCCAGCAGCCAATTCAGACATGCTGAATCTTTTTCAATAAGACACCACCTCATGGTGCTACAGAGATTATTAGAAATGGATTAAGCAAGATATGAGAGTTAGCCAATAAGAGGCTAGAAAGAATAGGCCAGGCAGTGTTTAAATGAATACAGTTTGTGTGTTGTTATTTTGGGGGTAAGCTAGCTGGGATTCAGGCTGGAATGCAGCCTGCTGCCTCTTCTACAAGGTAGACTTACAGTTGCCTTACAGAGAAGAATAACTATCAGACGCCCGAGAAAGGCACACTGCTCAACACGGTACATACATTAGAAAACAACTTCCCCAGAACAAGGATTGGAGGTATATCCTTAGCTAAACACGCCAGTCGTGGGTATGGAAGTGTCCACAGACAGTAATGTGGCTAGATGTAGGTAGTGGAGGGAGTATTTCTTTTTGTCTGTAAGTTTAATAGTGTTATACACGGGTGTGACCTAAACTGGGACAAGTCAAGCAGTGGGGAAAAGTAAGAAGCAGCTGCTTTGCTGATAACAGGACTCAAGTTTCAGCTGAGATCTTTAAACTCACTCCTGTGGGAGCACACAAGGAAATAAACCAAAGTTCTGGCTCCAAGGAATACTGTGGAGTTGGGGCTGGCAGATACTGAGTTTGAGATTTGCTTGGACAATAGGTGAGATACTACCTTAGAAACACAAAAGGGTCCTTGGTACCTTAGGGTTTCTGTGGCAGTGACAAAACACAGGGAACAAAGACAACTTTGGAAGATGAGGTTTATTTAGTCTTACATCACATGCAGTGCAGAAAGTTGGGGTAGGAACTCAAGGCAGCAACTGAAGCAGAGACTACTATGAAGGAGTACCTTTTACTGGCTTGCTTACTCTGATTTGTATACATCCAGGGCAGCCTTTCCAAGGATGTCCAAAGTGAACTGGGCCATCCTCCATCAAACATCAATCAAGAAAATGTCTTACAGACTTGCCTACCGGGCAGCCCTATGGAGACATTTTCTTGATTATGATTCTTTCTTCCCAGGCGATGGTGTAGCTTATGTCAAGTTGTCATAAAAGAAAACAAAACAATACTAAACAAAATGAACAACAACAAAACAGTCAGGACATTGGGCATGGTGGCACAAGACGTGGAGGTAGAGGCAGGCAGATCTTTGTATGTTAAAGTTCAGAATGGTCTAGATACTAAGACTTTTCCCAATAATAATAATTTTAAAATACACAGAAATTTCAAAAGGAATATATTTGGCATTGTAAACTGCATATATAGTTTCACTGTGCCATTGATTCCACCACTCTCCCAATAAAAATTTTCTGGCATTTGGGTTTCTAGACATGTCTCAAAAAAATCTTTTAAGTTATTCTTTTTATATCTGAGAGATTCAAAAGACTTTATTTAAATTTTGAAAATAGCACCATACTATATTTAAATTATACTAATTTAAACCTGTTATGATATAATATACCATACTCATAAAAATTTAGGAAATACATATGGTAATAAGATGATTAGCCAGGTAGTTAAGACCAGGGTTAAGATCGAGATTGCTGTGAGCCTTTGGAAGAATGTCACCATGTCCCTTAGCTATCTGCACACTGCATGTTCTCCACCTACATACCCACTGTTCGGGGCTCTGAACAGCAGTCCCCTGCTTTTATTAGACACAGTTGATCATCTATCTGTCCATGCACACCTCAAAAATGGAGGGTACCCTTGCTCCTTTGACTTGCTTCTGCAGCAAGATGATGCTTCAGCTATTTGTCCACACAGGTAACAAACTAGTGTGCAGTTTTAGCCATTGTGTGAAAATGAAGGAATAAACATCCTCTCTTGAGCCAGATGTGGCATTCCTGAGAGGAGAGTGGATGGGTATGCATCTGGCCAACTTCACTTGGAGAAATTTTTCCAAAGTGTATGTGTCTGTGAACAATAAACAGTACAACCATACATGATGGAGTTTGTTTTTGCATTTGCTCCATCTGTACTGTTTTAATTTTTAGTGCTTATGGATCATAGGGATGTAAAATGGTACCTAATTTTTTACCACCTCTCAATTTAACTTAAATATTTTTATAACCAATGATGTAAACTCTATCTCTACATTGTAATAATTCATTCTTACTCCCTCTTCAGATTTTTTGTTTCCATTTCATTGGGAAAATTTGGAGTTTTTGAGTTAAGGAAATATATGTAATATGATTTTTTTAATTATATCTTCAAATGCCTTTCTTGGTCTAAAACCTGCCTTCTAAAATTGGGTTATCATAACAATAGATGTTTATGAATGTTCATTACTCTTGCATGTTAAAAAAAATTCTTAACATCTGGTAAGAAAAGAAATGTAAGTTTCATTACTTCCTGAAAGTTTTATGATCTGTTTCCAAAATTTAAATATTTGTTTCATTTAACATTATTGTCCATAGGGGTGAGAGAAAATAAGAATTATTTTGAAGGAAAGCCTAATTTTGAAGAACAATTGCACATAGGACCCTTTCTCTTTGGGTTTAGAGGGCCAGATCAGCTGTAACTTGTATATGTATATGACAAAAACTGAGCACTGCAATGTGTATGGTTAGTCTTGGAATTTTAGAACAGGATAATTTATTCATGTAAAATTAAAATTGCCTTATTATTTCTGTGAATAATATTCAGTTTAGAATTTTTGGAGCCAAATATAAATATCAAAAAAATATTTGCTACTTTATTATATTTGATCTTTCTGTTCTATTGAATGGAAAATTTTTAAGTCTTATAAATCTTCAAATATTATTTTTTACATTCCCTCCTAAATATTTCATGTAACAGTATAATTTTAAGATTATTGTATTGTCTTTCTTTTTAATTTTATATTTTTATGTTTTGAAAACTTTATTGTAAAAATTTTCAAATAAAAGCCAGACAGTGGTGGCACACGCCTTTAATCTCAGCACTTGGGAGGCAGAGGCAGGCAGATCTCTGTGAGTTCGAGACCAGCCTGGTCTACAAAGCCAGTTCCAGGACAGGCTCCAAAATCACAGAGAAAGCCTGTCTCGAAAAACCAAAAAAAAAAAAAAATAAAAAAATTCAAATAAAAATATAATATTCTGATTTTAAAAAGCATTATTCTTTTTTAATCCCAAAGATCTGATTCTCCAGTGGCTTCTTCATTGCCTTTTCTGTGTAAAACACCAAATATTGTTTGTACTTTACATATTTTAAATTACAATATAAATACTTAACTTCTACCCTTGCCTTTTTTTCCCTTCAACTCATCCCATACTCCTCCTTCTCCTTCTAAACTAATGGCCTCTTTAGCTTT
>NW_026067922.1:1698691-1707154 GCF_014885135.2 Alexandromys fortis
GCACACACACATATACGTATATATGTGCGTATGTATATATGATATGTTAAGTATGGCTATGTTTGACATTTACCACTGATCTCATACTTTGTATATTGATTGTTTATTTGGCTTCTAATTTACTGAATGGTCTATTTGTGATGATGGTATTGATACCTAAATGATTTCTGAATTCATATATCTCCCATTCTATTGATATAATGATCCAGATTGATAGACATTTGACTTTTTGCAGTTTGGTTTATTAGAAACAATGACATTCAGAGTCTATTGTTTGATTTTTTTTAAATTTATTTTATTTTGTTTTGTTTTTAAAAAAGAAAACAAACTTTCTTTTTTTTTTTCATTTTCTTCTACATCTTGACATCTAGTTATGCCAACAACATTTGCTGAAGATGCTTTTGTTTTTTCCATTGTATAATTTTAGCTTCTTTGTCAAAAATCAGGTGTTCATAGGTGTATGGATTAATATCTGGGTCTTTGATTTGATTCCATTGGTCAACCTCTGTTTTTGGTCAACCTCTGTTTTTATAGCAATTCCAAGCTGTTTTTTTTTTTTTAACTGTAACTCTTTATTCATTTCAGGGATGGTGATGCCTCCAGAAGTTCCTTTATTGTACAAGATTGTTTTGGTTATGCTGTTTGTTTTTTTTTTTTCTGATATAAAGTTGAATATTGTTCTTTCAAGATCAGTGAAGAATTGTGTTGGGATTTTGATGGGGATTGCATTGAATCTATAGATTTCCTTCAGTAGGATTCTCATTTTTATTATGTTGATCCTATCTATCCCAGAGCAGGGGAGATGTTTCCATTTTCTGGTATCTTCTTTAATTTCTTTCTTCAAAGCCTTAAATTTCTTACTGAACAGATTTTTTACTTCTTTGGTTAGTGCTATCCCAAGATGTTTTATGTTATTTGTGGTTATTGTGAAAGGTGATATTTCTATTATTTCTTTCTGAGCTTCATTATTTGTTTATAGGAGGGCTACTAATTTTTTTGAGTTGACCTTATATCAACTCAAGGTATTTATTAACTGTAGGATTTCTCTAGTAGAGTTTTTGGGGTCACTCATGTATACTAACATATCATCTGCAAATAGTGAAAGTTTGACTTTTTTCTTACCAATTTGAATCCCCTTGATCTCCTTTTTTGTCTTACTGCTTTAGCCAGAACTTCAGGATCTATGTCGAATAGCACAAATGCTTGCATTTGTGTGGATAAATATGAGTAAAAATGTGACAGCACAAACTATGCATATTTTAGACTGTGTAGGGTTTGCCATATTTTCAAGTGGTGGAGGATTTTACACTGTCATGTGTAATTTCTGAAAGTTTCCATCGTGCCTTGCTTTCATTATACATGGGCTCTTTATTTTTATTTATTTTTGACAGGTAAGTTTTTATAACTTGTTATTCTATTTTTAGTATTTTTATTTAATCAGAATAAATACCTTTACATCTACCAATGTGGAATTTAATGTCTATTTGCAAAATGACATATTTCCTTTGAACAATAATTGGATTACCCATCATTTCCTTCTGGCAGTGTAGGACTTTTAAAAATGGTATATGTTCTTTATCCTGTCATAGAAGAATTCTCTGCCACTTGACTGACTTTCTATTCTTCATTTGTTAATAGAGGTATATTTTATGGACAGAAAATTTTAATTATTTGTTGATTCATGTACATATTTGTCATGATCTCATTAGGGAACTTATGAAAGTTATCTCAGATATGTATTTATTGTTCTATGCTTCATGTTTTCATAGCTTAGTTTTACCACCTGATATCATAAATATTTATATCTATTGTGCCATCTAGTTTACCGATTCTCTCTTTAGTTTTATTAAAACAATTTTTCCAGTTTATACCAAGAATCTGCTATCTACTAGTTAAATGTATAGAAAATTTTATACTCTCCCAATCACTATAATAATCACTTATATTTTCTATGTCCTAGCTTATAATGTTATTTAAAATTACAAGATACATATTTTTTAGTGCTACATTTACTTACTTACATAATTTATTTATTTTACATCCTAACCACAGCCACCCCTTCCTCCTCTTTTCCACACCACCCTTCTCAATCCAGGTCTCCTCCTTAATCACCTACAAAATGGCAGGCCTCCCATGGGCTTCAGCAAAGCATGACATATCAAGCTGCCATAAGACCAAGTCCTTCACGCTGTATTCATGCTGGGCAAGACAATCCAACATGAGAAACAGGTTCCTAAGAGCCAGTCAAAGCACCAGGGACAGCTCCTGCTCTCATTGCCAGGAGTCCCACTATTGACCAACTGTCATATATGCAGAGGGCCTAGATTGTTCCCATGCTGGGTGCTTGGTTGTTAATTCAGACCCTGTGAATTTGCAAGACCCAGGCTAGCCATTTCTGTGGGTTTTCCTGTGAATCTCTAACTCTGTCTCTTATAATCTCTAAGACATATTCTTTCTTCCAATTTTTTGTGTATGACCTATACACTAAGCAAGTAATATGTTTTATTTTTCAATTTTTAAACAATGGATTTTTTTCCTAAAACTTTCTGATGAAAATATTGACTATTGGGTTACAAATTGTATTCTTCCAAGGAACACTTATCTTGTTTGTATGAGGTTACTTATTTATATCATCAACTAGAGATTTCTTTCAGTAATGTTAATGGATATTCTTATATTTTGCTATAAATAATCCTAAAGTTTCATATGTTAAAGACTTGATTGTCAAAGTGAGGCATTTTGATGGTCAACCTTTAATTCATTGATGAGTTTGTACATCACTAAATTCACAGCTCAAAGGTCTATTGGAATGTAGGATCTGGATACAAAAACAAAACAAAAAAACCCATATTATTGGGAGTTCAGCCTCAGAGGGTGCATTAATTAGCAGTCTCTGAAACAGTAGAATTTATAGAATATGTGTAAAATTGGATTTACTGAACTCTTTTACATGATACAGGCTGAGTAATTAACAGTGGCCAAACGTCTTCTGGGAAGAATGAATACCAGATAGGTGCCTCGTCTGTAAATCTAGATTCCTCATCAGGGTTACTATGGTTCTGAAAGCCTAGGAGAGTCTAAGAGAGTTACTAATCTTCATTTTGCAGATGAAGACTAAAGAAGCTGGAGTCTGGTCTTAGCTAGGCATGGCAGCAACAGTAATACTAGCAGGAAGAATGGCTGCACTTACTAGCAAGAAGTGGAGGCAGGGGGGCAAGCTTTGATTATTTTCTTTGGTGTCATTGTGTCTATCCAGTGTTGGGGTATGGCTTCTCCCCACAGTTAATCTTTCCTGGAAAAGCCCTCACACTCCCTGCTCCCAGTGCAGTGTCTTTTAATAGAGTCCGAACCTCAAGTGAATGGCCAATCACGATTAGCCATTCCAGAGGATCTGCGTCCTTTATTTAGTTCCTCTAGTCTCCTTGTGCTTTCTGACTGCTCTGTTCCAGTGTGCTCCTTCCCTCATCAGTCTTTTCTCTGTCCATGGCTCATTACATAAAGCCAAGAGACCTTACAGGGAGACTTCTGAAATATAAAGCTAAAAAAAAAATCTGTCCTTTTTTAATTATTCACGTATCTTTTAATGTGACTGCCAGTTGTAGATAAATTATATTATCAAGCCATTGACTTTTTAATTCTTCTTTCAAGACAAGATTTCACTATGTATCTTTGTAGCATGTCCTGGAGCTAGCTCGGTAGAGCAGGCTGGCCTCAAACTCACAGAGATCCAACTGCCTCTGACTCCCGAGGGCTGGGATTAAAGGCAAATAGTTCTCTCTATGATAGTTAAACCCATTCCGTATATCTGGGTGTAACATTCCCCTGCTAGTTACATTTCTGTAATAGGTTATGAGTTGCTTCTATTTCACTCAAGTTATAAGTCCTGAATCTAGGTTTATGTGAACCTTTCTCAATAGCTTCTATTACAAGTTACAAGTTAGTTACAAGTTAGAAAGTTGCAAGGTAAGAAATCTTGAAGATACTCCAGAAGAGCTTCAGTGAGGAACCAACAAGGATGGTATACCAAAAACCAGAGGCCTTGAACCATACCAATGACTCTTTGCAATGAACTGTTCCCAGTCAATCTTAGGGGACAAAGGCATGTACCATATGGCACACTGAAGCCTCCAATGCCATCAGGACAGAAGAAGAGGTGACAGAGAGTCAGGAGAGAAAAAGAAGCAGAGATTTTTCTGTTTTCTGGTGTGGTTTTAGTTCATTTGGTGTTTATTGGATTTCTTCTTGTTTTTTGTTAGTTTACTTACTTTATTTTGTTTTCTTTCATGGAAATGGGATGTAACAGAGATGAGGTGGGAATATGGAGGGATGAGAATATGAGGCGCATGATGTGAAGCTCCCAAAGGTTGCATAAAGAAATATAAATAAAAACAAGGGAAAAAAGAAATTTTAAAGAGTTTAGTCCCTAGTACTGTAGGGAGTAGTATTCATATCTAGGTCTAAGATTCAGACATCATTAGGATGAAGACTATTGTGTTAAACTAGTTAAATGGCTGTTGTATTGTTTTAATTTGGTCTCTGTGTTATCTTCAGTTCGTACCTGGTCAGCAGGTAATCTTCATAATTTCTTATGATTGCTTCCTTCCTGCCTGATAAATATTACTATTTTATAATCACCACTAATTTGTTAGCAGGGTGTCTGTCTACCATGCAACTAGAAATATAAACCTACTTGTCTTGACAGCAAAAAAAAAAAAAAAAATTGTACACACCAAAATAGGCTTGTTTCATTCTGCTTGTTTTTAGAAAGTAATTTTCTTTAGTTTAATGTCCATAAGTAAATTTCTAAGAACCTTAATCTATATTTAAAGTCCACAAGAAAAAAGGAACAAATTAACTCATATTCTTTTATATATTTCATTGTTTCAGTTGGTCTGTTAATATGCTGCTGAAGGAAAGTAATTTGAATTAATTCCTAGTAAAGAATGCATTGTGACTCGGGTTATTTTTCATTGTAATTTTTGTTTCATCCATTACTTATACATAACAATGTTGCTTAAATTTACTTAGTATCTTACATTTAATTCAATTATTTCATTATAGCACATTAACATTATTTGTTTAGAACATTTTAAGAATGGGACTGTTCTTATCATCACTAATTTAACTGTTACCTCACATTTTTGTAGTTTTGAACTATTTTGACATAAAAATTTAATTTGTATACATTTTGCTTATTAACTAGAAAATCTGTCTTATATTGTCAAATATTTGGTATTGTTGAAACCCTTATTTTTTCTCCCTATTATTTTTTACCATTGTCCTCTTATTAAAGCACTGGTAGTTATAAGAAATAAATCAAGTAGCTAGGAAAATGAGTAGTTACTTTTCCATTGCTGTGACAAAACACAACAGGGAAGAGTAGATTTATTTTTATTACCCAGTCAGAGGTGATACAGCTCATCATTCAAGGAAAGCATGGCAGCAAGGCCTCCTTGGCAGTCAGAGAGCCAAGGGGTCACAGTTTGTCAACCCTCACAAAATAGGTAGAAAAGAAGTGGGGCCAGGCTATACAATCTCCAGGCCTGGCCCCAGGGATGTATTTCTTCTAGCAAGGCTCCATTTCATAAAGATTCCATAACTTTTCCTAAAATTCCTAGCGACCACGTGGAGACCAAGTGTGTTCTTACCTGAGTATATGGGGGACATTTCTCAATCAACCCAGCACAACAATGGAGGATGCAAGTTTATAATCTAATACCTGGGAGTCTCAGGTAGGAGAGATGAGAATTTGAGGCCAGACTGGACTTCATAGGAAGGTTGTGGCTATCCTGTAATATGCAGAGAGATGCTGATTCAAAAACAAATAAAACAAAGCAAGTGAGCCAACTGAAAAGAAAATGCCTCAGGAGTAAAGCAGGATTAGTTTAAACAATAAGGTAAATTAAGTATTGTTATAATATTGTTGCAATATTGCTATAAATTTAATGAAATTAATTAATTTTAACTGTGGACAAGAAGAGACAAATCTTCTATTTAGAAGAATCCAAAATAATATATATATAACTATTCCATCTTCAAAGAGTAGGAGCCTGAATTCCTTAAACTTTTAACAACTTGGTTCCAGAGTGTGGGAAAGAGAGAGGGAGAGTAGCTTTACTGCAGAGAATTGGACCAAACATGACCCCAGCGAGCAGCTGATTGAGCTCAACTTCAGGCTGCTGGAGTCGTGGTTACATTGCTAGCATTTACCTTTGATGTGAGCCTGTGGAAATGGCTCGTCACCTCTATTACGCGCTCCCTACAACCCTAATCCCAGTCTAGCCATCACAGAAACATCGAACAAATACCAATGAGGGGACAGCCTATAATTTCCCTGACCAGAACATCTCAAACCTGTCAAAGCCATCATAAATAAGAAAACTTTAAAAAAGGGTCAAAGTCATGAGTGGACACGACAGCTAAAGGTAACGTGGCATTCCAGATGGGATCTTGGAATGCAAAAATAACAATTGGAAAAAAACAGAAAACAAAAACACTAATCATCTCTGAATCATGCTTGAGTTGATTTATAAAACTGGTCAATATTGGGAATAAGTGTCCTGTGAACTTTAAGCTCGTTGTCATAGACTGATATTGGTTTATTAGTTACACCAAAGGTAACGTGTCTGTGTATGATGTGTGAGTTGCCTTTTTGTTGCAGTGATGAAGGTAACCTAATTACCAGGAGTAAAAAGCCATTTTGAACTTTCATTTCAGAATTTTCAGCTCATGAAAAGAAGGCCTGGCCCCTTTAGAAGAAAAAGAAAACAAATGACATTATAGTACAGGACAAGTGTGGGGCAAAGCTCTCACGGCTGCCATGAAACTAGGAGGGTAGGAAGGGATTGTGGAGCCAATATGCCTTAAATGTAACAATCTTGGTGACCTAATTACCTCTAACCAGGCCCAACTTCCAGCAGTTTCAACCACTGCCCTACAGTGCCCTTAGGTAGGGACCAAACTTCTAACACATGAGCTTTTGAGAGACAGTTGAGTACCAAACTATGATAAAGATTTATGTAAGAACTCCTTTTATTGCCTGCTCAGGTTTTCTGTGAATCTAAAGTTTCTTTGAAACTAATATTCAAGTTGAAGAACTTATAGAGATGTTTGAGTCAATTTTCATCAATCCAGTTGTGAAGATCTTCTCACTCAGGTATCTTACCATTCAATGTTTTGTGCATCTTACTTATGCAATGCACCTTGCATTATCAACACGTGTTTACAAGTCATTCTGGAATCAAGCCATGAAAGCTGTTTGTGTGGTGTTTAACTTCTAGTGCACGTGAAATCCTTTGGGAAAAAAAAGCAAGGTAATTGAAATTATAATTATCTTTCATCATTTATTATAACCTGTGATGGGAGCCAGGGCTCTAACTTAGCAGAAACATGGACTTTTATAAATATTGAATGATAATTAATCAAAACGAAATACTTTGCTCCAAGACATAAACTTTAGTTCTTTGGAAAGTTAATTGGATTTAAAGTAGTATTTTTGTAAGTTTGGGTAACTATTCATTAATACCAGGAGACATTCGCAACTGTATAGCCTTGAGAACATTTAAGGAATACAGATTGATCTGGCTTAAATCTGTCCTTCAACCTTAGAAGGCGATCAGCTGACATCACCATGGCTGTACGCACTGTCAAAAGACACCGAAAGCACTGCACTTTTAGCCAGATGCAAAGTCAAGTTGTTTGGCTTTGGGCCCCAAATTTGTCCTTCACAGGCAGAAGGAAAATAAGCCCATTCTTTAACTTTAAATATTTCTTTTGTTTTTCTTACACGGAGTCTTCTTATGTTACCTTGACTGCCTTGAATCTTGCTATGTAGTCCAGGCTGGTCTTGAACATGCAGAGATCTTCCAAGAGATAGGGAGACAGCTGTGCTCCAGCAACTGTTGGCCAGCAACTGCTTAAAACACTGTTGGTTATTAGGTTGTAAAAGATATGATAGTATTATAATAATTTTCAAAAATATCTCATAATCTCACTCAGGATAGTGTTTTCTATTTCCATCCATTTGCATGCAAAATTTGAGAAGTCATTGTTTTTTACTGCAGCGTAGTACTCTAATGTGTATATAATCCACACTTTCTTCATCCATTCTTCCATTGAAGGACATCTAGGTTGTTTTCAGGTTCTGGCTATTACAAATAATGCTCCTATGAACATAGTCGAACAAATGCTTTTGTCATATGATAGGGCATCTCTTGGGTATATTCCCAAGAGTGGTATTGCTGGGTCCAGGGGTAGGTTGATCCTGAATTTCCTGAGAAACCGTCACACTGATTTCCAAAGTGGTTGCACAAGTTTGCATTCCCACCAGCAATGGATGAGGGTACCCCTTCCTCCACAGCCTCTCCAGCAGAGGCTATCATTGGTGTTTTTGAAAAAGATGAACATGGGATGTATTCACTCATAATTGGTTTCTAGCCATAAATAAAGGTCACGGAGTGTATA
>NW_026067922.1:1707959-1730979 GCF_014885135.2 Alexandromys fortis
GGGAACCCTGACTGCTCTTTGGACTGGAGAGGGAAGGGGAGAGGAGTGGGGGGAGGGGGACAGGGGCGGGAGGAGGGGGGAGGGAAATGGGAGGCTGGGAGGAGGTGGAAACTTTTTTTTTCTCAATAAAAAATTTAAAAAATATCTCATAATATTGGGCATGTTTTAATAACAGTGCACAATACTAGACCTTTTAAAATCCTAGTAAATTTGATATAGTTTTCTTATTTTATTAATTTTATCAATTATTTCTTACCTATAATTTTCTAGAAGGATAAATTAAAGCTTAAACCATGGAACCCTATCTTGTGTAATTTTGAAGCTTGTTTTGCCCCTACTCTTCTCTGTACAAATTGATGCCTTACCCCCTCCTCTTTTTCCTCATATTCATCCTCAATGCTTTGTGGGTACATTAATTTAACATATTAGGCCTTATGTATGAGAGTAGGAGAGAGGCTTTTTTCTCATTTTTTTTTTCCAGTTGAGAAATACAGATTTTAACCAGGTTAAGTTCCCAGCAACTTTCTAACAGAGAGGAAGTTCTTTTCCATGCTTTCTGACAACGTCTACATCCTAATCTCTTTCCTTCTCTTTGAGCAGTAGTTTTGGTCCTCAGATAATAATGCCACTATGAGTACCAGTTTAGCATCCTTCTCATCACATAGACTCTTGGATAACTTCATTCAATTTCCCTGGTACCAAGTTTATGGAACATACCAATCAGTCTCAAATTTCTCTCTGTAGCCCACATCTCTGTCTTGAATTTCTGACACACGAAGCTAATTAGGAGTATTTCCTGCTGAATATCGAAAAGGCAAATTGAATTCAAAATATCCACAATGAATTCCTGGAACTATATTGCCTCTAATTAATTTCTAGAAACTTCATCTCCACTTTCAATCCATACGATTCTGTTATGCAAACCTGAAATTCGAGTTATATGAATCATCATCCTATCTCTACATACTGATTGGTAATTGCAAAGCACACATCACTGAATTTCTTTCCAAATAGCTATTAAATCCACCCCCACTACATATCTACTTTCTTTGTTTTGAGTAAGGTTTCTGTTACAGTGTATACACACACACCCCCATCGGTACCATTAGAATAGTCTCTTAGCTGAAGTAACTAATTCAAGTAATTTCTTCCTGCAAGTCAACTTTTCCTCATATTTTGAATTGTATGCTCTGTCCTGTGATTTTCTGGCTGTTGTCTGAACACTGGAACCAGTACCATATGTGTATGTATATGTGTGTCTATACATGTACACACACACATAGATAGATATATGATAAAAATTTCCCATATAACAATCAAGGGTCTTGATCTCTTAGCTTCCATGATGGTTTTTAGTCTCATCTCTCATCCTTTGCCACTTTATATGTTTAGTTTCTCATCTTAAAGTCCTTCTTTTATTCTTTCTTTTCCTAGAGTATCGCCTCTGTCTGGGACACTGTGGGTAGGACACAGTGTATTCTAACACTGCCAGTTTCCAAGATTCAGTCCAAATGGTCCTGTTTACAATTCCTTCTCACACAGTGTAATGATCTTCATCTTATTCGTTTCCCTTTGATGGTGATGAAATTAATTTTGACATATATACCACCATCCATAGACTATGGTACATTAATATTCTACAAGATAAGATGAAACACACTCATGTGCATTCGCTCAACAAATTTAAGCTAAATGGTTTATGTGATAAAATATATTACTTTCGGTATATATTGCATGAATGGTTCTACTATAATAAATATGTGAATTTATGGAAATTAGCACTTTCCTAATTTTAGAATATTATCAGTTTCATTATATAAAATTAATTAAAAAATGGTTCTCTATGTAGTAGGAACAAACACTTGATTTAAATTCTCTTCCAATGGAAATATTTTTAATTTAAATTTAATTTTATTATTTTATATTTTAAAGCCAAGGTCTACAGTAGCCTACCCGTGATTTGTTATGTGGGCATATGCCACTATAAATTTCTGATCTTCTTGCCTCAGTTTCCCAAATGCTAAGGTATGATAGCTATAACAAACCATGTTTGAGTTATTTGGTGCTGGGGATTGGATTCAGGGCTCTGTGTGTACTGGTAAAGTGCTCAGACACATCCCTAGCTCACAAATGGTTTTCTTTTTTTTTGTTAGTGTTTGGTTGTTGTTTTGAATATGATAGTATATTGAAGCCCACTGTTTTGAAAACCCTTATTTTAGTGTACCTTTATTCGTCATTTCTATGATATCTTTTCAAAAAACTTCTGGTCACTCATGTTGTGCCACAAGAAAGTTGTTGTTCAGGTTGGGGCTGCTAATGAACTCTGTAAACACATTCAGCATCTGGCAGACATTCCAAGGTGAAAGCCAAGCAGATGGCTAATTTAATATAATCTAAGTGACTTTGGATCAGATAAAGCAATTGAATTAACAGCACTTTAACTCCACATACATCAGCTCCCAGCCATTCCTACCATCTCTTTCCAATAGGCACTTCTGCAGGATGAAAATCAATGCTAATTGAAAGCTCATATGGTGATGTTTATATCTGTAAAATGTGTGGTTAAGGAGCATATTAAAAACATGTGGGCATGAATATTAGGATTGGGTAATGGGTTTAATATAGAGTAAATCATAATACCCTTAGAGCTGTTTTGTGGATTTTAAATCACAAATTATATTCTATCCAGTGCACACACTATGTTAATTTTCGTTACTCAGACGCTTTCCATTAAATCCACAGTGTTTACGGTTGATGTATGGTGACATTCAACTTGCTAGCCTGTGTGGTAGAGGTGCTTGTGTGTATGTGTTTGTGTGTGTGTGTGTGTGTGTGTGGTGTCTGTCTGTCTAACTGTGTGTATACGTGTGTGTAGATACAGACTGAATTTTACATTGGTATTCAAGGGTTTCCTGTTTTTAGTCCAACAGAGGAAAATATACTTCACCTTTACTTATAAAAATTGGATAAGCTAAAGCAAGATAATTCGTATCAAAGTATTTAACATATAAATAATGGAAGTAATCATAGAACTGATAACTTTTTGTTATAGTGGATAAACATCAGTACTGTAGTTAGCAAGATCAGGGTTCAGATTCTAGTGAAGTAGCTTACAAACAGTGTAATGTTAATGTGGTCTCATTATTCTAAATGTCAGGTATCATCAGTCAAGTGAAGCTGGTAAAGACATACACCTGGTTGTTGAGGACACCAAATGATACAATATTTACAGTTCATAAAACACAGGATGGAAAGTAGTCTGATGAAGAGAAATCATTACCGTCAATAATTTCTTATTGTCTTAGCACAGTGACCACCATTACTTCCTTGGTACTCTTTGCCAAAGACAATTTTAAACACAGACAGAACACGAGTGTAAAAGGGAAGGAGGGATGTACTGAAACGTGAAAACATATGGACCTTTAAAGCCTCATTGTTAAGGAACAGGTTCTAGCATCACAACTTACTAATGTTGTGCCTCTGGCAATGCAGTAGCATTCCCTCTGCTTTAATCTTTCTCTCTACATAAGATATAGCCAGCATCTATTTTGCAGACTGTTGTTCAAGAAGTTAATATATATGGAGATTTTGGACCAGTACTCAGTATATAGCACTGTAGAAGTGCTAGTGGACCCCTGGAAAATTCTCATACTGTCACTTCTGAAACAAACTAGAAGAAAGCTCAATGTTTCAGATGTGAGTAATGTTTTTTTTTATATGAACTTAAAAGCATAGGTCATGGGTGCAAAAGTAGATACTTGTTTATCAATTTGTGTATCAAGCTAAGAAAAAATAATCAGCAAAGAATAATGAAGTGAAAAGACAATCCACAGAATGTGAAAAATATTTGTAAACTATACAGCTGATAAATAATTAATAACCAAATTAAAATCCAATCAACTCAATACCAGGAAAAAAATAACCTGATGAAAATGGGCCCTGAACTGAATAAACGTTTATCAAAAGAAAACCAATAGATAAGTGAAAAAATAATCAACATTACTAATCATAATCATCAGGGAAATGCAATTGGAAAACACAATATTGTCTCATAACTTTTAGAATGATTATAATCAAAGAAGTTGGAAAAATCAAGTTGGCTGCCATCTGGACACTTCATCCCTACTAGAAGAATTTCCAGGTCCTGGAAGGTGCTATGACCACTGCCAGAGGAGGAAAGGAATCACAGTTGTACCCAGCTGCTAGCCCACTGAGATTCATCAATGACAGGCCTGGGAAGACATGCCCACTGATGCAATAGTGTCATGGGAACAACCAATCACTTTCTCAAAGGATTTAAGACCCACTCCACAATTTGAAACCCGTACCTGGGATTGTTATCAGTACTAACAAACCATGTCTAGTCAAGTGATAAGTACCCAGGGGAGGGCATACTATTACTATTCCACTAACTGGAAATAGTATTAATGACTTAATACAGTGTAGTGTATTTCTCAACTCTCACCCAGAAGCTTCCCTTTGCAGTAGATTGAGATGGGTGCAGAGGCATTCAACTGGCCAAGTGTAGAGTATAATTGACCGTAGGATGCTCAGCCCTAAACAGTTTCACACTCCTTCTCACTAGGCTCAGGGGTCTTTGTGGAAGAAGTGGAAGAAAGATTGTAACAGCCATAGGTGAGATGACTATGAGGAAAGAGTATTTTATGAGGAAAACAGGGTGGCTGCACATATGAGTTTCAACAATTCAGATAGAATATGCAAGGACTGTATAAATTCAGGCCAGACAAATTCCACTCTGGAATGTGGAAGACAGCACAAAGTACCACCCCTGGTTAAGAAACTGTTGGCAGTTGATAACTGCTTGAACAGGAAGAGTCAGGTTTTTTTTTTTTTTTTTGACTTTTTAAAATGTGGCTTTAATTAATGGTGGGTGGGCAGATTTTTTTTCAAGGAGATGCATGATGTCAGTGAATATGAACTTTAATAAGAGTAAGAATATTAAGAGCTGCCAGAAGAGTCAGTTTTTTTAAGGGTATAATCTCTGTGGGTTGATTGCCCTCCAGGACACACATTCAAGAGTGTATTGAAACTCCAAACTGTATTTGATGGGTTTAAAAGAGAGGACACAATGTTGGGTGTGCAGTGAAGGGGGTTGATCTGGGAGGACTGGGAGGGCAGAGGGGATGTAATCCAAATGAACTGTAAAAATTTAAAAAGAGATGATAAAACGTGAGAAAAATAATGTAGAGTCAATGAGTCTGTAGAGCCATGACGACACTGCAATACCATTGGTGGGATATAAATGAGGTTCCAATAGGCCCCTTCCTCTCTTGCCATTGTAGCATTGTTCAAAATACCCCAAATATAAAAGCAACCTCAGTATCCATCAAAAGATAAATGGCAAAATAGAGTTTCACCGTCCTTCTACCAGGTGTAACTCAGTGGATAAACCCTGATGATATAAGCTAAGCAAAATAAGCTAGACGGACACACAAAGAACTGAGTTATTTAAGAGAACAGTAGTTTTCTTGGAGCAAGAGTGGTTGTAGGATGGAGAAGGAAAAGGGCCATAATGATAAGTTTTCAGATCGAAACAAGGAATAAAATTCAGTAATCCATTCTATAACGTGATGACTATAGTTAACACAGTGATGTATATTTCAAAATTCCTAAAAATGTATTTCAAATAATTTCACTAAAGAGAAAAATATATGCTAGCCAATGGATGTACAAGTAGTCTTGATTTAATCATTCCATGATATATGTATAAATGCCATACGTTAATTGGTAATTACATAAAATTATTATTTTTCAATTAAAAGTAAAATTAATTAAGCAATGTTAGTTACAAAACAGAATTTTGTTGTTATAGTTATAAAGTAGAATTAGCTGTTGAGTAAATAAAATATTAGATCTACTTTTCTAAGGAACACAGTCTAATGAAGGTTGTAATCACATAAATAGTAAGTTGTTTTGTGTGTGTAAAACAGAACAATAATTACAGTTCCTCCCCTCTAAGAGAGAATTATGAGAGGCAGAGAACACATTAATGAAATATGTAAGATGACTTTTTAACTAATTATCTTGTTAGAGGCAAAACTTTTGTCTTTGGATAACTCAGTGAGACAAGGAAGAAATGTTCCTCATAGAACCTATTGAAGTCTAATTGCCCTCATGGTCCTTTCTCACACCATGACTACAAATGATGCTATCTTCACTCAAAGCCAAATGAGCCCAACTGATACCTAAACAATGCTTTCTCTAACCTGTGCTAAGCCTTCCAGCACAGGGAATGTCTTCCCAATCACTTAATCTTTACATCAAAGTTAGTAGGAGGATAGCTTCCAGATAGATGTAGAAGAAGGTCTATGGATATGTCCAAAATTAACAAAGGAAGTTTTGTCATATTATGGTATCTTGATATCTGTAGCATGGAATACTCCGTGGCATTGGAAAATTCTATGATGATGACCTTTGAACCATTAATTTACTTTTATTACATTGAATGTATATGGATTCTCAGATACTTACATATAGGTACATATCCCAAAATATGAACACTATTGCAACAGGTGTTTTTTTCCAAAACATGAGTACTATTATATCAAGTGTTTTTGAAGAATACTGTGGACTGGCTCTGTGAGAACAGAACAAAGGGAGCGACTTCCACAGGTGCAGGACTGAGCCTGCAACCTTTGAGGGACCAGGCTCTGGCCAGCAACCTTCTTCCAGGAGCAGGCCTGAGACAGGGACATCTTGGGGACTAGGCCCTAGCCAGCGACCTCCCCACCAGAGAAGCCCTGAGCCAGTGACCTTCAGAGAAGCAGGCCCAAACAAGCTATCTCCATGAGAGCAGGCTCAACCAACCTCTGAGATTGCAAAGTGACCTCTGGAAGTGCCAAGCAACTTCCAGGAATGCCGAGTGACCTATGGCTTGACTGGAACCGTGGCCCTGACTCAACCATGAAGAGCAACCATTTTTGAGCCTTGGATACACTGGAACCTGGAAGAGTGATCACCAAAGAGATGACCCCAAATATACCAATTAGAGAAAGAGATGGGTAGACAAAGTAAGAACACACTCAACACCACAAAGAGCAATACAACACCAACAAAAATTGGTGGCTCTAAAGAAACAAGACTTGAACAGCTCAATACAGATGAAGCAGTGGAAAATTATCTAACAAATAACTTTAGAAGAATGTTTGAGGCCCTTGAAAAAATGAAAAATTCTCTCAAAGAAATGGAAGAAAAAGGAAACAAAAAATTGGAAAAAATCAACAAATCCCTTAAAGAAAACCAAGAAAAAGCAATCAAACAGATGAAAGAAAAAAGACTTGAAAACTGAAATAGAGACAATAAAAAATACAAATTGAGGGAATTCTTGAAATTGAAAATATGGAAAAATTATCAGGAACCACAAGTATAAGCATAAACAACAGAATACAAGATATGGATAAGAGAACCTCAAGCATTAAAGATACAATAGAGGAATTAGACTCATCAGTCAAAGAAAATATTAAATCTAACAATAGCTTAACACAAAATGCCCAGGAATTATGGAGTACCATAAAATACCAAACCTAAGAAAAATAGGTATAGAAGAAGGAGAAGTCCAACTCAAAAGCACAGAAAATAGATTTAACAAAATTATAGAAGAAAACTTCAACCTAAAGAAAGATATGCCCATGAAGATACAAGGTTACAAAACACTAAATGGACTGGACCCAAAAAAAAGGCCTCTTGCCACATAATAATAAAAACAGTAAACATATAGAATAAAGAAAGAATATTAAGACCTGCAAAGGAAAAAGATCAAGTAATATATAAAGGCAGACCTATCAGAATTACACCTGACTTCTCAGTGGAAACAATGAACTCCAGAAGGTCCTGATCAAGCATTATGCAGACATTAAAAGACCACAGACTAATATACCCAGAAAAACTTTCAATTACCACAGATGGACAAAACAAGATATTCCATGACAGAACCACATTTAACCAATACCCAGCCACAAAACCCAGGCCTACACAAAATACTAGAAGGAAAAACTCCAACCCAAGAAAGTTAGCTATATCCACAATAAAACAGACAATAGATGATCTCACAGCAGCAAATCCAAAAGAAGGTAAAAACACACATAAGATTACCAACAATGAAAAGTATAAAACTATAAAAAGACAGGGGCTAACACATTGGATATGAAAATGGAATCCATCCTTCTGCTGAATTTAAGAAACTCACCTCAACCTCAAAAACAGACATCACCTCAGAGTAAAAGGTTGGGAAAAAACATTTCCAATCAAA
Source organism: Alexandromys fortis (assembly GCF_014885135.2). NCBI lineage: Eukaryota > Metazoa > Chordata > Mammalia > Rodentia > Cricetidae > Alexandromys > Alexandromys fortis. The sequence continues at coordinate 1,716,229 of NW_026067922.1, forward strand.
TGGACCTAAGAAACTGGCTGATGTAGCTGTCCTAATATCTCACAAATTATACTTCAACCTAAAATCAGTCAAAAGAGACAAAGAAGGATGTTTCTATTCGTCACAGGAAAAATCCATCAAAAGAAAATCTCAAAGCTGAAATCAGTGCCCCAAATACAAGGGTACCATCATATGTAAAAGAAATACCACTAATGTTTAAATAACACATTAAGCCCCACAAACTAATCGTGGAGACTTTAACATCCCACCCTCACCACGGACAGGTCTTCCAGACAAAAACTTAACAGAGAAATAGGGGAACTAACAGATGTTATGACTCAAATTGACTTAACAGACATTTATAGAACATTCTATTCAAACATAAAAGAATATACCTTATTCTCAGCACCTCATGAAACCTTCTCAAAAATTGACCACATACTAGGTAACAAAGCAAATCTCAACAGATACAAACAAAAAAAATTGAAATAACCTCATGTATCTTACTGTATCACTGTGGCTTAAAATTAGAATTCAACAGCAGCACTAATTTCAGAATGCCCCCAAACACATATAAATTAAACAATGTTTACCTAAATTACCAATGTGTCAAGGAAGAAATAAAGGAAGAAATCAAATACTTCTTAAATTTAAAAGAAAATGATCACAGAATATACCCAAATTTATGGGACACAATGAAAGCAGTGTTAAGAGGAATGTTCATAGCACTAAATGACTACTTAAAGAAGCTTGAAAAATTCCACACTTGTGAGTTAACAGAACACCTGAGAAATCTAGAACAAAAAGAAGCAAACTCACCCAAGAAGTCTAGGAGGCAGGAAATAATCAAATTCAGAGCTGAAATCAACAAAATAGAAACAAAGATGTAGTAGGAACACTACCCACATCCCACCGCTAGGCTAGCTTAACCCCCCGAAGTAACCACACAGAAATTTTATTAATTAAATTACTGCCTGGCTTATTATTTCTAGCCTGTTATTGGCTAACTCTCACATATTAGTTTAGCCCATCTCCATTAAGGTGTATCGCCACTTGACTGTGGCTTACCGGCATGAGTCTAACCAGCTTCCATCTCAGGCAGGAGAACCATGGTGTCTACCAGTCTCTGCTTTTCTTCCTCCCAGAATTCTGTTCTGTCTTTCCCACCTACCTGACTTTTGCCCTATCAACTAGGCCAAGGCAGTTTCTTTAATAACCAATGAAAGCAACACAAATATACAAGGGCCTCCTACACCACAAAGAAAACAATACAAAGTATGAATGAGACAAAGAGTTGGTTCTTTGAGAAAATCAACAAAATAGACAAGCCTTTATCCAAACTAACTAAAAGATAGAGAGAAAATATCCAAATTAACAACATCAGAAACAAGAAGTGGGACATAACAACAGACATGGAGAAAATCCAGAGAATCATCAGGTCATACTTGAAAAACCTATATTTCACAAAATTAGACAACTTAAAGGAAATAGATAATTTTCTGGATAAATATCACTTACCAAAATTAAATCAAGACCAATAAGCAAATTAAATAGACCTATAACTGCTAAAAATATAAAAAACAATCATCAAAAGTCCCCAATCAAAAATTTCCAGGACCGGATGGTTTCAGCCCTGAATTCCACAAGATTTTCAGAGAGGAACTAATACTTCTCAAATTGTTCAGCACAGCAGAGACAGAAGGAACATTGCCAAACTCTTTCTATGAGGCTACAATTATAATGATACCCAAACCATACAAAGACATTACTAGGAAAGAATTACAGACCGATCTTGCTCATGAACATGAATGCAAAAATGCTCAATAAAATACTGGCAAACCAAATTCAAGAATACATCAGAAAAAAATCATCTACAATGACCAAGTAGGCTTTATCCCAGAGATGCAGAGATGGTTCAACATACAAAAATTGGTCAATGTAACCCACTATATAAACAAACTGAAAAAAAAATCATGATCATTTCATTAGATGCTAAAAAACCTTTGACAGTATACAATATCCCTTCATGATAAAGGTCTTGGAGAGAGTAGGGATACAAGAAGCATACCTGTACATAATAAAGACAACATACAGCAATCCAACAGCCAATATCAATCTAAATGGAGAGAAACTCAAAATGATTCCACTGAATTTTTGCATTGGTCTTGTATCCTTCAGCAGTAATGTAGCAGGATACAAGACCAATGCAAAAATTCAGTAGCCCTCCTTTATACAGATTATAAATGGACTGAGAAAGAAATTACAGAAACATCATTCTTCATAATAGCCACAAATAACAAAGTATCTTGGAGTAACTCTAATAAAAGACCTATATATAAAGAACATTAAGTCTTTGAAGAAAAAATTGAAGAAAATACAAGAAAATGGAAAGATCCTCCATATTCTTTGTTAGGTAGAATTAACAGTAAAAATGTCAATCTTGTTGAAAGCAATCTACATATTCAAATCATTGTCCATCAAAATCCTAGCAAAATTCTTCACAGACCTCAAAAGAACAATATTCAACTTCATATGAAAAAGCCAAAAACCCAGGATATTTAAAACAATCCTGTACAAAAAGAGAAACTTCTGGAAGCATCACAATCCCTGACTTCAAACTCTACCTCAGAGCTCCAGTACTGAAAACAGCCTGGTATTGGCATAAAAACAGACAGGAGGACCAATGGAAATGAATTGAAGACCTGGATATCAATCCAAACACCCAAGAACACCTGATTTTTGACTAAGAATCAAAATATATAAACTGAAAAAAAGAAAGCTTATTCAACAAATGGCGCTGGCATAACTGGATATCAACATGTAGAAGAATGAAAATAGATTCATATCTATCACCAAGCACAAAACTCAAATCAAAATGGATCAAAGACCTCAATATAAAGCCAGCCACACTGAACCTCCCAGAAGAGAAAATGGGAAACATACTTCAATGCATTGGCACAGGAGACCACTTCCTAAATATAACCCCAGTAGCACAGACACTGAGAGCAACAATTATTAAATGGGACCTCCTGAAACTGAGGAGCTTCTGTCAAGCAAAGGACACGGTCAACAAGACAAAATGACAGCCTACAGAATGTGAAAAGATTGTCACCAACCTTCTATTGGAAATAAGATTGATCTCCAATATATACAAAGAACTCAAGAAATTGGTTATCAAAAGAACAATTTTATTTTAAAAAGTGGAGTACAGACTTAAACAGAGCACTCTCAACAGATGAATCTAAAATGAGTGAAAGACACTTAAGGAAATGCTCAGAATCCTTAGCCATCAGAGAAATGAAAATCAAATCAACATGAGGTTCTATCTTATACCTGTCATAATGGCCAAGATCAAAAACACTGATGACAACTTATGCTGGCGAGGATGTGGGGTAAAAGGAACACTCCTGCGTTCTGGTGGGAGTGAAAACTTGTACAGAAATTTTAGAAATCAGTTTGGCAGTTTCATAGAGAATTAGGAAACAACCTTCCTCAAGACCCAGTAATACCACTTTTGGATATATAGCCAAAGGATACTCAATCATACCACAAGGACATGTGCTCAACTATGTTCATAGCAGCATTTTTTGTCATAGCCAGAATCTGGAAACAATCTAAATGCCCTTTGACCAAAGAATGGCTAAAGAAGATGTGGTACATTTACACAATGGAGTACCACACAGTGGAAAAAGAAACATACATCTTGAAATGTGTTGGCAAATGGATGGATCTCGACAACTTCATATTGAGTGAGGTAACCCAGACCCAGAAAGACAAATGGCATTTGTCCTCACTCATAAGTGGCTTTTAGACATAACGCAAAAAAAAAAAACAGCCTATGATTCACAATCACAGAGAATTTACACAACAATGAAGACCTTAAGAGAGACATGGATCTATTGTACACAGGAAATAGAAAAAGACAAGATCTCTGTAAATTGGGAGCGTGGATATCACAGAAGAGGTAGAAGGGGAGGGGGGTAGAAGTGAGGGGAGCAGAGAAAAATATATAGCTCAATAAAAAATAATAAAAAAATAGTGCAGACTGAGAAGATGAGGATGTCAGTCCTTAAAATTGATGCTTTCAGTTCCAACCACATATAGTTATCAATAGTTTCTGCTTTCAGTTTTGTTTCAAAAATTTTTTAAAGAATTCTTTATTTTTTGTGTATGAGTGTTTTGCTTATATAGATATATGTATATGTATATATACAGTGTACATACATATGTGAAATGTGTATATTTCTATGCAACACATATATCCAACACATATATGTAGATATACACAAATATTACATATGTGTACATATCACACGCATACATATGTATCACATGTGTGTATTGTGCTCACAGAGTTCCAAAAAGGGCACTTGATCCCCCTGGAAATTTGCTTAAAGATAACTGTGAGCCACCATATGGATTTTAGGGACTGATCCCAGATCCTCTGAAAGAGTTGTCTCATTTACCAAGCCAAGCCTCCAGCCTTTGCTTTCAGCAGTCAAATGACAGACAAGATCTTGTACTTTCTTTCCCTCCCCTTTTACCCTGTGACACCACATAGAAGTACAGAGGTTTTCTCTCCTTATGTGCCAGGTCTGCCCCATGCTGTTATTTTGCAGTCCCTGCTTTCCCACATATGCTAACTCTCCCCTCTTGGTGGGGCTCTCTGCAGAGGCCCACTGCACTCGTTGGCCCTATGAAGACACCCATGTGATTGCCTTGGTTTTCAAGGCAAAGCTGCTGTAATATCCATTGCTGTTTCCCTTTCTGTCAAGTTGGGAAATACTCTCTGCCATTCTGTTCTCTTGAAAGAGCAGAGCTTGAGTAGAATGGATAGTTGTTTAGCCCAGACAGTATTTTCACTTTTCCCAGGATTAACTCTTGCAAATGTCTGGCACTAACTCCCTCAGGCTCTTGCTGCCATGTTCAATTTAATTTGGATACTGGAGATTGCTTTACCCTTTTTCTGTCCTTTTCAGAAAATAGGTGAAAACAAGTTTTAAATTTTATTTTCCTTGATGTAACTTCTGAAGCATAGTGTGTGTGTGTGTGTGTGTGTGTGAGAGAGAGAGAGAGAGAGAGAGAGAGAGAGAGAGAGAGAGAGAGAAAACCAAATAGCTATGGCTTGCACGGAACTCGTAAGTATAACAGCAGGCTAGTCTCAAACTCACAAAAATCTACCTCTGCCTCTGGATATCTGGGATTAAAGACATGCTCCAACAAGCCTACACCTTCACTGTAATCTACACTCAGGAAAATAAACATGACAGAACATCTCTATAATTGTCTCAAGTTCTTAGATCACAATCAACAAATTAGAGGCATAAATTAATTCAAAGGGCCACTCCTCAGCTACCTCTCTGATATGGCATGTAGAGGCATGTTGGAATCACAGAGGACACTGTAGTCACAGGGTAAAAGGTGAGGGAATGTATGCTAAATTGACCATATAAAGCATTGTTGGAATAGAAGTTAGTTGGAAAGGAGGTGCAAGGCAAGGGGTTTGAACTACCCACTTTAGAACTGTGCCTTGGCATGCTAAACAGCTTATCTCAATTCTGCTTGAGCATGCTCTTCGATAAATATTTCTATCATATATATGTATATGATATTTTATTATATATAATGTATGTATATGAAAAGGACTGACATCATTCAAGGTAATAATTGAACTTTGTCATTTGATGTGTGATTACAAGGCTCTTCCTTTATAAGGCAAACAATACATCCACACTAGCCTTTCTTCCTTTTCTCTCATAAGCAATGCTTTCCCCAGATCCTATCCTTAGCAAAACCCCTCCCTTTTAGCTCCTTCCTTGGTGATTTTATTTGCGAGATGTTCTCCAAGGCCCATTGACTGGGTTACATTTCCCAATCAAATGCTCCTTAGGCGTCAATACATCTCAACTGTCAAATATTTTATCATTTTAATTTTTCTTGAGATTATCTGATCTCTGCCTACCATGCTAAAACAGTCCCCAGATCAGGAATACCATTCTTGTCTACTAATTTCACCTTTAACCTCAACATGAGTTATAACCATTCTCTGAGAAGGCTTAATTTTGGAAAGTATTGTAGAATATGAGATAAAGATGTGTCATATATGTTTATACTATGGAATATTGTTTTATGATGCACAGATATGTTGCATTTGTTTAACTCTCTGAAGTTGTGTTACTTTGCCTGTCCCAAATTTCTGATTGGTCTAATAAAGAGCTGAATGGCCAATAGCAAGGCAAGAGAAAGACTAGTCAGGGCTGCTAGGCAGAGAGATAAATATGAAGAAAAATCTGGTTAGAGATCTAGAAGCAAATGAAGGAGAAGAAGTAGAAGATATGGCTAGAGGGCCCAACCACCCAGCTACACAGCAAGACATGGAGTAAGAAGCAAAGATCATTATACAGAAACAGAGAGGTAAAATAGAGAAGTAGAGAAAAGAGAGAGGTAAAAGCCCAGAGGTAGAAGACAAATAATTTAAGAGAATTGGTAAGAAACAAGTCAAATTAAGGTTGGGCATTCTTAAGAAAGAATTAAGTCTTCATATATTTATTTGGGAGCTGGGTGGCAAGCCCCCAAAAGAGCCAAAGAGTAAAAATCTACCAACTACAAGAAAATCCCTGATAGGAGATCTTGAATAACTGTACAAAACAATTAAAGATTTTTAATTAAAATTGAGAACACTTTGAGATTGTTAGGAATGGGATGCTGTTGGTCAAGGGGACGCAGAGAAGGACCCTACCATGACAGGCTTGGCATCTACTGCTATGTGTCTTAGAGATTTTGTCTTAGGGAGAGGAATATACAAATCTTCAGGATTGAATGAGCTTGTTCTTGAGCCAAAATTTAAGTAACTGTCAGTGGAGTTAGCCATGATGAATTAAGTAGAACCTGTTGTAATCAGGCCACCCTACACCGTAAACTTCTAAAATACACTAACAAAGCACTTTTGGAAGATTCTTACAAGGTCAGCAATACATCTGCCATATATCACAAGAATAATTCTAATGTAATTCATAAATATCTAGGCTTATGGAAATTGATGCTTTTTGTAAATATTGGAGTGTGAACAACTCCCCCTGCCAGTCAAGGCAGAATTAAATCTGAAGCCCGGATGTATCAAGGGAAATAATAGAGATTCATAGATTACAGAGTGATGGAGGTCAAGTGTTATGTATTGTCTGGCATAAACAGAAACCCCAGGACCTGCAGCCCTTTTTCTGCATGCAGTGATAGACAATCTTCTGTGCCTTTGAACTGTGTTCCTGAAGGTGCCTCTCTATGATTTTCTAGAGCAAATGATTCTCCTGCAGTTTGGGCTTATTTGAAGAGATTCCTCCCAATGTGCCCTCTGGGTTCTCCCAGAAATCACACCTCATTGCCTTTTCCCAGGCCCTGTGGACTGTGTAATGAACTTATCCAGGATTTTACCATTAGGGTCTCTTCAGGACCCTCAAAAACATTAGTAGGAAATTGTAAAACACATTCACCATAACTAAAGACAATCTCTCTCTCTCTCTCTCTCTCTCTCTCTCTCTCTCTCTCTCTCTCTCTCTCTCAGTTTATAAGTAGCATGTATAGCTATTATAATGTATTACCCATTTAGACACCCAATAACAATTAATTACTGAATACCTTTAGCTATCTAGATGTTGGGGAATCAGAAAATAATGAGATAAAGGGTCATGGTTGGAAGTGGGAAGATGTAAGGGCGGGGTTGATTCATATTAGCACTTGTGCATACAGCATCTGAAAAACTTGAAAATCAGAGCCCGTGGCTGGAGCCTCTGGCTTGAAACGTGGACAGACAAAGAAAAACTGAGATAAGAGAGAACTCTTTGTCTTTTTTTTCTCCTCTCTCCTCTTTTGTTCCTATAAAGTTTGGAGGTTTTATTTTAAAGTCAAGTTAAAATTACTTCCTGGAGGTGAACTAATTTTCCTTTCTATAATTTCAGAATATTTCTTTGGGTAGAACATATAGTGACCTAATTCTCTATATGATTTTGAATCTGTAGGGAGGGAAATTTTTTTATAAAAGGTATAATTTCAGGAAATGAAAAAGAGAAAAAATACAGGAGATGAATTACCAAAGACTTATGCCTGAGAGAAAAAAGCAAAACAACAAAAAGTGTGTGTTAACCTCTTAGCATGTTGATTTTATGTCCAAAGATTTGTGAAGAAGTCAGTTTGATAAAAAAGTAATGTGAATTTACTATCCATGGGAGCTTATTCCTGATGAAGCAAGAATCATGCTTTTGAAGTACTTGATTTAATTAAATGTTTATTAGGAATAAACTATGCACTTGTGGATAGATAAGTGGCCACTCTGCCCACAGAAATTTTTGCTTTGTAAATATGAGACAGGTAACTAAGGCATAGCATATAGATGTCAGGCACCACTTCCATAGCTTGCCCTAGGCATCTGTCACTTCAAGAAGCATTGAGAAGAGACCTGGATTCCCAGCCCAGGGCTTCAGAAGCAGCACGTGACAGCAAGAAGCCTGGCAGGGGCGATTTTCTCCCTGACTGTGTGCCTGATGGACAGCTTTGTGCTTTGTGCTGACTCTGTAAGAGTTTAGCTGTGCTTTACACTGTAGCTCCTTCCTATGACTTACGGAGATTTATTCTGGTCCCTAGGAGCCTGCTCCTCTTACTCTCATAGGTTCAGTTCTGAAAGCCTCTGGTGGCTTGGACCATAGGAGATTCCTCTTGGGAATCCTAGAACTGCCATTTATTTTGTAGCTGCTGTGATTTAGGGTATACATACTCCTGGGAGTACCGGAGACAAGCCCCTTCCCCAGGTTCTTATTCCTCACAGTCAAATTCATGGTATCTCATTGCACACATTATTTCTCCCAGTGAGAAACTTTTGTCTTCCTTTGAAGCTGTGCACCCGTCTTCATCATCCACAGACACATTTTTCCAGGGCCATCACTACAAAAACAGCAACTATACTAAATGACTCACTTTACCCAGCATCTTTCCTGATGGTGCATGAAGTATTTGAAACAAGGACTGGGTCCTTTCTGTCTAAATAATGCAAACAGGTATTGTCTTGTTTTTGAGTCTTCTGTTGTCTCTCTGAGAAAGAAAACAACATTAATATCTCAAGCCCAAGTTTTGTCTAGCAGGCAGAAATTCTGATCACAAACCCAAAGTTTGTATTTGCATGCCATTCTGGGGTGAGTGACTTTAACGTCTTTGCTATGTTTTTAAAAACTTAAGTAGGCTCATCCCTAGTTATATTCTAAGATTCAAAGAGAAGTAGGATTTAGGAAATCAAATTCTGGGTCATACATACTTTACTGGAAAGGCCCAGATTATTAAAGACTATAGAATCTATAGGTTTTATGATATAATGAAAGAGATAAGGAAAACTTTAAAAATGGGTGCAAAAATTTTATGGAGTACATCTGTCTATCTTAAGAGGCTGACCAGCAATGCCGTTAATTCAAGTATAAAGTGAAGGAAGGGCCTTTGGGGATCACTGGCTGTATTCCTAAATTAAAACCAGCCTTTGTATCCTTGATGAAGGCTACATTCTGTTAATACAGTAACTAAAATTCACACATGCTTGTGAGAGGACCCAAGAACTCGATCCTGCCCTTTTAAGAACAAGGACAAGAAGAAAACACTTCATTAGCAATTTATGGTTAAGCATCTCAAAGGATTCCCAAATTTTCTCCATCCAAGCAATTGGGAAAATAATTGAACACAATGAGGTGTTGAAAACTTTTTCAAAGTAATATAGAACAAGATTAACTATTCAATTATCCCTTAAAGAGCCCGAATAGCATTGTGTCTGCTCCATAGTGCTCAAGGCTTTGGTCTGCAGGTGGTTCTTCTGACTCTGTGGAGATCTACATGTGAACAGTGAGTGTATTGGCAGTAGCATCTTGCATCACACCCATTTTTACGATGGGAAAGCCAAAGAACAGTCTTGTATGACATTGGCATGACTTGTTGCACAATTAAAAAAAGAATATCCCAAGAGTTTCCAATTTATATCATTTGTATAAACCAATACATTGCTACAAGGAATTTTATCAGTATGGATAGGAAAATGTTAATTGGGCAGCAGTAGAGGAGATGCAAAATAACATAAGCCAAAGACAGCGATTTGAAAGTATAGTAGGCTACAATTAGTTACTACATGGCTATATGTACGAATATTTGAATCATTAGTTTCTGGGTCTTTGTAGAGGAACAGCTCAATGCAGTATTGTGTACTTTGCATAGTGACCCCGCGTTGTCTGGTCAGTTTCTCTTCTTTTTATATCTTGTATGTTAGGGAATCAGAGAATTGTATCATCCTTATTTAAAAGACTTTTATGCTTGAAATTGTGGTATAAAGGCTTATTTTGGATAGATTGTGCAGTCCATAAATAATATGATTTCAGTAACAAAAATTCGGGTGGAGTTTATGCCATCACAATGCTTACAGCGGATATCTCTTTGATGAGGTGGGTGCATAGCACCCTTTGGAACACTGATGGACTTCATTGTAATTGGTTCTGCCTTCATCTTCACAAATTAGCTCTTATATCTAAAAAGAGTCATGTACTAGGAAAAGGGTACAAGCAATGAATGAAATGTTCTTAGAGGAAAGATGCTTGGTGGTCTATTCCATATTATTCTGTGTCAGATATCTGAATAAAGGCTCAAAGAGTCAAAAAGTACATGTACATTAGCCAGGCATGAGTCTCTATGCCTCTGCTCTTTTGGTTTAGAATGTAGGTTTACAATTATTTCATTTCAGTGGTGAAGGATTGATAATCATTCAGAAATTCAGACAGTGAGGGAAAGTTAATCCAAATGCAGAAAAAGTCTGAGTTCTTCCAATGTCCTAGGCAGAAACAGCTCTGCCAAGGGAAAGGGAACCTCTCAATTTTGTTGACTTTTAAATCACCTTGTTTTATTTGTTATTCACTACTGTTACTACAGTGTAGGCTATTTTATAGTTTTATAAGAATAGAATTAGCCAGCAGAAAAGGAATAGAAATGTAGGTGACTGTTCTTCAGTAGCAGTGGAAATTAATATTGTCTGCTAATCACAAGGCGTCATCCCAAACACATGCACATTTGAGCAACACTGAATGAGTTCAGTAGAATGGAGATTTACAGGGGAGGAGGAGAGAGAGAGGGAGGAAGAGAGAGAGACAGAAACAGAGAGACAGAGAAGCAGAGAATGTATGTAACAATAATAAGAAAAAAGGTCAAGGTTTTAAAGGTTGTTGGGGAGACACAGGAAGAATTGGAGGGAAGAAGGGAAGGGTAGAAATAATTATATATAAACACAAATTTCATGTATGAAATTATCAAAATAAAAAAATTATAGCAAAGCTAGAAAAAATAAAAATTATGTGTAAGATGCCAAGGGTTTTGTCAAATGTTGTAGATTATTTTGCTTTCATACATAATCTAGGCATAGTCTTTGATCTTCCTTTCCTGATGCCTCTCCGTATAAGTACCTGATTCTGCTGCTTATTGCTGTCAGAGTAGCATCTTGTGATTTCATCACAAGTAAACTCAAACAAGAACAGAAATCTTCTAAGTACTGATTTTATACTATGGAGAATTTTTGGTCAGCTTTTGCATACAAGTGCATAGAGGGACCAAGAAAGGAAGTTTATTACTAATTCATAACTGTAATTCTGCTACTGTTGTGAATTATAATATAAATATCTGTGTTATCGGTATTTTTCAATGGTCTTAGAAGACCCCTGTAAAAGGGCCAATTAACTTGGAAAGGGTTGGCGACCCACAGGTTGAGAACTACTAATGTAGCTGGTTTTTTGTTTTGTTTTTAATGTGAGTGTCTTCCTCATATGAATTTATGAGGAGGAAACAATATTATCAATATAAAACACAGAAATGGAGATATAAGATAAATTGCTGTGTTTCCAAAAGAAGACAACCATAGGAAAAACTTGTTTTGTCATTTTGGGTAATATCATGACCATTCTTATATTTTATTACATGTGTCTTTAACCTTCAGCATAGAAATGTCAAACTGGATAATAAGATTAATATTATTTCAAAACAATCACAGTTTTGATCTGCTCTCCTGAGCTCCTCTGATCTTTTATTGCATGTCCACAGCTTAACTTAGATCTACCTGTGGGCAGATCTTGATGTCAAATTTATCAGATGGGAAGAGGGGGAAGATGCCCTTCTAGATCCTGTGTCTTCTGCCTCTTCCTCAGCCTTCTGGGTATAAAGGCCCAGCATTTAAGGCCAGCACTTGCTGCTTACATTATAGTTCTGATGCCAACACTTCTCTCTATTTTATGGATATATTCTCCACCCCGACTCTGTTTGAGGCAAGGTTTTATGTATCCCAGACCGGCTCCCAACTCTCTAGGATGTCAAGAAAGTTTTGAAACTCCTGTTTCATTTCCAAATTACAGGATTATAGAAAATTTCTGGGATAACTTACCTGGTCTACTTAACAATAAAGGACTAACCCAGATCTTTGAACATGCTAGTCAAGCTCTCTATAAAACAAGTTACAGCCCCAACACTTTATTTCATATATAGTCTTAAAACAAAAGTTGATTGAAAGACATTAACTAAAAAGCATTTCTCCGTTCTCACTGCTAGAAGCATTTAAAACAGTCTCTATATATATATATATATTTCCCCCATGCAGTCTTCCTTTGTTTTTCTACATGCAGGTATGCCTTCAGAGAGTTTCATCTGTAGCATAGGTATGACATTTTTAAAATTAATCTTGTTCTTTGAATAGTTTTAAATAAATAGTTATATGTCCATATTTATTTTATGTAGCTGCATAAGATTTAAACTCGATTTACGTCACTCAGGCCTTTTTCTAATTTTTAATATTTATCTGATAGTAGTTTGCTATTTTAAATAATTCTGCCATGAATACCTTTGTGAATGTCACTGCTTTCAGCATGTGGAGGGCTATAAATCTTTAATCCCTAAATAAATATTTAAAATAATTTAAATATTCAAAAATTAGGGTATGTTTCAAATTCTGCGTGTACATTGCACCTGATTGTTATTTATTAACAAGCTTATTAAGTTGATGATGAATCCTGGAATCATTAGTTCAAAATCTGGAAAATTAAATATTGCCTTATTCATCCTCAAATTTGATAAAAATATTAATACACAAGGATGCAAGTATAATGCAAAATATAATTGTTGGCCTATAAGTCTTTGAATAGTGGTTTAATAAGCCTAAAAAATGAATCTTTTAAATACTCAGGGGTATGCACATGTGCTTGTGCTTAGCAAGCATAAAGCAGCAGTACATTGTAAAATGCATAAATTCCAGGCTGTGTATTATCAAGTGTAGCCAGCCCCCATGTGGAAGTCCTTAAACTGCCTGCCTGCCTCTCCTGCTCTTAGCATCAGGCTGTGTGCTCTTACTACACCCATACAGTAAATCCTGGCCCCCAGAGCAATTCTGTGCTGTATTTTGAGAGTCCTTCCATTTAGTGAGCATGGAATGTTTCATTCTCTCAATTGAACAATCTTGATGTAAATAAATTTGACAAGTATTAGCAAATATTCATATACTTTGTCTCAATAATTCCATTAATATATTCATTTATACAAGTTAAGACTTTGGAAGACAGTGTAGGAGTAATTAAAAATTTACTGTTAAACAGTGGAGGTATTTTGCATTAAATATAATGTGCTTATAAGCACAAGTTACATAAACATGAGATCACAGAACACAATAGGGGCCTGGAAGAGAGCTCTGTGGCTAAAGTCCTGGCTGTACAATCCAAGGAGCTGAGTTTAGAGCTCTAACATCCAGGAAGGAGCCAGACCTGGGTGGGGTACAAGGGGGATCTGTAAATTCAGAGCCTGAACTGGGGGCCAAGCCCATTCCTAGCCCTCGATGCCTTGCCCGTTTATGTGAGACAATGAGTTTTCGACAGGTTTACTGAGAAAATCTGTCTCCAAAAGTAAAGTGGAGATGGATAGAGGCCAATACCCAAAACTGATGCCAGGCCTCCACCCGCACACACACACACACACACACACACACACACACACACACACACACACAGAGGAGTGCACCCACCACACAGGTACACACACTCATATGTGGTTCTTGAAAATGGACTAAACACATTCTTTTTATGATATAAAAATTTCCCAGATTCTGATCCTATATGTTTGTATATGTGCACATTAACTACACACAGACACCACTCATTACACACACCACACATGCACCACACACACATACAAACACCACACACACACACATACACACACACCATTACATGGGGGCACGTGTTGTCTTCCCTGTTCAGTGTGCCCTGATATTCATTATAAGATGTGATATTGACTCATTAAAACATACTATTTTTAAAGTACTTTCCACTTAGGGGTGGTGTACTTAAAAAAATTATTGGGTTCACCTTCTTTAGCTTCTTTAGGTTTACCAGGTATACACTCCGTGACCTTTATTTACGGCTAGAAACCAATTATGAGTGAATACATCCCATGTTCATCTTTTTGGGTCTGGGTTACCTCGCTCAGGATAGTGTTTTCTATTTCCATCCATTTGCATGCAAAATTCGAGAAGTCATTGTTTTTTTACCGCAGCATAATACTCTAATGTGTATATATTCCACACTTTCTTCATCCATTCTTCCATTGAAGGGCATCTAGGTTGTTTCCAGGTTCTGGCTATTACAAATAATGCTGCTATGAACATAGTTGAACAAATGCTTTTGTCATATGATAGGGCATCTCTTGGGTATATTCCCAAGAGTGGTATTGCTGGGT
>NW_026067922.1:1731483-1756722 GCF_014885135.2 Alexandromys fortis
GGGAAATGGGAGGCTGGGAGGAGGCGGAAACTTTTTTTCTTATTCTCAATAAAATAAAAAAAAATTTAAAAAAAATTATTTATTCATTTGTTGCTGATTTCTTATCTGGTATTCCTCCTAATTTCCAAATCTTTTGAGGAATGACCTAAAATGTCATTTATGTGAGAAAAATTCTTATTAGACAGCTGAAGCTTAACTATTGCTTGAGCAGCAGCCTCCATGGTTCTGTAGTCTCACCAAACAAAGCCTTCGTTCTCACTTCTGCTGATATCTGTCCACTGTAGGTTAGCTGAAGTTCTGGTCCTTGTTTACTTAATTCAGGGTCCTGAGTGAGAGGGGAAACAGTAAGATAGTCAGTCTCCTTGAGAGAGAAACTGGTGAATTGCAAACCATGCATTGTGTTTCCCTGCTTTCTCCCGGAGGTGAAACAAATTATTCAATTCACAGTTCACTGAACAAAGAAGTTATAGGACCAAGCTGGTTGGGGGGGAGCCAGAAAATAAATATTATCTCCCCCTAGAAATGTATAGCACATACTTAGTATGATAATTTTATCTTTTCAAGCAGTTTGCTAATTTGTGGCCCTAGAATTAGAAAGCCATGCGTGTGGTAAACCCTTTAAGAATTAATTACCCTGCATTATTTGACTGTAATGCAGCCATAGTAATTTTGAGCACGAGGCTGAAATTTTTTCTGCAACGAGCCAGATAGCAACTATCTTCCTCTTTGCGGGCCGTATAGCCTCATTTGCAGTTTCTCAACACTGCTAAAGTAGCCAGAAAAGTATTGCTAGTTATTATTGGAGCAAAGGTAGACTTCTGCATTCCACAATTGAATGTACTAAAGCAAAACATGCGCTAAATTTGTTTGGGTGACTGTCTGCTTACACTGGCATGGGTTAGTCCTTGTCTGGTTATGACATCTGGATATTGTTTGCAACATGCCTCAGAGTGCTGTAAGTCTTTTACTCTAAGATAAATATTTAAAGTACCTTGATTACTCAACAATTAATGTATGTTTCATGATCCATGAGCACAGTTAATATGTAGTAAGTGTTTAACAAAGGAAATAAGGGTATAAAGTCTAGTTTTTAAAATTAATATGTTGTTGAAAATTCATAAGGAAGTGCTATATTTATACATTTTTACATATTTCTCTCTGCCCTCCAAATCCCTCCTGTTCACCACAGTCATCTCAAATTTGTGACCTCTTCTTATGTGTAATATATACATATACATCATATTCATGCACATACACATATATAAACCTCCTGAACCCATTTAGTGTTGGTTGGTCCTATTTACATGTGCTTAGGGCTGACTACTTGGGGCTAGATAAGTCATCAGGGACTTGTCCCTGGAGTAAACAGATTCTATCTAAGCAGTCATTATCAACTATAACTCTTTGTTTTCTTTTTTTATTAAAAATTTCTGCCTCCTCCCCGTCTCCCTTTTCCCTCCCCCTATCCCCATCCCCACTCCCCTCTCCTTCCCTCTCCAGTCCAAACAACAGTCAGGGTTCCCTGCCCTGTGGGAAGTCCATAGTCCTCCCCCCTCCATCCAGGTCTAGGAAGGTGAGCATCCAAACAGGCTAGACTCTCACAAAGCCAGTACATGCAATAGGATCAAAACCCAGTGCCATTGTCCTTGGCTTCTCAGCAGCCTTCATTGTCCACCATGTTCAGAGAGTCCAATTTTATCCCATGCTTTTCCAGTCCCAGTCCAGCTGGCCACAAAGAAAACATCACCTAAACTCTTCATCTAAGCGTGGGGCCTTGGAAAAGTCCCCCATCCACACAAGCGAAACAACAGGTATTGTCATTATGTGGGTCTGGTTTAGCCGACAATATCACTGAGATTTCATGGCTGTAGCTTCCCTGTCATGTACAAAAGCTACTAGCAGGCATCAGGCAACTTGATCATTCAACTCTTAGAGTCTTTCTGCATTCTCTTCTAGGACTGACCTTGATCTCTGTGTATTGATGTTACATTGTGGACTTTCAATTTGGGCATCTGTGGGTGGGCACATATACCAAGGTGCATTAGCGGAGATAGAGGACAACTCTCTACAGTTGGATCACTCCACAATGTGAGTCTTGGGTATCAAACACAGGCCATTAAGCTCCGTGTCTGTCTTCTTTACCAGCTTATCCATCTCACCAATCCCTGGATCAGGAGTTTAAACTGCTAATTTGTAAACAAGTCTTGCTAATGGATAACCCTTGTGGAAAAATATTTGGGTAATGCTTCTGGAATGAGATTGACTGGAATTGTTATAATATGTGACAGTGGATTTGGTGAAATACATTTTGGGATATAGAGACATAATTTAAGGAAAAATAATTTTTAAAGTATTTTCAAAATATCCCTTCGAAATGAAATCTTAATGCTTTTGGTGGGGGAGGGTGAGAATACCCAGTAATTCAGAAAATATGTGGAGTAGGAAATAAGAAAGTAGTAAAATATCCTGATTTAACTCTATTGCTCTAGAGAGTGGATAGTCGTTGGAGTCCATCACATCCTGGAAACGTCATTCTATTACTTTTTCTCTCATGTAGATATAAGCACATTGAGCCACAAGCTGTAGACCAAATTTGGCCCTACTGACGTCTATTGAACCTTTAATAAAGTTTCTGATAGGCGACTATAAAAACAGAAATGCCTGTAATAGTTGACAGATTAAAACATCACTTTATTGAATTGAGACATTGAATATATTTGACAAAACTAGATTGTTCAGTTCTGTTCTACGACTCAAAATGTGCATCTTCCTAAGAACAGAGTAGATAGAATGTACTCTCAAGTTTCTCCCCCTCCCCAAAATGTAGGCTTAAATATGAAGGAGAAATGTTAATTGATTCATTGAACTTTGCAAGCAATTATTTAACATTTTCAATAAACAGAAGCCTACCTCTAATCCCAGGCGACAGCTTTACTAAAGGCATACATTATAATTATGCTTCTGTTTTCATTTCCTCCTAATAATGCAGACCAGGGAAAGACTGTTGTTCTTACATTGGATTTCAAGCCATCATTCAGGCAAAGCTTCATTAAACCCCACCACACAGGAAAGGTCACAATGCTTGTCCCGTGTTTGTGTTGTAGCAACCACACACTGCAAAAACTCTACTTTAAAAAAAATGACTAGAATAAGATGAGAACGCAGATAATAAGTTCATCCATTCAACAAAGAGAAGAGCAGATCAATAGACTGCAATCTTGCCCTGAAGAAAACTACTCTGCTTGGAAGACTGAAGTTTAACTGATAATTAGAATTTTTTTCTTGCCAATGCAAAGTTGGACTTAGTCATCTCAGATATTATGTTTCCTCATTTCAACATATAGAAATGCTACTTAGAATATGACAGTTGTTGATGTAAATCTGTAGGTTGGCTCCAAATACACGTTAAAGATCATCAAGTTAGAGAAGCAATTAAAGCTGCTGGGAATAATGATTGGCTGGGCCTTGAGTCTGTGCTGAGAACTAGAAATCAACTGTCACATGAAGTCAGAGTTTGTAAGGTCTGACCATTTGTAAATGAAAATATACACACTCTCAGCTCTTCTTGTAGTAGCTCAAAACCTTACAGCCTGCCTGAAACCATAGAACAATAGATCAAAAGGCAATGTAATAACCCAGGTCCTTTTCTGTGAATTCTGGACTCAATCTACCTATAGCCTCCACAGTTTAAAACAAAAAGGCCAATTATACATAAGTATTGCTGAAATGACAGTCGCACAATATAAGCCACTAAAGAACTCCCACGAAATATAGCCTCTGATGGGGAGAAAAATATGTTTAAAAATTACGAACCACACATGTCGTCACATATTTGGTGTACACAGAGATGAGGCTATAGGTAGTCAATTGGTGAGGGAGGGAGGAAAGAGAGACAGAGAGAGAACAAAACAGATGAAAACTGGAAACAACTAATTTATCCGTGAAATTAAGATAAATGAATTTTAAAATTATCAACATGTAAATTGTAATAATAGGACAATTTGATACAGAAAGATAAACTGTTGAGAATCAACAGGGTAGCTGTTTGAAAACAAAAGCCCAGAATTGAAAGAATCCTAAGCCTTCTTTTTGCAGGTTGATGAGGGAGATTTAATACAAAGAGTGAATGGTTTACTTGGAAAAGGCGAGAAGAAAAGAATCACTTGCTATAATGAAAATAACGGGAACAGAAAAAGATGTTTTTGATATACAGAGGTCAAAATGAAGTTTGGGTGCTTTGAATAAAAAGGAAGAAAGCGAACAGAGGAGAAGCAATATGGTACTCAAAAGCTTGCCATATTAATAAAAGTGTGACTTTTCTAATTCACCGATACACGTAGTCTTAATCAAGAAAACTATAGATATCCATATGATTGAATTAAACTAATACACAACATGGAAGAATAAAATAATGATTTCCTGAAAGGAAATGTTACAAAGCACTTATAAATAGACCCATGGTTAACATTTGTACATTAAGAATAGATCAGTGTATTAGTGAAACAAAGTAGCTAATAGATGTAGTTTAGAAGAGAGGTAAACCATATTCAGTAATGAGAGGGTAATATAAACACTTTATGTATAATATTATATATTATCTATATGTTATATAGTATACTATGTTTATTTTATATATGTATTATATATAAGCATAAAATACAGAATTCAAAAGGTAACAATGAGAAGAAAGCAGTGGTATTGCATATACATAGCAAAGTATCAACTCTAAATACCGAAATGACAGAACTGGAAAGTACAGAAATCCGTGAGATCAAAAGAAGAAATGTAATAAGAAATGTGAGAGGTGGGGAAATACTTTTAAAACATTTCAATATTCTTGTAAGTAGAATTTAGGTTGAATTTTTATTGTTTTGAGTACTTAGTCATCATTAAATTGGAAAAAAAAAACAGCATGTTAATTTTCCAACCACTTTGTATGGGTCTTTGCTATTTGTCTTTGAGGCATCAGTCTCTGTTGGAGGAGGCTGCTTGTTCGTCCCGGCCACCCAGAACCAAAATAACCACACAGAAACTATATTTATTAAAACACTACTTCTCCCATTAGCTCTCACTCAGCTTGGAGGGAAGCGTGTTTACTCACTGAGGCATCTTTCTGGCCGCAGTTCTACAGTTTCCTGAATGTACACTTCATCTTGAAAGAAACGACTAGCCAGGACTGCTTAGTTTCTCATTTGCTTTATACACTTACAACGTATGCTTGAGTCCAGCTTTTCCCAATTCCAGAAATTTAACAAATATTTGCAGGATGAGGGGTAGTCAGACATTCATCAAGGTTTCAAAAAAATACATTTTGTTGAAGAAATACCAAAACAAAATAAGACTTAGCCAGCTGTACAGAGTATAAAATAATGGTGTATAGGAAGTCAAATCAAAGGTGGTATGAGAAGCCCTGACTACAGTTAATGAAAACAAAGTTTTCTTACTGAAGTATCGGCTAGGGCTGATGAGTGGGTTAAGTTTATAAAAGCATTGGCCATCAAGACTGATGACCTGAATTCAGTCTCAAAAACCTTACATCATGGGAGGAGAGAATGGAATCCAACTCCATAATTCTTTCTGAACTACACAAGTCACTGTAGCACGTATCTTCTACATAATAGATTAATATATAAGTATATGATATTCAGTGAGATGGTCAGATGATTTTAGAGTCTTATACATTAAAATATACTTAACCACTTCTTCTTACCATATTCTTTATTTTGTTATGTCCCAATTGACAGATTATTCTGGAGTATTGTTTGATTTATTTAACTTTTTCTTTTATTCTGTTTTGACATATGATTTCATTCTGTAAGCCAGGCTGACCTGGTACTCACTGAATAACTCAGGCTGGGATCAAATTCATGGCAATTCTTCTGCCTCAGTTCTTCAGAGCTAGAATTATAGCCATGGGCTATTCGCCTGTTACAATATAGTTTTCTTTTTTTTAAAATTTATTTATTTATTATGTATACAATATTCTGTCTGTTTGCCTGAAGGCCAGAAGTGGATACCAGACCTCATTACAGATGGCTGTGAGCCACCATGTGGTTGCTGGGAATTGAACTCAGGATCTTTGGAAGAGCAGTCAAT
Organism: Alexandromys fortis; assembly: GCF_014885135.2. Lineage (NCBI taxonomy): Eukaryota > Metazoa > Chordata > Mammalia > Rodentia > Cricetidae > Alexandromys > Alexandromys fortis. The sequence continues at coordinate 1,737,580 of NW_026067922.1, forward strand.
GCTCTTAACCGCTGAGCCATCTCTCCAGCCCCCCACAATATAGTTTTCTTATATTCTTTATTTTGGTTGATATTTTGCTTAGTATTCTATATTTCTCAGTGAAAATATTATCCTATAGTTTACTGAAATTGCACATTACCTTGAACAAAAGCATTATCAGGAATACTATGCTGCTAATTTGTTTAATGCTTTCTATTCCTTCCTAGTCCAGTATCTGGCACATCACAGGAATTCAGTAACTATTTGTAGAATAGAGAGCAAACTGACTTTCGTCTATTTCATTATTTTCACTAAGCTCCTTGAAGCCATTAAATGAATTTTAGACTTTGCTTCCTTGTCCCTTCACTGGCATAGTGATTGTCAGAGATCTTTTTTCTCTGAAAGGAAGCACAGTGGAGTTGAGCAGTGGTGCAAGCCTCTCTCTGACAGATTATCTTTTATTGATGTTTAAAAACATGGTGCAATAATTGAAGAAATACTAATCTGTTAAGGCATTCCTTGTGGAGTTGTATGCTCTTGGGGGGAAAGACAAAAATGCTATGTAAGATGATTTTATATTGAGATGTCCCTTTTTCTAGGAAGCACCTTTGGATACAGTGACAATAGCTTTTAAAACATCAATCTGTTGGATCATAGAGAATGAGAGAAAATAGCTTTTCTACCTTTTATAGACAATTTAATTCCACAGCACCATGGCCTAGGTAGTGTATGGTGGCAAGCATTTTTCCGATGCAGGTGGGATGTCTAGAAAGTCCAGAACTTTTGGGTGTGAATTGACTGTGCAGGATTTGGAGATCTTTGTCAGTACCTAGGACAGGAATCAAGCTTGGCTAACTAAAACAGAGTTTTAAGTTAGCTCTGTCCTGATATTTCCAATGGTTTTGTCCTTGTCCCTTTCTTCTTCCTGTCCCCCAACATCACATTAGTACAATTCTTTCACTTCTACAGACATGTATCATTAATGAAAATAATTTTAACAAGGAAATAGAAATTATTAGATATCTAGAAGTATAGATATATTACTATCCAACTGTAATATAGCAGTAAAAATATTAACTCAGAAGATAGGTGTGGGAGTATTGAGTTCTGTCACAAATGTCCTATAGTGTCTAGCATGCAATGTGGTCTAATAGGAGGCAATTACATGATACTCCTTTCCAATTTTCCTTGTGTTTTTCTTGCATTAAATATCATTGTCCTTCATTTGAAATGTTTTTAACATAACAGAAAATTACACATTATGTGACTATAATTTGTAAAATATAGAATAAAATGTAACAGATTTTTGTTAATCCGCATTTTGTCTCACTGAGTGGTAAGAATTGTTAGAGATGTCATTTGTACAATGTTTGTAATGACTTCTATTTCTGCTTACGGGCTATAGCTGCCTGTATATTAGAATGCATAATTTACATATAATTATATATGAATATTATTTATATTTTGGTGATTTATTTGATGTGAAAGGTCTCTGTTATTTTAATAATGACAATACAGAATAACATAAAAATGTTGAAATCAGTTATTCTCTTTGAGGGATGCTTAAATTTTCCATATTTATTTTGAAAAGCTTACAAAAATATTCTTCCCAAAGTAATTTCAAAGTTTATGTTTTCATTAATTCTGTGTGAATTATTGCAATCTTCTTCCCATATTTGAAAATTATCTTGGTGATTTTTGTGATGCTGAATGGCCAGTTTGTACTTTCATGTTTACCAATGAGATCTAATATATTTGGAGGCCCTTTAATATCATTCTTTTTGATTAACTCTTATTTTGTTAAATTTTTATCTGATTTTTACATGTTTATTTCTGAAGTGTGAGCTGTGTTGAATGATGCCCATCTATGAATATATTCATGGTATAAGTGTTCTTACACTGCTTTTCCCAGTCTTTACTTTGCTTTCTTCCTTGTCATATAAATTTTGTTATCTAAATCTATAAGGCTTTATTGAATTCATCCATTTGCTAATTTTTTTCTTTGATAAAAATCTATTTCCCTTTGCTGAACTTTACATCTTTTGTGGAAGTTCTTATTCAATATGAGATGAAACTCTGTCTTGTACTCTGTACTGATGGTTTTATATATTTTTTGCATTTAAATCTGCAATCCATTTTAATAGAGATTTTTAAAAAAAGATATGGTAGAAGGCCATTTATTTCTTCAGTTATTTGCTAAAGGCATATGGTGTGTCAGCAACTGTTCTAACCCTCAGATTACAAGAGTGAACAATTCGAGGTCTCTGATCTCATGCAACTCCCTCTGGTTGGGGAAGCGATTAAACAAGCAGGTGAATACACAAGAGCTCATGGTGCCACACTAGGAAGTGAAGAGCGGAATCAGAAAAATTAATCAGGCAGAAGAGATGACTGGGTTAAGTGGTGTTCTCAAAGAATTCTCTGTGAAAGTGAGCTGGTGTATAAATCAGGAAGAGAGGAGTGAGCCCTGTAAGAACTCTGGCAGAATGATGTTCAGGTAGAGGACCAGAGGGAAGAGGAGAGTGAAGAGTCATCAGAGTCAGGACATACAAAATGGTGTGGGAAAGGTGTCAGGATGCTGCCTCTTCAGGAGTTGATGGAAACCATCTCTGCCTCAGATTTCCTTCTATATGTGGTACATGGCCAGATCTCCATTTGAGAAGGATGTTATGCTTATGTGTGGATTTCAGTATGCACACACTCAGGAAACTTTCCACTATATCTGTAGGAATGCCATTCTCTGAAAAAGCAGCAAGTTGCCAAGTTGCCTATCCTTTTCATTTGTTTGTTGTTGTTTTTTTTTTCTTTTTTTTGTAACAAAAGTTTATACATATCCTTAGATTTTTGACACAGGGCAATCTAGTTACTTTCAAGTTTTAATTGCTCAGATTGCCTCCTTATTTCTAAATGCTGCCTTCTTTAAAATCTTGGATTTTTTGTCACCTGTAGAACAAACATAAAAAATATTGTAAGAGCATTGGGATTTATTTTAATGAAGTAATATGAACAATTCACATATATACAATGTTTTCTTCCTAGTAAGAAATTTGTGTGTGTACTTTCTTCAAATATGCATGTACAATGTAATAGCGGTCCTATTCTTGGCTAGTTTCTGCTACTACTGAAAAGAAGCAGCTATTTTTAATCTGAGACTCTAATGATATTTTTACAATTACATTCTTGAAATCATTAGCAATTTAATTGTTCAATGTTCTGTATTTGTCTTAATGCTCAGATATTTGACTCTATCCTTAAATTAGCTCTAAAAATTTATTACACATTTAGGATTATTGATATAAGTATTTATAATAAATTCAATAAGTGAACATGTGAATTTTCTTTAACAATATTTTCACTACTACCCCCTTATTTTCTTAGTTTATTTCACCTTCCTATGAATCAACAAAATTTTAAAGTAGAGGCTTACATTATGACTCTTTGATCACAGTTTAAAGGAATTTTTAAGTCATCATTGAAAATATACTTACAATGTTCTAATTTACTTTGGTAACAACTCAATGATTCTATCACCTGGGTGTTCAGAATTCAATAACTTGCTTGTCACACAGCATTCATAATAAAATTTATTGTTTTTTAGACTATCTACCTCTGGGACCTATGTACCTGTTGGAAAAGTTGATCAGGTTTGGAAACGTCTAATCTTCTAATAGTGTTGAGAGGTTGTTATCGAAAATAAATGCCAAGTTTCATCAACACTTGTGAAAATCCACAAAATGTTAGTGGATTTGCTACTTGTTATGTTGCTGTGTCAAAAAAAAAAAAAACTTAACAAAAGCAACTTAAAGAAGGGAGTGGTTTATTGTGTCACAGTTCCAGAGTGTGGGGACAGGAGGGCAGGTGCCAGAGACCTCCAAGCACCGTACACCTCTACTCAGGAAACAGATCCACGAGTTCTTGTGTTCATTTTGCTTTCTCCTTTGTTAAACAGATCACGGGTTGTTATCACTCACAATCACAGTGTTTCCTTCGTACATCAGTTGCTCTAATATGGCTAAGCCCTATCCAGACGTATCCAGAGTACGTCTCTTCGGGTAAATCTAGATTCTTTCAAGTTCACAGTCAAAATTAACTATCACAGTTTCCTCAGTTTTAATATTTTAATATACTAAATTACCTTTATAGATTTCCTGATGTTAATTTGTACATTGTATTCCCAAGATATAGCCTACTTAGTAATGGCACACTGGTGTGCCTAGATGTAAGATTTTTATCTATGCTTTCTCATCTAGAGTGAGATGTAAAGTTAATATATTATATCATTTTACTGGCCAATCTGATTATGATTATAAACCTTTAAAAAGAAGCAGATTTGCATGTTTTCTAATAATAATAAACTATTTGTGAAAATAATGATATTATGTGAATAGAATAGTGTTCGTTTTCTCAGCGTTCTCACCAGAAGCCCACGTAACAGTAATCCAATTATCCATTTACTAAGAGGTGGCTGCTAGGATGTTAGGCAACCTGGAAAGTATTACACGGTTAGAAAACAGCAGAATCACAGTTGGAGTCTTCATTCTTACATCTAATAATATTTCTTTAATAATTGAAATGAACACTTTGCTATAAATTAACTGGAACTAATATTACCTACAACTACTTTTTCAGTCACTTTTTGTGATTTGGGCCTTATTTTCTCTTACTATTCTGAGACAACATTGTTAACTATATTCCCTAAAGGAATCACAACACTTATATAGATGTTGATTATATTTTCTCTATTGACATTTTTATGTCGGAAATATCTTGATTTCCATCTCATGCTTACAAATGGTGCTTTAACTAATTAAGAATTTTAAAGCTGATTGTTTTCACCCACAGTTGTTTACAGATTTTATCCCTTCCAGTCATGGTATCCACTGTACTGTCGGATGTCAGCCCTGTATCAATCTAGCTACTGGTCTTTGAAGACTCATATTCTCTTCCTTGTAGCATCCAGATGTTCATGCATAACTGTTTTGTTTCTTGATGATTCAGTAAAGCATTTGTGAGTGTGAACTGTGGACAATATATAGCAGTTCAGTTATATTATTTACATATTTAACTTCCCCATTGATTGTTCACTCTACAAAAACATATTGGAAAAAGTCCTATATTCTAAGAATTAATTTTCCAGGTGTGAGGGTAAGAGTTGCTGACTAACTTTGAGAAAACTCTATTCTCTCATGGAGATGACAGTCTAATTTGGAAAGTTCAAATAGTGGCAAAAATAATTGATTAAAATAATAACGTACAATTCAGTATCAGCTCTAGAAGAAAAAATATAGCAAAAAGAGTAAGACAGAAGTTCAAAGCAAAAGTGGGTATTATGCATCATAGAACATCTTAACCTGAGAGGTAAAATTGAAACCTAAACTGTGTCTATCCAGAGGGGATCATTCTATGCATAAGAAGGACATATAAGCCAAATGCATGTTATTGAATGAGGAGGCATGATCAGAGACAATTAGTCTGGGTAATTAAAAGACCCTAAATCTCAGAGCCTACGAGATGGCTAACCATTGGGATTTTGGAGAAAGAGTTTCTTGATACATTTCCCTGCCAGTAAATAGTTAATAGTTGCTGGGATTGAAGGGTTATTTTCTTCAGATGTATAAAGTCAACAACAAGTTGTTCTTGCTGCAATTAGCCACTTCCCACCTCTCCTCCAGCAAAAACTCTATTTAAACTCAGTGAGCCATATACAGAAAGAATTCCTGGAAGTTGTAGGAGACTTCTTTAGAAGTGTGCAAAATGAAGGCATGTAGAAAGGAGAGGTGGGAATGGGAAGTGGAGAGCAAACACAATTCACTCTATAAGTTTATGGCACTGGGAAAGTTCTCTGATAGGTTATCCATTCTCAAGTGGTTACATCTAAACAGGTACACACAGAGTAAGACACTGTTGTGTGTATGTGTCTACACACATACGTGCATGCACAAAGACGGCAAAATTAAGTGTTGTTGTAGAAGGAAACAACCCAGGACTGGTTTATACAAGGGAAGTAGGAGAACAGGGATGCTGTTCAGTCTTTGATTATTTCTGAGGAATTTTAGACTAGCACACAGAAGCACTGATGGTAGCTAAGAGATTGAGGTGTTTATATGGAGAGGGTAGGTGTGAAGCTGACAAATCAGGAAGTTCTATTTGCTCCAATATAGTATGGAGTAGAGGTGAAGGTGTCCCCACCAATATTAACTTAGGAAGTTTGGCAAAGTCCATATAAGGGAAAATTTCTGAAAATATCTACGAGGGATTTTAGGAACCATACAGAATGAGAGAACTGCAAGGTACCTCTCTCCTTTGCGTTGGGATTTACTTCAAGATCTCTAATGGCTGGCTGGCACTGTGAGCACTGCACATCCCTGTGCAGAGCTTTTCCTCATGAATAATGCATATGACAAAGTTCCATTACAAACTGTGTAGAGTAAGGGATTAGCAGCAAGAGCAGTAAAATTAAAAAATCATATAGCTGTATGCCATAAAAAGCAATAACATGATTTCTCAAATAACTTCGGTGTTTTACTTTATTATTAATAATTTATTATTATTATTTATTATATCTTGTTGAACTGCACCTTCTATGGTGGATAGGTTGGGCTAAATGACATAGGTTCTCTGATGCCAAGTCAGGCATCAAAAGTATTTCTTGAGTTTAAGTATTGTGAAACCATAATATTGTGTGATAGGGAAGATAGCCCCGAAGTGATTCACAATGTGTGTGTGTGTGTGTGTGTGTGTGTGTGTGTGTGTGTGTAGCATCAATGAGCTATATAAAAATGACTTATATAAAGGGCAGGACACAATGGGGTTTTTCATGATTTCTTCACATAATTCAGACATAACTTTATGAAATACTTGTTTTGTAACTTCCTATATATTTCCAGGTGATGTCTGACTATGGGTTACTGGAATCGTGCAAAGTACACTACAGATAGGAGGCTGTAATTGAATGCACACATAAAGAAACAGAATTAAAAGCTAATGAAAATATGAAAAGACATTTGCCTGTAATGGACACACCCACCTGAAATATAGGTGGACAGTTATTTTGTGAAATGACCTATCAACTCTATCCTGATCTAAGGAATACAGCGCACAGGTTGACATCAGGAGAAACATACTTTACTGAGAACAATTTATAGAAGCTCTCATCTGTTCTACAATGTGCATGGCCTTTGGTTAGACCATGCAATTTCTCTCCCAAGACATAGTTGCTTGTGTTTTACAACTTTTAATCGCACATTGCTATCTCAATTATTTCTAAACATTAGGGGGGAATTAAGTTTTGAGGAAAGAAAACTGGATATGTAAATTGCTCTGAAAGGCAATTAAATTACATTCCGCAGTGAATGTCATTAATTGTAGATAAATATTTAGTAAGGAAATAATGATCCACACAAATAAATTCGTGATGCTAATTATCATGATGTCCTTTTCCAAAATCATAATATGTACATTTTAGATATGCATTTATATCATGGAAGTGAGAGTCACTTAAGTGTTTGAATTAGCATGAGTTTGTTAGTCAGTTTTAATATTGATAAAAATTTTTATGGACATTTATTTCTTTTTCTTTCTTTATGAAAGCTTTTAGAAGGCCATCTTGGTCTTGATCTGTACTGATCATCATGTTAGATAGGTTACCTACATACCACCGTGGTGACATTTTGTCAGAGAGAATTTGGACACATGGAGAACAAATACAGACTTTTTCGGAGATCTATGGGATAAAAGGAGTAGCAGGGATGTGAGCCTTTAGAAAAGAGATCGGGAAGACTGAGTAGAGAGTCCAGACAGGAGAATGAAAGAGAAGCTATCAGATGGTTACACAAGAAACTGCATCCTGAGATCCAGCATAGAAACATGCAAAGGCCGGCACAAGGATGCATGCAAAATATTTTCTTTCTTCAAAAAGAAAAAAGAAAAAAAAAAGAAATGTCCATCTTTGCTAATACTGCATCTTTACTGTTACAATTTTAAATTATAGGATTATTTTTGGCCTCAGTTACTCTGTCCATGTTTAATTACATAGCATGTTAATGAGGGGGAAACAGCAGCTATTTTGAGAGCTCTGTACCCTTTCAGGCTGTGTGCCCTCTCCCATGATGCTGGAGATAAAAGGAGGAAACGAAATAGAAGAAGCACAGGTGGCTGTGTTTATGGCCTTCAGGGAGATATGATTACTTCACTTGGCTGATTGCTACCCGAAGGAAGTCAGACTACAATTAAGACTGTCAGGTAAAGTACACAATTAAAGTTCATTGTAAATGCTGTCGACAAACTGGTGTTAGCCAGGATATGTACACTGGCAAACAGCTGTGCCCTGCAACATAGAAACGTAATGTTTCTTTCTAGAAAGAATCCACATTATCAAATCTGACAAGTTTTGCCTCAGTTCTGGGTCTGGACCTAGAAAGAACTTCTCATCTGATTTTAGCAATTGGCATATAATAAGAAGGTTGGAAACACACTTATTCATTAGCTTACTTTGCTCAGTTGAGAGGGTAGAGGTGGTAGAAAACATGCTTGCCTTAGGATATTTTCCTGTTTGCCTTCCGAATTTGTTTCTGAGCAGCAACGTTGCACTCTATCCTCTTTACTGAAGAGTAGAACCAGTGTTCTAGCATTGGGAGTACAAAGTGTAGTAAGTAGTTCTTCTTTTTTAAGTTGCATTTTAGTCAATCACATAGGATGCTATATATCATCAGTCTCCTTAAGTATCTACTTACGCATTTATGACACTGTTAAAAGAGTTTGTCCAGAGACAAACAGCAATTCTGTTCTTTGATTTAATACCATAAGTAGCTGTAAATATCATTTCCTCTTAATAAAGAAGTGTATTTCCTTCGCTTCTGCACATCACAACCGTTATTGCCAATGGGTGTTTTTCATAGAGATTGGGGAGACAATATAACTCCTGCCCCCATGCTCCTGCTGTCCTGTACTAATGCATTTTATGTGGACAGTCATGGAGGCAGATGCTCTGGGGAAGGGTTTTGACATATCAATAGTGATCCAGGGTATGAGGTTGCTTTGCCTGGTAACACTGAAGAATAGAGCCTAGAACACAACTCTATCTATAAACAACTTCTTTTGACTACTACCAAAACAATAGGCAAACATCCTACCTGGAAAAAAGAGGAAGCAGAGCAACACACAGCTCTGAGTTTATGGTTATTCTTTTCTCTCACCTTTCATGGGGCATTGCTCCTTTAAAAGAATAAAGCCAATGAGAGCATCTCCTTCCCACCAAGTGAAACAGGCTTGAGACTTAATGAGGGAACACAAGACATGCAGAGCTCCAGTGAACATAATGTCACTTCTTCCTTCAGAACCTTTTGGACAGCACAGATGGTAGAGGTCTCACGTTGTTCACGTGACACTAACTCATGCCTAAACATATCCCTGCCCCCTTACCAATAAGCTGTGGTTTATGGGACGGACGTCTACAGCTCAAGGTGTCTGTGTGCTCAATAGACTGCCAGTGACAATGACACCCACACAGATTGTGTAACCCCCACATGCTACTCCTAATGTCTGGTGGTCTAATTACACATAGTGATCTTTTAGAAGTGGTCAAACTTTCAATGAAGATCTTGGTAGTTCTTATGCAAGTGGACATTCAGTTGACTGCTCTTACATCATTTCCTTAAAGTTTTAGTTAAATCTCTAGGGTTCCTTCACTTTTACTTCCTATTGCTTGCTGTCTGAAGACATGACCACCTCCCCCATCTGCTCTTCTCCTAAGTGGATGCAATAAATTATATGCTTCATAATCAAGATGTTTCAAGTCTGTAGAGTCTCATTACCTTCTGGAAATCTTTGTCTGGAAATGTAAATGCTTTTAATGATGCTGCGGGCACTATATTGCAGTACGGAAGTTTCAGTGAACATTCAGAAAAGAGGGAGGAGGTACCCAGTTGTAAAGGAGAGGAAAAATGAAGGGAAGCTAATATTTAATCAGCACTTACTCTAGGACAAGGATGGTGTTAAATATTCAGACACTGAGGCTTTGAACTGGCCAGCATTTTCTAACAAACATCAAACTTAAACTTAACATTCCATTGAGTCACCATCATTCTTCATACACATCTGAATACTTTGAAGCAAGGCAATCAGTGGATATACAGAGGCGTTTTTTTTTCCCCTTAGTTTTCTGTCTGACTGGTTGTCTCTTATTCCTTGCCTGTTATTCAAAGTGTTTCCCTTTACTTCTTTATGGTATCCTTGTCTCCACTGTCTTGTAAAACTAAATATCTCAGACTGATGTAATTCCATATGAGGCTGGCTCCTGAGAACAGCTACTCTCAATGTTGGGTGGTTGGCCATTTCATAAGTTGTCCTTTTTAGCCATTTCCTCCTGGCACAGAGACACTCACAGATTTCAAAGATGACACCTCCCTGGGAAAGGCAGCATATGCTGCTCTGCAGGTTTGGCCACTGATCATTTCCCACCTCTTTACATGCCCAGTTCCTCCACTCGCATTGAAAATTCATCTCTCTCTCTCTCTCTCTCTCTCTCTCTCTCTCTCTCTCTCTCTCTCTCTCTCTCTCTCTCTCCTTCTGTGGACTGAGGGGTTTCTGTCCTGCCCAGTTCCTACATTCGTTAAGTCCCAAAGAAATCACACAGAGTTCTACATTAGTTATAAACTGATTGGCCTTGTAGCTCAGACTTCTTATTAATTCTTACAACTTATATTAGCCCATTATTCTCGTCTTTCTTAGCCATGTGGCTTGGTAACATATTTGACAATACAGTCATAACTTGCTTCTTCTGTGGTTAGGTCACAATTGCAGAATAAGATTACCCGCTTTCCGGAATTCTCCTGTTCTCATTGACCCACCTCTACTTCCTACCTGGTTTTCCTGAATATACTTCCTGCCTGGCTACTGGCCAATCAGCGATTTATTAAAATACAATTGACACAATCCCACAGTACACTTCTCTCTCTTTCTCTCTCCCTCTCTTCCTCCCTCCCTTCCTCCTTCCCCATTTTAAAGGTTGTAAACTTCTTTCATAATTCTAAACCAATATATAAATTATCTTCTATTACATTACTGGGCAGCACGTTAAAATGCTTTTTCAAATCAATTTAATTAATATATATTTCAGTATAACTCCAAATATTTTGATCTTGTTATGGTAGACAATATTATTTTCACATATTTTCAATATCACAGACATAGGAAGATGGAAAACAGGGCTCAGTACCTCTTTACAGTCAATATTTTGTATATATTATTTGTTCCATTATGCTTTAAACCTTAGGAAAGTCATGGCAATGTGGCTGACTTTCAGGTTGGTTCTCAGCTTTTATTCCATTCTGAACCCTGGTGAATCACTTCTGGCTGCTAATTCAAATCTGAGTCTGGAACCTAAAAGTGTGTCCCATAGGATGGCTGCTGATATACTCAGATCTAAGGACTTGGTGTGAGCATGCCTCAGCCTGGGTTACTCATTGAGACCTCTAAGTCCTCTCTCATCAAGCTCTTTCCCCTTGGTTTGTAGATATGTTTGGGTTAATTAGATCCCTGACACTTTACCTGTCCTTTGGATATCGTATTCCTCCAACAAAAGACTTTCTTCAAAATATCGGCATAAACCTGGGAGATTAGGTACCATGATCTGAAGCCGATTCTTTAGACAATTCTTTTCTCCTTATTGATGGTAGTGATGGTGCCTAGGGGTGGAGAGGCACACAGCTCTTTCTACAGTCTTTTCTCAGTAGGTTTTGGATCCAATTGTTTTGTCTTTTTTTTTTTTTCTTTCAAGTCTGTAGACTCTCATTGCCTTCTGGAAATCTTGGTCTGGACATGTAAATGATTTTAAAGATGCTGCAGGCACTATATCTAACTTTGGTAGAGACCTAGGTTTCCAGTTGGGCAAGTCGATGACTTGTCTAAGAGATAACTGCTCAAAGTAGGATAAGCCCTAGGAAGAAAAACTCATTTTAAGCTATGTTAATGATATATGAGGGACAATTAACCTTTTAATGAGAAAATATATTTTCCCTTTACAGATTACCACTCCTTACTACACTCCTCACAAGGCACCACGATCTGCTGGCCGGAACCTAAGTACGGTATTATTATACCTTGGGTTTCTTTACTCTTTACCCAAAGTTCCTGCAATGTGACTGATTGTTCATTATTGGGTGGACCTCCATGCAGATTTAAATCAAAAAACATGGCCTTTCCCCTCTCTCCTCTCTATCTTTCTTCTGGAAGTATCTGCAGAGATTTAAATCTCTACTCTGAGACTTTTCTTTTAAACTTTAGTGGAATTACCCTGAAGCTTTGGTTTGCGCCAGTTCTTAAATTATTTCATTAATTAAACTAAAATAACCGATAAGGGACCTTGATTGCCACATGGCCACTCTACTAGACCTCCCAAGAATTTCTGGATTTGAGACTAAGAACCAGGCAGTTAGTACTTTTGAATGATGGCTGTGTGGACTTGTTCATGCTTTTCATTCTTTTGAAATTTTGCTTCCTTATTTATGAGACAAGGATAGAAATGTCTATGTTAACATGCTACCCTGGGGTTGATTAATTGAAACAATGTAGATGTGACACTTAACAGAGGAGCAGTGGTTTTGCTTTGTCCATACTCGTACTTTTACCCAGTTATTGGTTACCTTTTACATTCTGCAAATATTTATTACTCCAGACACCTTACAAGATGCTGTGTCTATAGACACAAAAAATATACAGCTCTTGCCCTTGGTGAACTCATGATCTGGCAGACAACACAGATACGAGTCTTGTTACAATACACAGTGCTGATTCATTTACAGTGCCTCTCATTATCCTAGGCAGATAGGTTAGAGAGATGGCTCAATGGTAAAGAGCACCCCTTGTTCTTTTAAAGGTCCTGGGTTCAATTCCTAGCACCCCACATGTCAGCTCACAACTGTCTGATGCCACCTTCTGGTGTCCAGATGTACATGCAGATAAAGTACACACATACATAAAATACATAAATATAAAATACATAAACATCCCAGGCAGAAACCACCGGTCATTATCCACTCATCAATATCCAGAACAGAACTAGAATCCTAACATTTAGTAAACCTCTGGACTTTGTGTATTTTTCCTGCTATCTCATCATTTGTCATTATTCTCTTGTTTTCTTCTGGGTTCATAAAGTAGGCACCTTGATGCTAAGGTTTATATTTATCTTTTGTGCTCCCCCTTCCTGAATAAGTAAACTCAGTTCTGGGAACTTGGCACATATATAGGCTATGATTATGAGACATGGGCAAGAGAATACAGGCATATTCAAACTAATCATCTCAAACTCTTGGTTCTTATGATCCCAGCTTGGTTCAGATCTTCCAACAGTAAAGATCATGATGAGGTTCTCTACAATACCAACTACTCTGAGACCCATTCTTAAGCAAAATCTGTATGTGGCAGAGTACCATATCCATAGGTGTTTCTACATCCTTGCATGTTTCCTGACATATGCTCATACCTGTTTTATCAAGGTGAGTCATTCTTCAAACACCCGGGGTCTGGTAAGGATACAGTATTTATTTAATCTTTTTTACCACATCAAAAGAATTCATTAGATACCTACTAATGACTGAAACTACCCCAAGGAGTTTGAATACATCAGTGAATAAGAACCATTAAATTGCAATGTACACAGTTTTGAGAGTCCAATGATGGGGAATGTGGGTAGTAATGAGCACATGCAATAATTAAATACATGTTTTAGGATATTAGAACAAGATCAGGGTAAAAAGAAAGGGATCAAGAAGAGGTAACAGGATAGGAACAAATTCAAGGGTTAGTTTAGTGGTCAGAATTGAAGTCCTTGTGAAGATATCATCTGCCCAAACACTAGAAGGCACTAAGGGATTTGGCAGGGCGCACTCATGGAGAATAGAGGCTCGAGCCATACAGCACAGTTTTAACTGATGTAACAGATTTCTATAATTATACGCTCTCCCCTTTCTTTCCCTCTGAAATTTCTACAACACTTTGAAAGATGAGTTAAATTAACAGGTTTGAAATGGTGGAGCCTGTCGTGATTGATAGTAAACCCCTCCAGGATGGATGTACAGCCTGCGACAGCAATGAGACTTAACCCAGGCGATTGATACAGATTTGAACAGGCAAGAACTCAAAAACTGTCATAGTTATTAACACATCCAGCTTAAGGAGGGCAGTTTCCATGTGGAAATCTGTTCAGGCTTGCCTGTCCTAATCTACCTTGACAAGGGACCTTTGAACTCGGCAATGGCCATGAAAGGCAAGCAGCAGAAGCCTGTACTAACAGGTCTTGAGCCTAGGTTAGCCCTTTCTACAAACAATTAGGGAGTCTAACTTTGGTCAGAGGTGTGAGTTTTACTGTGGCAGACAATTAGTACAAGTCTTCCGCCATGATGATTTAGTCACGGCCAGAGATTTCCCTGCCCGGGTCTACATTATGTGTAAAGCCTATATATTTTGGATAGAGTGTGCAACCAATAGGTATAAGTTCTGGTCACAGTAACTTTAACTGTTCCTAAATATGTAATAAACAAGATATAAGAAAGGCAACATGAGGACCTGAGACAACTATAAGATCTTCATATAAGATGTGAGGAAGTTACTAAAGAGAAGAAGGAAAGCACGAAGCTTTCCGGCATCCTTCCAGGCTAGAATAAGTGATTAAGAAGGGAAGAATGTGAAATACTAGAAAAGGTAGTAGTTGGAATAGTTTAAAATACCTTCCATACGCCTGCAAAGTTTCTTTCTGAGTCCATTTGCTGCAGCATTGGCTGTGCCAACAGAAATCGTGTTCTATCCTCTAGTATAAAGAGGTTATTTGTCTGCAGAGCTCCCATGAGGTCTTAAGGCCATCTATTCAACCTGATCTAATGTTCAATCATGTCCTGGGCTCCTGCTTCCTTGTCTCTGATGTTGGAACCCTTCTCAGCATAGGAACAGTTGTTTGTATACTTGTCATGGCTTCTCTGTAGAGACAAAAGGATGCATATATGCATGCATATCCCTCATTGTTGTTACCCCATGGATGACTGTCTCCCAAAGCTCTCACCTCTGAACTAAGACAGTTGATAATCTCCTAAGCAAACAAACATAGAAACATATTCAGGGATAACAATCATTTAGAACAAAGAACACAAGTTGATAACTACTTTTTCTTTTTAAGGAAAAAAATAACAAGCAAACAAGTGGAGACAAGCCTGAAGCTGCATGCATGTGAGCAGTCTAAAGTGGATGGAAGCTGTTCCCAGGTCTAGGAACCTAAAAATAGCTTCTAAATTTCCTACATTACAAAGTGAGGTGGTTTGAATAAGAATGGCCCCTTAGGCTCATGCATTTAAATGCACAGATCACAGGGAGTGGCTCTATTTTAAAAGGATTAGGAGGTGTTTCCTTATTGGAGAAAGTTGGCCAATCCTGTTGAACTTGGTCTCAAAAGCATACTCCAGTCTCAAGTCTCTCTCTTGGCCAGTGGATCAGGATGTACCTCTCTGATGGAGGAAGGTCATTGGTTAAATAAACTGCCTTGGCCCTGATAGGTAAGAACATAGGTGGGTGGAGTAAACAGAACAAAATGCTGGGAGGAAGAGGAAGTGAGGTCAGAAACCATGCAGCTCCTCTCAGAGCCAGACGCCATGCAATGCAGCCAGCCACCAGGTCAGACATGATGAATCTTTCCTGGTAAGCACACCTCGTGGTGCTACATAGATTATTAGAAATGGGTTAAGAGGCTGAAACTAATGGGCCAGGCAGTATTTAAAAGAATACAGTTTCCTTGTAATTATTTTGGGGCATAAGCTAGCAGGCGGCCAGGGTGCTAGGGATGCAGACCCGCCGCTCATATTACAACACCTCTCAGTTACTTCTCCAGCACCATGCATACGGCCAGTCTCCCTACCATGAGAATATTGGGCCTAGTCTCTGAAACTTTACACAAGCCTCAAATGAATTTTTTTTTAAGAGTTGCTTTTGTCATGGTGTCTCTTCGCAGCAATAGAACAATGGCTAAGACATTGGTCAAATGAGGAAAAAGTCATCCTTAGTCAAAGGACTCACATTTCAGTTAGACATGAAATATGAATATGAGTCTCATTGCACATATTCACAATGTAGTTAATAACATATTTATATACTTGAAAATTAAAGAAGTTTGAGATTCTTCACAGAAAAATATGAGGTACTACATATGTTCTGTAGTTATATTTAGCCAACACACAATGATATATATGCATTTTATACATCCTGTTGTATGCCATAAATACATACAATTTATATTTGTTAACAAACTATATGCAACAAAGAATTTCTAATTAAGTACTGTTTAGTAAGTTGACAAGATAAAACATCAATGTATATTTCCAATAAAGTTTTCCCCTTTGTTGCAGAGAAGTGTTCCTAATGTCTAGAAAAGAATAAACTCTTTTATCTCCAATCACATACACATCAATTTTCACCTTTAAAATGAAAATTGTTTTACCAAAGAAAAAAATTAATAGGTATAATGAATAGCTCTAATACATCCCCCAAATAAGACAATTTATTGTTCAGAAATCTTTGGAGAGCTTTTGTTCTTTACAGAGTTTCAAGGACATTTTCATGTTGTCTATGGCTCCAGCTCAGGCTATTATGGTGACTTTTCTGTGTACTTTGCTGTCATGGAAGAAGTGACTCTGACCCTCCTCTCAGGTGCTATGGGAGTAGCGAGTATGCCAGTAAGACGAGTCATTTAAACAGAAATATTTTGTGGGGAGAGAAGAACTGCTTTAACCGGGGGAATCTTTCAGGAAGTCTGGGTTCTTTGGTCACTTAAAGGAAAATGCTTTTGCTCTGATTGCTACAGCAATCTGGAGCCTTGAGATGCATCTTTGCATTACAGAGTACTACGGCAACAGAAGAACTGCCATGGTCCACCTGCATCCCGCATGCCATCTGTAGAGAGCTGAGGGAGAAAGCCATGGAGCAAATCTTTCTCTTACATTTTACAAGCAAGATACAAGGATGTCTAAGCTAGCCCCTAAAGTGTTATTTTAATCTTTACCTTACGCTTATGTTGCACACAGTTTTGTTAGAGTCCAAACTTCAGCTGAAGCTTGTGAGTTGACATTTGTTTTGGAGTACTTTGCCTTTCAAAAGTGGGGATAATGAGGTTGCAAGTGCACATAGACATTTAGACTTATTAGCAGGTGTGTCCTTAAAACACTTTTCTGTGATATTTCTGCGGTGACATAAAAAATGTTTATTCATCAAAGATAGGGCAACTGCAACAGAGCAAAGAAGTGATTCCATTTACTCTAGCTTCATGAACCATTGTGTGTATTGGGGTTAACTACAGAAACATGTATGACTCAAAGGCAACCATAGCAGTGAAATGCCTACCCCAGCATGGTTGAAGACTAACAAGAGAAAGTTGCTTCCAAAGACTCTCCTTGCACAAGCTGGACAGTGGTGGCACATTCCTTTAATCCCAGCACTTTGGAGGCCACAGCAGGCAGATCTCTGTGAGTTTGAGGTCAGCCTGGTCTACAAGAGGTAGTTCCATGACAGACTCCAAAGCCACAGAGAAACCCTGTCTGGACCCCCCCCCCACACACACACACCTCCCTAATTTTCTGTCCTATCAATGATGTAGGTGGGTCTTCTATCTGAGACTCTGCTCAGGAGTAATTGTTTACTGCTTTTATAAGCTTGGGAGGAAACCTGTGAGTGCTGTAAGTTTCAGGAATTACATGAGTTTTATAAACTTCTGTGTTCCCTCCCAGAGGAAAATATTTTAATTCAGAAACACATGCATAGCTTTGAAGAATTCCTAGACAGTAGCAATTGATCAGCCTTTATGGACGACTACCCACTGACTATGTTTTCCTTCTGATCCTTACTGTTTGGTAATCATGGATATTCTTGGATAATCGATTCTTAAAAGACAGAGACAATCTGTAAATTAGCTATCATTAATTCATTATGATTATATTCATGGTCAATAGGAAATGGAACACTTATGAGACACAGATGTTTTGATGTATATAAATATTATACCATGATTAAATGAATTTAATTATAATAGCAATCATTTTGCTTACTTATTTTTTTATAATGAGAAAGTTGAAATTTCCTCAGTTTAAAATATGCACTGCATTATTGTGGCTAAAGACACCCTGCTAGACAGTCGGCCTTAGACTCATTCCTTATATGTATCTAAGACTTTTTACATTTGGTGACCAATTCTACTCTTTCTTTCACCACTCTCAATCTAATCTTAATCCCATGCTATTTTGGGCTTTATGAATTCCTACATAAATAAGATCAGGCAGTAGTTTTTGTTTTTAGAGTTGTCTTTTGTTCACTGAGTCTCACTATGTAACCTTGGCTGGCCTGGGACTTGATTGATGTGGCTCAGATTGGTCTTGGTTTTGTAGCTCTCTGAACTTGTCGACTTATGTGCTGGGGTTACAGGTATGTATTGCCATGAGTTAATCAAGTGCATCAATTTTCCTTTTCCATGTGACTTCTGGAGTTACTTAAAGAATAAGCCATGATGTAATCATGTAGAAATTGGTACAATAATATTCAAGCTTAGAAGTCTTTTTCAGGGTGAAAGTTCTGCTTCACTGAAAACTATCATGATCCTTGCATAGAAGTGAAGATGTAGATGTAGACAGGAGAATTGTCAATGTTGAACTTGTCACTGAATTAGAATTAGCCTGCACTCACAATGTAAAGATTATTCTGCTAAGGGAATGTCCTGGCACTCAGTGAGCGCTTAATCAAGGTCTGTTGAAGGAATAAATGGGTAAATTCTGTGTCAAGAGAAGAGAAATGAAAGGCTGTGCAGTTTAAAGCTATCTCCACAGTGCCTCCTTAGAAAAGAGATTTCTCATCACCAGAAGGAGGTAGAACTATGCAGGATGATAACTTATCACAGATAATGAAGTGGAGGGAAAGCAGGTTCCATGACTAAAAAAAATAGGTGACTTTGGTACATTTTGATTTTTGACTTTTAATCTGGATTTTATAAATATAACTAAATTATTCCCTCAGAGGCATTTATCCAAAGAAATTTTGTATACAATGACTTTGTAAACCTTTTCATTGTTTGCTCTCCTCCTCTCTTTCTCTCATCTCTCTCCATACACACATACACACACACACACTATATATATATAT
>NW_026067922.1:1756761-1763389 GCF_014885135.2 Alexandromys fortis
ATATCCCAAAATAGTAACCACTTAAAGCAATATAAATAATTTTGGAGGAACTTGGTGATTCTTAAAAAGAGAATATTTATTCAAAGTAAGATGGAATCAGTTTTTTCCTCCCAAGACTTAATTTTCTTTTCTCCTACAACATTTTTGAGATGACCAGTAGAATGGTAATCTTTTAAAATTAAATATTGTGTATTATGGATAATGTGTGCATCACACATGGATATAGATAAATTATGGTATCCAAATTTGCTTTAGTAGATGGCATCAAAGACACAGCATCCAGTTTTTTTTTTTTTTTATTTCATGCTGGCTAAACTATACTGTGGCCTATCCCAATATCAGAAGACATGTTTTTGAAAAGGAGACTCTTAACCCATTTACTGGAATGAAAAAGGAGGAAAATCTATATTTGTCTGACCATTCAATCACATGTTGCTTTAAAAAGTCAGAAACTAAGATAGGGGACAATGAATATTTATCAGTTTCTTTCAGAATTTAGTAACTTTTAGACTTACAATTGCATCCTCCTATCATGGCTGTTATCGTCCACTTGATAGTGTGGCAGTGTAGTGTACTGTTATTTACTATACGTCGATTCTCTGAAAGTTAAACCTTTTTAAGAATGGAGTTGGTGTTAAAATGCATATAATCATGACCATATGATGAACAATAGCTTGAAGAGATCACTCCTGTAAATAACCACATCCTCAGACCTAAGCCAGTGTCAGGAGCAGGTATGTGTAGTAACCTAGGCTAACCTTCTTCAGCTTCCCAAGTACTGGGATCGTAGGTATAAACCACCATGACCATGTTTTTAATAGCTTTGGTAAACCAACTGAAGCCAAACTGTCTTCCTTAACAACCAGACTAAAGATGTGGTCTGATGGACATTCCATTGGTGAGCTCCTGGTTAGTTTTGATCTGTGTAACGATAAGAAGAGGATCCCTCTCAGCCTGTGAGGATGACAGACTATCCATGTGTTGAATCTACCATTCTGCCGAGTGCTTCTGTGCACAGAGCTTACACTTGCTTGCCAGTCAATTCCAGGGGAAGCAGGAGCCAAATACTCTATAAGGCTCACTATGACAAAGACGGCTGCTTTTCAGGTTCCTATTACATTCCCCCAAAGAGTTTGTCATGGGACTCTCTATGCTAGTGACTGTCACAGACTTTCCAGTCTATGCCTTCAATCAATCCAAAACTCATATCCCTTTGTAAACTAAACACAAAGAGGATTCAATGTATAAAATGGATGGGAAATACCAAATGATAAATCCCAATGCTTCTGTATTGGTATGCCACTCCAGTTTAACTTTAGAAGAATCACATTGAAATGTATCTGAGTTCATTTTTTAGTACACAGGATTTCCATAAACAATACTATATTGTGATGGAACAGTATAGGCAGTTCTGGGGTTGGGGACCACTTGGGCTGAAACTTTTTTCATGTAGCTAGGGAGGCATCTACTCTTCGCCTTCTTCCTATCCTTGAAAAGAATATATAAGGTATTTGCCCTTCACTGCATCTTTTTACACCCACTTCATCTCCCTGTGTTGAATGCACACTTCAAAGGCTCTTGTTATAACTTTAATAGAGACTTATTGAGAGGAAGAAGGAAGGCACAATCAGTAAAACAAAAGTTATTTATGCAGACTTTCTAATTTTGAACTTTTTCCTCTTAACACTGATGCAAGGATTAACAAATGAAGGCATTTAGTATAATGTCAGCGCATAGTTTGAGCTCAAAATATATTTTAATTATCATCCTGAATATTTATACAGATGTTTCATCTTGTGTTTACCCTCCTTAGCAGGTGATGCTTCCATTGAGTTTTGATGCTTAGGTCTAAAAGCTGCCTTGCTCTTGGGACTTGATTTAGCTTTCTATTTTGGAAAGACCCAGCAAACATCAGGCCTATCTTGTTTCACAGCAACAACCAGCACAGGATCCTAGAAGAACCAGAAGCCAAAACTAGTCTGCTAGCTCTTGCTTATTTGGAAATAGTTGGTATTTTTTTCCCATTATGATAACAACTTAGTACAAAAGAATATGAAAGCAAAAGAACTGCGATTATGCCCCAAGGCAATTTCTACACAGAACATGTACAAATCACTTTGAATATCCAGAGAAGGTAGCAGTTAACCATATGGAAAAGTTACCTCAGAAAGGATATTAACTTCTTAAATTACAAGCCAATGTCTTCCTATGTGAATCTTTGCCTCTCACCCTGCAGCCTAATCTTTTTTCCCTAAATATTCTTCTTCTTCTTTTTTTAAACTATAGTACTTCTTAGCCTCCTTGTTTCAGTAATATTATTATCTTTATCCTAGGATTTGCCTTCCTCACATACCAGGAGCACAATTCTGTTTTCCAAATAGCATCACTGTTATTCCCTACTTGAATACATTTTACATTCCCTTGTCGAGCTAAGCGACATTCAGTCTGCTGTTGCTCATGACACCGTATGTTCGGAAAGGGTAAGATTTCTACCTATACTCCTATTAAGATGAAACTGAGAGATTCGTGGTATATTTCCAAAGTACTTTCAACTGTGGTCCTCTTATTCAGTGTTTTATGACTATGTTGATAATAATTTATTATATCTGTCATAAACAATGTAATGAATGCAACATTTACTTTGGCTACCACATTCAGAATGGCCCAGTCTATCCTGACCTGGAAGACATGATCAGGCAACTCAGCTCATGGCATCAGGATTATATAGTGGAAGTTATTCACATCATTGAAGATCAGGAACTCAGAAGTAATCTAGGATGTGGACATAATCCTGAGAACCTTCCCTGTGGCCTACTTTTTCCAACTAACATAGCATCTGGGAGAGTTTTCAGAACTTCACAAATGATACCAACATTCGTGGATTAAAGATGGAAAGAAAATAAGCATTGAAACCAGAGTGTACATTGTAGTGACCCTTTATTTGTATTTTAATAAATAAAGCTTGCCTGAAGATCAGAGAAGCAGAGCAGTAAGTCACTAGAGAGACCTTTACCTCTACCAATGCTTAGACTGAAGGGGCGATCCTCAAACTGTATAGACTGCACTGAGTCTCCACAAAACCTCAGACTCCACACTTCAGGGAATTCCTTGCTCTCTCCCTTTATATTTCTCTCTGTCCAGCAATTTTGCTCCTGTCCCCACCTCCCTAGTGCTGGAATTGAAGGTGTGTGACTCCCAAACACTCGGAATAAAGGTGTTAGTCACCATTCCCTGGCCTCTAGTGGCTTAGCTTTGCACTCTGATCTTCAGGCAAGCTTCATTTATTAAAACTCAAATAATATACCACTATAGTACAGCAAATTCTAAATCCTGCCACATTTTTGTTTTTCTCTGTCTTTCTATCCCTGTCTGTGGTAGACCTGCTTTTTTTTCTTTATATAAATGCATGCTACCCAGATACTTGGTAACTATACCTAGGTGTTCCCGAACCTCTTCTGGCTGGCACAAAAGCAGTAAACAGGTGGGTGTGTGAAATATGATGAGCCAAAAGATTCATTCCTTTATTTTCTCTTAACTGCCTCAGCCTTCATAAAACCCAGCCCTATAGGTTATTGATTTTCACAAAAAGAAGAAAAATGAGTGGGAGTGGAGAATTATGATGTTATGTCCTAAATGAATTTTTCACCGAAAAAAAGAAGAACAAAACACAACAACTATTCTCTGTCTTGGGCAGTTGGTTAGAAATGAGGTTTGGGGAATGGAATGGGAAAGGCAGAAGTGTGTGTGTCCCCAGGGGAGAGCACACATTGATCTCTGGAGTGATTGCCCTGACTGCCTCTGAAGCTGAGAATTAGATCCAATATGTTAGTGCTAACATTTAAGTCCTTTCAAATCCCCAGGGGTCTACTGACTCTGCTTTCTCTTCCTCTCCTTCATTTGTGTTTAGGTGAAAACTGACTTAACCCTTTACACGCCAATCTCTGATTTTTAGAGACAAAATCCAGAGCCTCTGGGAATACATGGCAGTTTTGATTAATTATTTTCATGGTTATTTCCCAAGCAAAGTCTCTTAAAGAATTTACTCCCAGCTAAAAGAGCATGATAGTTCCATTTTTCCACTGTCTATGATGAGCACCTGTCTTCAGCATGAGGCTGTTCAGACAAATCCACAAATACTCCAGAGCCACTTCAAGAGTTGAGAAATTGACATGAGGGACATAACTTCAGAGTTCCAGCAGATTCCAAGAGTGGGCCCTTGGAATCTATATTTGAACAATTAAAAAAAACATATTAATGTTTACTTTATTTAGTAAATACATCCAAAAGGATCTTGGAAAGAAGGTGGAGGGAGACACACAAACTCCAAAAGCAATCAATTAAACACTGAACATTTGAAATTAGCCTGCAAATTTTCAGAAATCTGGTTCCAAAGAAAGTTCAAAGTAGGAGAAAAAGACTTTAACTTTTAGACTTGTAGTGACCTGGAAACAATTTAAAAGAACTTAGGGATCTCTCTATTGATTAGTAGCATGAGATCTGGGGTCATGAGGGGTAAGAAAGAGATGGAAAAGAGCCCTGTAGAGAGGGAGTTCAGTGGTTCTCGGCAGAAGGCCGGTAGGCTTAAAGAGAAGCATGTCTATCAGCTACTTTGATCCTCCAAAATATAACCCAGTGGCTTAGAAGAAAATCCAGTGAGGAAGTTAGCTGAGCAGAGAGACGCTGCTAGATGAAGGGCTTTGATTACAGCCACACAGAATACTGAAAACTGGGGTAATACAAGCCCATAAGGCAAAAGATAAATGAAATTTTCCCTGAGGGTGTTTGAAACAACAAGGTCAGATACAAGTTGAAGAGTGTACCAAATTTTCCCCCTTGGACTGTTACACTTATATACCAGAGACAGACAGAATATTTAAAGATGAGAAATAAATAGAAACAAAAAGAAAACTATCACTAAAAAATAAACCATTTGTTCCCATAAGTTGACCAATTCCAAGGAAAATAATTGTTAATCTTGATGTCGGTACGGGAGGAACTTGATATTCTAGAAAAACAACACCAGCAATACCAAAACAAAGAAACAAATAGTCAAAGGTTCTCAGGATCCTCAGGTTCTGCCCCATTGAGTGGAAGGGAGATTTAATTACTTATTTGTGGTTCTATTTCACTACCATTGACTGAATATATGTTATGTGCCAGGCAATATTTAGAAAAGAGGATACTATTGTTTTTACTAGAATTTTTCCCAATTTCATAAAGCTTGTATCCTGAAAAAGCAATACAGTGATGTGCCAAGCAACCACATGTATTTTGAAGTATGAATGACATGGTTTCAAATCATTGCTGTACCCTTTGATATTTGTTTTGTCCTTAACCTTGATGTGAGTTTATTTTTGTTTCTACAAAATTCAGATTTGAATGCTAGCTTTGAAAGTTTGTGATGAGGGTAAGAGTTTGTCAAATGAAAAAAAAAATCAGCAAATGCAAAGAATCTTGTTAAAAGAGAGGTCATGGAGTTGAAATCACTCTTATTGCGATACAATTAATGGTTGATACACACAATCATACATGCATGGGTCCATAGACCTATATCCACAGTATGGTATAGACTTTAGTCAATACATGTGTACATATATATTTAGAGAGATATATAAATATGTATATGCACACACATAGAAAATTCTGTGGGTAAAGATAGAGGTGAGGTGAGTTTTTAATATAAAATAGACGCTGATACACATATTCTATTTTTCCTAGACCTCAATCGATGACAAGGTAGTTAAAGCAAGAGAAACAAACAGCAGTATGATGATGAGAAATCACTCAGAGAGTGAATGGTGGAGCCCTCACCTTTGCCATAATCAAGAACATAACTTCATTATCACACAGAAATCAAACTTTTGATATACATATAAAAGTATTTAGACATGCAAACAAAGAATCCTCTAACGCATTGAGAAGAACATGGGCACAAAGAACTCCAGAATCCTATGGATGCCACCAGTGTGTCGCTGTAGTCCAAATCTGAGCACAGTCGTGCACTCATTCCAGTAAGTAGGAATCAGAATAAAGTGCTGTTGGCTATGGTCAACTGAAAACTTTAATTATGCACAAATGTACACTTCCAAGAAAAATCTCTTCCCTGGTCACAAGCATCAGCCCATGTCCCCACTAGGCAGCTACTAGATCCATTTGCTTCTTTGTCTATTCTGCCATGCTCACATGGCGATCAACAATCTTTCTGGCCAATGTAAGTTTTTCTGGATGTATGCATTTTCAGTTGTTCATATAACAGACTTTTTAATATTAAAAAGCTCCATTTTAAAGGTACTTTTTACATTTCATTTTGTTTTTTTAAGTTATGACAAAGTAAGAAATAATATTTTTCTCTTCTTTTAGCAAATTCTGGGGTAGCCATAGCCCATTATTTTTAATACTGCCAAAGAGATAAAATTTAAAAAAAAAAAAAAAAAAACATCTGGTGATGGATGGAGATAGAGACAGAGACCCACACTGGAGCACTGGACTGAGCTCCCAAGGTCCCAATGAGGAGCAGATGGAGGGAGAACATGAGCAAGGATGTCAGGACCACGGGGGGTGCACCCACCCACTGAGACAGTGGGGCTGATCTATTGGGAGCTCACCAAAGCCAGCTGGACTGTGACTG
>NW_026067922.1:1763667-1791782 GCF_014885135.2 Alexandromys fortis
AAAAAAAAAAAAAAACACTTTCATGGGGGATTTCCAGGCCTATTGAAGAGGCACATTATTAGTAATTAGAAGAAAAAGAAAGTGCTTGTAAAAATGTTTCAGAAATTCCATAATACCTTATCTTTTGAATTCCTGTTTGTAAAATAAATGTGAATATAGGTTATCTCCATAAATAAAGCTATCTAAATGATAAAGGCTTTCCTCTGTATCCTGTGAATATGTTTTATTACTATTAGTTAATAAAGAAGCTGCTTTATCCGATGGAAGGGCAGAATATAGGTAGGTGTGAAAACTAAACTGAATGCAGGGAAAAAGAAGGTGGAGTAAAGGAGACACCATGTAGCTGATGAAAGAGAAAGATGCCTGAGCCTTACTGGTAAGCCACAGCCTCATAGCTACACATAGACTAATAGAAATGGGATAATTTAAGATGCAAGAACTAACTAGAAATATGCCTGAGTCATTGGCCAAAAAAATGTTGTAATTAATATAGTTTCTGTGTGATTATTTGGCTGGCTGGGAAATGAAAGCACAGTCTCTGCTTACAATCTAATGAATGTAATATGCTTTTTGAAATATTTGAATAAATCAAAGCATAATATAGTTTCTATTATTAAATAGCTCTCAACCAAATTATAAGTAACATCCCATAAGTGTTATAAAGCTAACAAAATGACACTATGGCACAGCTTGGACCAGGATAACATCTCACAGAAGTTACTCTGATATACTTTCATGAGATATTCTAGAATAAACTTTTCTAGTATTATTTCTGCTAGTGTGATAAAAAAAAAACATTCTATGCTAAAACACAATAAGAACAAACACTTAAGGAAAAAAGGCTTATTCTACTTATGAGTCCAGGCTATTGAACAGTCAAAGCAGGAACTTGAAGTAGCAAGTCACAGTCACAGTCAACCAGAGAAATGAATGCCTGCCTACATGTCTACTTGTGACAGCCTCCTCTCTATATTTACACAACACCCAAGGCTCAAAAATCCAGCCAAATGTGTTGTCCACAGTAGGCAGGTCTTCTCAATAAGGACTTTCCTCCACATACATACCCATAGTCCACTCTTATCTAGGCAATCCCTCACTGATACTTTCTCTCCAGATGATTATAGATTATTTCAGGCTTATAATTAAAACTAATGCAAGTACTTACTCTACGAATAAATGGCGATTTCTACTCAACATGTACTTAGGTGCATCATGTGATTTTGATGGATGAAGATCAGTTCAAAAGGACGGTCCCCCTCCTGCTTGCCATTGCTTTGTAAATGACCATTAGTCTAGTGCCAAGCATTATTTTTCTCCACAATGTGACGCTGTAGGATCTATCATCATTTTTCTTCCAGTAATAATTCTAAATTTTCCTGGCAGTGTCATTAAGGGTTTTCTTTTTCCACCTAGGATTTGGTGTAAGGTTCTTGACTCCCCATATGGACCACTTTCTGAGTCAGTCCTATTTCCCTTATTTCTCAGTCTCCAATTTTTCATTAATTTTCAGGTTATAATGCAATGAATAATCCACGTGGTTATCACCAGTGATGCACAAGAATGTAATTAGGAATAACAAGTGATGTGAATGTTAATAGAAGGATGAACTCACCCTACAGAATTCTAGGCAGCACATATTATTCAATTGCTTCAACACTTCAGTACCCACAGGCACTCCCAGAAGAGAATGGCTAATCCCGAATTACCTCTTCAGTGTAATTTTAAGGCGTCTGTCTATGGACCCTGGATTCCTTGAAAGGATGTACTATAATTTTTTAAGAGTTACCTTAAATTTCTGGGAAAGAGACTCCTATTTGGAAGGAGATGTCCCAGCAGGCAGCTAATAATTGCAGATGTAATTAAAAGAGAAGTTCTAATTCACAATAGGTTCTTCTTAATGATAGCTCTTAAAAGAGAACCATGTTGGCGTGAAGATGGCTCATATCATGAAGTCAATCTGTCAAAAGGCCTCCTCTCAACCCCCACCCCCACGCTTTTTCTTTTTTCAATTTCATATAGAAACCTCGAGGTCTGGCTTTCCTTCTTCTGTGATGTATGGCCTGTGTGTTTTCCCACCGGGCTTCAGTCCATGAACAGAGTACACACTGTACAATTTAGCATACTGAACTCCCAAACTAACATTTGAATGTTGCTGAGAAAACACTAAATACATTGAAGTTTACTAAGTTAAAATAAGAACACCTTGTCCATAGAGTCTTAAGATAACCACAGTCTGAAGACCACAATTTGAACTTCTAAAAGACTTTTGTGTCTATATTCAAATATTTCAGAGTAGGTTTGACAATTTTTATTATATTATTATTTTCCATGAACAGGATGAGGAGACAAAACCGACACAGAAAACCATTGACTTCTTAGAGCCAGTTGAATATCCTATGTCAGTTCAGAAAGAGAGAAAATTCTTGAATGAGAATGGAAAGGGAAATTCAAGGGGAAATTTTGAACCATGTCAGAAAACTATTGGGGTGGCTAAACATCTTGGAATGTGATTTGAAGAGGACAGATTAAGATTTTGAGAGTTGACTCATGTGGCAGAAGGTATATTAATGAGAGAATTCTTTCAGAGCACTTAACAGAGTTCCATTATATAGTTTTGTAACAGTTATACTACCATCACCACTACTACTTTTGCTAATAATAATTAATATTGTGACAACAGTAATTATTTTTTTTATAGGAAGAGCAGACAGAGAAAGAAACAATAACATTCAAGCCATTGTCCTAAGTAAACACAAAACTGCTTTTTCTGGGATACTGGCAGCACAGAGGAGTCAAACCAAGGGACCAAACAAGTCAAATTAACAAGTGAAATGAAGCAGCTTGTGACCTTTTTCTGCCCACCACAGCATGTATGGTTAGCCTGGGGTTGGGCTTCACCATATGTGACAGAACAAACACTGAGTTTTAACTGGGAGCTTGTTAGAGATGCAGAAGTGAGTCCTTCCTTCAGTCAGTCTACACCAGAATCTGCATTTTAACACTTTCTCTAGAGGCTGCGTTTCTGGTTAACGAAGGACATATTTTTAACTTCAGATGCATCCCGGAGGGGAGTATATCTCTCTTCGTAGGCAGTTTATTAGTTTTATTTCTTTCAACTCTGGATCGTAGTATCCTCATCCTTTCATTTCCTAAACAGCTTCAGAATAGCCACTTTCTCCTTCCTCTTCCTTTTCTTAATATAAGCATTTTGAAGATAAATTACAAGTACTTCCCAAAGTCTCTCAGAAAATATAAATTGCCTACATGTATAACTTATGTATTCTGCATTTTTAGAAATCAAGTGCAATAACACATCTCTAAATTACTCAGTTGTGCTTTTATTATCAGGACTTTTTGAGAATTTGCTGCAAATTTACCAAAGTCCATTATTGAAGAATGCATATAAACACATGGCAGCATCCCCCCCCCCCACACAACTCATTTTTGCATTGGGAATTTACCTCCTGCATGTATATTAACCCTAAAAATCTTCACAAATGTTTTGCTTACTTTTTGTTTCCATGCAAAATAAAGTGTGCCTTTTTCCCAGACAGGGACAAACTAGACTAACCCCCACTCTCCCCACACACACACACAAAAACCCAACAAAATACAATATTTCTCAGATGCAAATTTTAGTGAGATACCAACTTTGGCATCCAAATGATGACTTTTGGTTGAGAGCAACAAATATTGGAACATCTGTCTCATAGGGATAAGGATTAAGCAAAGAGCCTCAGTTCCCACGGCTCACACTGACAATGGAAGTATCATTCTTCAAGGAGTGAGAGTAATTCTTTAAAACAGTCCAGTTTGAATAAATGACCCAGGATTTTCTTTCTCTGTCCTCAAGTCAATTAAGCGTTTTCATCAAGGTTTGGGCTAGTTATGGTGTCTAGAGCAGATGGGAGAGGCTTTAAGTTGATTTTCACTGACGTTATCTGAAGTCTGAAACCATTTAATAGACATCACCCTTTTAAAATGTTTTGAGGTATTGATGATTTCTAATTGCTGAACAATACAAAATAGGAAGGAGGAGGAAGAAGAGGTAGTAAGAGGTGGTGGAGAGAGAGAGAGAGAAGAGAAGGATGGGCAGGGGGCAGTTAACTCTTGACTGTAGCCGGTAGAAGTTTATCCTCAAATTTGAAAACATAAAATTTAGTAAGGCCACCATCTTTCAAGTGGAAACAGCTTGGCAAAGAGGTTATGGTTTTGTTTTCCAATCAGTTTCCTGTGCCTCCCCTTGACAGCTGTGCCAGTTACAACAATTTTCAAGTTGCATGTGGAAAAAATTTTGTTTGTAAGGAAAGATACATACCACAAATAAGTGAGTGCATCAAGAAACTGGACAATTAAAATGCCTTAAGTGATGGTGTTACTATCTTCGCATCCTCAAGAAAATAATAAAATGGGGTTAATTCAAGCATTTTCTGAAATGAGACCTCAGAAAACATATGATGTCTGTATGGTAATAATATTTACATCCTACACTATTTTTTTTTAAATGTGACAAGGTATGAACTCAAGGACTTAACAGTTTTCAAGGCAATAAACTGAGATTTCCTTAGGCATTGTGTATGTCAATAGACAGCAAAGAACAACTCCCCCCACCCCCAAACTCGTAAGCTATCCCTGTTCTACATACAAATTACTGGCTGTTGTGAAAATACAGTGCCCCCAGAGCATCTTGGTCTTATCTAGAAGAATCCGTTTTATTGGAAGAAATATCATGTCACTTGGTATGCGGCTGGCTGCAATCTGCAATCTGGGTCGGAAAATGCTTGTGTCTCTGACCCCAGGATAAACTAGAGCTTCACAATTAGAAATCTTTGTACCCTAATTACCCACCTCCTCTCCAATTTTTAAGTTTCTAAATTCTCCCCTATGATATAAATGGGAGATACTTTTTTTCTGCTCTTTTTATTGGTCCATCTAATTCATATTTTAACAATCTAAAACCAACTAGGAAATCAGAAATGCTATTTGCATTTATGTAGAACTGGGAAATAAGGAGGCATATTAAACAGTGTGTAAAGGACCAGAGCAAACACAAAGGATCTCATGGCCTAATCTGGTCTTTATTCTCTAGAGAAATCTAAAAAGATAACGGAAGGGCTATGGGAAAAAAAAAAATCTTCCATATGGTAGTCTGTTTTAGCAGTCATCAGCATTAAACGGTAGCCTCAGCAAGTTGCCATTACTGCTATGATTTCAGACTCATAGAGTTCTTCTATCAAATAATCCTTTTCTTAATATTTGTTACTGGCGATATCTTAAGGAATTCACTACAAATTGGTAAATGAGTGACTGAATCTATTACATGTGCAATTGTGTTATTGTTATTTTTGAATGCACACCCTCTGTGCATTTAACACACATTATCATACTTATTACAATCCTTCTTAACCTATCTTCTGTCATCAATTCCATTTTTTTAACTTTAAAAAGCAGAATATAGAATAATTAAGGGATGGACCCAGTGGAGCTAGGAGCTGACATCGTAAAAATGCCTCAGAAACATCTTGACATGGATGCCAGACTCAAACCAGTAAGAAACTGGTCACCAGCATGAGGGAAACCATTGTTGACCATTGTTCTGGTCAACTTACCCTCAGCATCCACACATTTACTCTAACATGCTTGGCATCCTCTGGACTCCATTAGGGAATTTAAGGCATTGTTTATAACCCAAATTAGTGGGTAGCCCCTCTTGCCAGAGTCCTCTAAAATGAGACCTGGCTAGGACTTACACTAGTGCCTATAATTTGAAATGTGTTCCTTGTTATGCCCAAATCCGCAAAGTCCCCCAAAAGCCAACAAGGAGACTGAGCCCCATATGTAAAAGCAAAGGGCCTTTATTTTATGCAAGTTTGCATACTTGATCTCTCTGCATGTCCAACATATTGGAATAAACAGAGAGCCCAGAGCTCTGTTAGAGTTGTGTTTTTATAATAGTATAGGTGGGGGTGAAGGCTTTCTGAGGTTCAGGACCCCTGACTGGCTAACGTTTGTCTAGGGGTGTCCTGGTGAGTATGTGCTGGCAGGTTATCCTATCTACAGTGGTTGGAACGTTAGGCATTTCCTTTGGATGGTCTGTTCTTCAGTGGTGCTCAGGTAATCTTAGTTTATGGTCCTTCCTGCAACCAGGTATTGTTTCAAGGTAAACTACTGGGACTCAGGCATCCCTTAAACTTATCAATGGCTGAGTCTTACTCTGGCAGGTGATAATAGTTGGAAGTAAAGAACTTCCTTTGACTGATCTGTTCATATTTAGCTTATCATGGCTGGCTCCTACATTCCTGTGAACATTCCTGTGAGTCCTACTTCAGACCTGGTACAGTTTGTTTTTCTTACACACAGCATTTTATTATGTACGATTCCTCTTGGCTGACATTCATAATGGCCTCTCATTGAGCCCCCACTTCCATGAGTTCTGGAGATAAACTGACATTTTTGAGGTCCTTCAAAAACACTATCCTCCGATGTAAACATTACAAATGTCACAAAAGTCTTTATTTTAAACCAGACCATCCTCCAATGCACCTTCCAAACCTAGAGACAATTTATCCAGCCCTTTAGATTGAGACAATATTAGAGGGAGAATAAAAACATTTTTGCCCATAGTTCCTAAGCATCTGGTAGGCATTTAAAAAGTAGCAATTGAAAAAGTCAAAATACTGCTATTCTGTTCTCTTCGTTCAGGCTTGGTGTCAGCATGTGCTCTGCATTTCTGGTTATTCAAATAATGCCGTATTACTCCTCACCAAGACAGAAATCAGATAGTCTGATAGCAATTTTTGGGAATGGCTCTGTTTATACACAGGAAAATTTACCTCCCTCCTTATGGTATACGTATTTCATTTAGGGATCATGTCTCCTGTCAAATTGAGATAATCCAAAAAAATATATGTATCAATCAGAAGAGGCTCCTTGTGTATTTAGTTATAAACTCACCCAACAAGGAGATTCTGGTAATGCAATTTTCCTCAAGTGTACATTTGATATGTTTATTTTTTTTTATTCCCAAGTCACAGAAACTTGACTTGGTGAGGAACAGCCTTCTGTGCTTTGTGTTTTCAACACTCTCCTCCATGGTATAATTTTTCATTGCCTTGATACATTCCTCATCCCCACCCCCACTTTCCGGAAAGCATCATGCCACACTTGTTTATTGGCATCAAGAATCTTGAATTGTCGTCAATACAATGCCCCCTTTTATCCTCGGGAGGAATATGGAACCTGGAGGCAGCAAAGCTAGGTCCAGACATTAAGCCTGTTTACGAAAGGCGGCCATTATTCTGTAATTCTCTTTGCTAATTTCTGTGGGCACAAAGCCGGTTGGCCCCCTGATGGTAATGAGCTTAGAGCATTTCTCTTGTTTCTGGTCCAAAGCAGGGATTTTTCTTCTTTTCCTCTCCTGTCACCTTCAGGTGAGCTAATCAGCTCTGAGCAGCCATTGCTTTTGCAGCCCATTTTCAGCTCCCCCTCGCTCTTCCCAGAGCTTCAATCTTTAAGCCAGGCACCTCTCTTTTTGCCACCAGCCGTTTCTGCCTCCTCTTTCCTTGGGTTTGGCGTCCCTCCAACATGGATGCCTGATAGCTTTGCTCATGGAGACGGCTCCGTGGCGATTTCGTTTTGTTTTTCGAACATGACTTTTTATTACACTTGGACTAATCGGCCATGGGCCACTCTGGAAAGCCTAAATTAGTGCCATCTAGCCACATTAGATTGTATGGGGTTGCTCCCCGGAAAAGTGGTGGGTGCTCCTCGGCCAAAACAAGCCATTTATTAGAGGACAAGGATATGGGGAAGGTCACCTAGCAAACTAAACTCTGGAAGAAGTTCCTACCCACTACACGTATACTGGAAAACTTCAAAATATTAAAATTATTTTGTTTTGACTCTATGGTAGGCTATGTCCTAGATTTAAGCATTTTTACATGGGGGAAATTGGAGATGTGATTGTACATGCTACCCTAACATGGCTAGGAGACATTTTGGATGAATGGTTATTTGGTATACTTTATTGACTGGCCTTCATAGAGAGATGGTAGAGTGCATTCTTGAAACTAATATTCTTTTATTATCACTGGTTCCTCTTCAGTATATGCAATAAGATGCTCTTTTTAAAAAAGTAAAGATTTTAAATTAATTTTATTAATGGGTGCTCCTGCATAAATTTTCGTACACCATGTACATGCAGGTGCTCACAGAGGCATGAAGAGTGTGTTTAGATGACCTGGAGCTAGAGTTATAGGTAGACAAAGGTGGGGTTCTCAACATTTAGGTGATTTTAAAAGCTGAGATATCGCTCGTGCACCCATTAAGTTCTTCATAATCTCTTAACGGTCCTTGTGGACCTGTAAGGGTCTTGTGTCCTAGTACATTCTTATGATAACAACAAACATTGCAATGATTAGATAAAGGTTATTTAAAGCAGCATCTGAATACAAAAGACAGTCATAAGCTTTCTCGGAATGATAAGGTCACAACTTCAGAGGATATTTCTTTCATAAAGCAAAGATTATTTTTTAAATTTGCTTTATTCTTAGTAAAACTCGAGAATGTTCTTATTTCATATTGAGAGTTACAAAAGGGGATCATCAAGCTATCAAACATACCAATTTATGATTACATATGCTCTGGAATTTCTAAACATGTTTTCTTTTGAACAAGATATATAGAATTTCTTGTGAATTCCCTTCTTGCCATTAGATCCAGGTCTTCATATATTGGATGCTCATTGCAGACAAGTGTTAGTTTGTAGTTTTATTATCAAACAAAGGAAAAAATACACGCAAATTGAGCTAGATTTTAAAACGTGCTTAGTATGAATTTTGTAAGTTTAACATACACCTTTTTTTCCCAATTAATTGTGTGAGATAGCCATTTATTTCTTTGCTATTTCAAAGAATACCTCGGGATCCCATAGGAAATCCATTCTCACCAAACAAAAGCGGCACGGTGTCACAATCCAGAAACTGATAGCACACATAACAAAGAAAAGTAAAGGCAAACACGTTTCTTTGATTTCCCCACAGGCCCTTCTGGTCATGATATTTAAAAGGAGCAACCCAATGAAAAATGATTTTCTAGCAAAACTCAAATATCTAATGCTAACATTTACCTGGACCCTGCATTCACCCTTCATACTGCAACTGACTGAGTTTATAATCTGGAAGCATCCAAACAAGTACAGATGGCCTGGTATGTGTCTGCAGACTCCTTTCCTGCCTGTCTCTTTAGGTAGTCTGTCTGTGTTGAGATATTTTGTTGTATGTTACTTTATATGCCAGTAAAAACAAAGCATTTATCTATAGCTTAACACTAATATCTTGGCAAAAATAGAAGACAGTCTTTAGATTAATAAACAAGTGCTAACTTTACTATTGGCAGGATGTAATAAACACTAATTTAAAGTACTTGTGTGAGCCATCCCTGCTGGCTTTCCTGGTTGTTCATTTCCCAAAAATACTATTAAATGCTTGCTGCATGTTGGGAGCTGGTGACAACTTTCAAACTTTTTACCATCTACGGCCAATTATAAAACCAAATATTTTGAAACACTGTGAAAGTGAAGAAATAGTTACAGGCCTAAAGCATTATGGGAGTGAGGAGGATAGAGGAAGTACAGTATCAATCAGAGTTAATTTTCTAATAGTTTCCAAGGGAAGTCCATGCTCATTTTAGTGTGTGTGTGTGTGTGTGTGTGTGTGTGTGTGTGGTGAGGAAGACATGGTCAAAGAGTGCAAGAAATGCCCCGGAAAGAAAAAAAAATTCCTCAAAAAAAAAAAAAAATCCCATGATGTATTTAGCAGTCAACAAGAAGTTTGTTGGCTCTGTAAACACTCCCAAGGGGTGAGTGTGTGAGTGTGTAGACAAATTGCTAATGATATGCAGGGCAAGGCACACAGAACCATGGAGACTGTTCTCACTTGCCCTGAAGGTGATTTAGCTAAGAAATGTTTTCAGTGAGGGCAATGAATAGCCTGATTTGCTTAAGGAATATCCCTCCTAGTGGTTGGTAGAATCAGATCCAAGATGGCGCCAAATCCAGAGCTCTGTAAGGATATGCACACAACTGGAGGAAAGGTAGAAAGATGAAAAGAGAACCAGCGGGGGTAAAAAGGAAAAACAAACAAACAAACAAAAAAAAAACCCAAAGCAACAAAAAGGGGGGGGGGGCTCTGTCTAGAGGGAAAAGGAGCAGGCAGAAAGGAGTAATGCCAGTACTTGCTTCTAACTTCAGGCACTTATGGAGTCCAATGATGCAGTCCTAATGTGCCAATCAAAGTTAACAACTCATTTTTTTTATTTGTCTACCCAAATGACTGACATGCAAATGGACCTATCTTATTAAAAAGTGGTAGTAAGCATACTACTCCCAGAGTGAATACCGTGTTGAGGAATGGGGAACAGAAATTGCTTAGTGGAATTAGCCCAGGTTTCACAAGCAGTCTACAAACTGAACTGCGAGAGCACAGGGATGTAGACTGGTACTGGATAAGAGTCTGCAGAGAGGCAACTGGGGTCAAGTCTATCAGGGAAATAGTCGCTAGTCTTCATGATTTTAGGGTCTTTCCTAATGAGGAGAAAGACATGGGAAGAAAAGAGATATAGGAAGACTGACCTTTTGGAGGGTGGAGAATAAAGGCAGGATGTAGAGTTAAAAAACCACTGTCACGTAAAAAGAGATGACAAGACAAAGAGATGGTCACAGTAGAAATGGAGTTGATAGCTCAACAGATCTTATATGAAAACTTATGTTTATTCCTTTCATGGGTGAATTGAATCCAGCTCTGCCTGTGTATGTGTGCATGCAGACATACTCCAACACACATGATGAAGCCTAGCACATGTATACTGAGTTTTGGTGCTGCTGCATAGGTGTAAACCATGCACTGACTATACTCCTGGAGCAGGAACACTCATTGTTTTGTGGCAGCAATGACTGACACTTCAGTTTACAAAATGCTTGAATATTCTTAATCTAGAAGACTAAAAAAGAGTGACTAAATACCTTCTATAACAGCTTTTCTTTTAGCTGTTTTATGTGCAGAATTGATCAGTGGTATAATGCTAATTGTACAGCTTTCAAGACAAAAGAGTTATTTTTCAAATATTTTCCTTTCTTTATGAAGTATTATATTTCACAATTTTCTTCTTTTTATTTTTTCTCATTTGCTTATGTAAGCTTTTTTAGTTCCCTGCACCTATGGTACTTGTAAGTTCTTTCCCTACTTTCTCACTTCCATGTCTCTGGCATATCTAAGTTTCATATTACCATAGCATTCAATTGTCTGTCTTGCCCTAATGCTCACGATCATTTCCTTACCAATACACCGCAGTTGCCTGCGTAGAAACTGTAGTAGTAGTAGTTCTTCTGTATCTAATATAACCCTTTCTTCATTTTCAAATATTGAACCCATAGAAATAAAATGCAGGGTACAAATATGAATCGCTCACATATTATTAAACTTCCTAGGATAGCTCAATGTTAACAGAGACAGTAAGAAATGAAGAGGGTCAGTGAGATGACCTCAACAGGTCAAAGCAGTTGCTATGAAAGCCAGAAGACCTAAGTTCAATCCTGGAACTCAGGAAAAGCTGGAAGAGAACTGACACAACAGAGTGGCGTTCTGAACTCCACATGTGCCACCACGACACCAAATACCCATGCATACCTTACAAGCAAGAGCATATACATTTAATAATAAAAAACTAATTTTAAGTAATATTTTGTATTCTTAGATAGTATTGTGCAATGTATTTTGATCATGTCTACTCCTCTCAACTTCTACCCATCCTTCCCTACTCATGCAACTTTAAGTTCTCTCTGTCTCTCTCTCTCCCTCTCCCCCTGCCCTTTGGGTATAGTTTGTGTGTAGGCTTATCCTGGAATATGTTCAGTACAACAGAGGCCACACCATTAAAATAAATAAATTCAAGGTTTGAAAATATGTTAAAAGAAACTAATAAATACATTTTAGCACCTCTTTTTATTTCATCGAATATATTCAAAATATTTCTTTACACATATACTGACATTACTACAGACATTTCCATCCTTTTTATTTTTGATTCAGTAACTACTGAATCCTCTCTATGATTCAGTAAATACTCTAAACTAATATTGTAACTCAATTTGGAGTGGCCGAATAGCAAGTGGCTTATGACTACTATGTGAGACAGCATAGCTTTAGATGTTTCCTACAGAGAAATTTATAGTCAGGCTCTTACTGGATTTAAAGAAAAAATATCATTTTGTCTAGGAGAGATGGGTTCAAGTTTAAGAGCACTTACTGCTCTTGCAAAACCAAAATTTGGCACTGGGCACCCAACCACCATTAGCTCCTACCCAGGATAACTAAGTCCTTCTTTTGGCTTCGTCAGATACCTTGACATATGCACATGTCTACAGAGAAGCACACACACATAACACATAATTTCAGAAAAAAATTAAATGCAAAATTTTAACGCCTTTGCTTTCATACAGTTCTGCACATCCCCCTAAGTCCATCAACATAATCTTTATTTTTTTAAGTTAGGCAATTCATCCAATTCTTAACAAATATTGATAAGAAGCTAAATGTAAAATAAAATTCTGTAAAAAGAATTTAAAAGGAGCCACCACTGCCTATATTCAGAATCAAACAATCCAAATGTTTCCATGAAAATAAGAAAATAAAATGTACTTATTTGAACAGTTACATTGTTTTAAAAATAATTGAGAAAAATATCTAGAATTATTTAAAATCATTTTGTAGGAACTTATCTTTCTAATATTTTCAATTAATTTTCTACAGCCATAATCAAGAGAGAAATAAGGAAGGAGGGAGGGTAAGAGAGGAGGGGATGGAAGAAAGAGAGGGAGAGACAGAGAGAGAGTGAGAGAATGAATCAAATAGGCTCTGTACCATCTACAATTAGAAAAACACTGCACTCTTGGTATGGCCAACCCAGATAATTTCAACCCCAGCCTTAAACAAATACCAGTCGTCTTTCCCCTGCAGATGGCTGAAGACTATAATTCCCTCACTAGTAAGCATCGCTTTGCTGAGGGAGATGTATTCTGGCTTCCCCTATCTGGGTCTGTTCCGCTCTGCAGGGGCAAATTTCCAATTCTCTCATACCAACTTCCACTTGAATTTTTTTCGGCTGTAATTGTTCACATTCTTGCAGTACTTATGCTACGAGGGCAAGAACACCAACACACGGGAGCATTTGCAGTTTCTTTCCATCTACTGGGAAACCGCCTTCCTAATCAATTATCCTCGGCAAATGCTCTAGGACAGTGGAAAATTCCTTGGGCGAGAGATAATACCACCCAAGGGAAAATGCATTTATAATTGATGTGGTAAAAAGCTGTCAGACAGACATGGGTTTTCTCAACCATTTTTGTAAACACCGTTAGCAGTCCTGCCTACAACAGCAAAAGCCTACAATCTCTCTACCTCTGGGGGATAAAAAAAAAAAAAAAAAAAAAAAAAAAAAAAAAAAAAAAAAAAAAAAAAAACTACACAGCAAGAAAAAGCCAATGTAGCAGATTCTATGGTTTTGTCATTTGGAGTTCCCTAAAACTAAGTTCTGAGGGGACTTCTTGAATTCTTTTAACTTAACTATATTTTATTTCAATGTGAATTTGAATAAAGCATTTGTTTTATTATTGAGTATTTTGCCAAGACTGGGAAAAAGGAAAAGAGGAAAGGAACTCCATTAGGAATCAAGGTTTTTCTTCTTAAATAATCTTGAAAGTCATTGGGAAGAGATAGTTTGCTCATACTTTTGGGCTGTAGAATGTCAGAGATGTTTGAATGACATGAAACCAGGTAGATCCTGCAATTGACAGTGTTTGGTAGAGTTGTCAGTTTATTTTAACTACATGCAACCACGGGCTAGGAAGTATATTCTTGCTTTACCTGCGACTACTATAAGGGAATCAAAGAAAACAAGTTTATTCTGTTTAATTGTATAACGTCAAACTTTAGTCAAAACGACACATTACGGAAATGGAAGAAGTTAGATTGAGTTCAAGATGACATGTTTTTACTTTTTTTAGGGGACTGGATTATTAAATTTGTCATGTTGTGGTGCATGCCATTAATCCCAGCACTCAGGAGGCAGAGGCAGGTGGATCTCTGTGAGTTCAAGGCCAGGCTGGTCTACAAGAGATAGTTCAAAGACAGGCTCCAAAGCTACAGAGAAACCCTGTCTTAAAAACCAAACCAAAAAACAAACAAACAAACAAAACCCAAAAATTTGTCACATCCCAATTCCCTACGATGGCAGTCTGGACATTGCTCAGACTAGATTCTGACCCGGTAAATCTCAGCATCCATCCAGAAATCTTGTAAAGTGGGCTTTTGTTGCTAAAACCCAAAATCTCCTGAAGGAGTATCCATCTCTCTTAACTCAAGCAAGTTTACAAGAGGTCAGAGCCTCACCTAAGGCTGTTCCAGCCAGTCTGCCCTCCTGTCTCAATATAACTGCTAGGAGTTTCCCATTATGTTCCCTATCTTCTCCCACAGACCCAGAAATTGCCAGTCTGTTCTTCTCTCTGCCTTTTCTTCCTCTTTTTTTTTCTGTCTCTGAGAGGCAGTTCCTCACACACACACATATATGTGTGTGTGTGTGTGTGTGTGTGTGTGTGTGTGTGTGTTAAAAAAATTGCTTCTTTGGAACAGCCATTTCAATAGCTTTACAGTTTCTTTTCTGTGCCCTTGGCTTACAAATTACTCTTTAATCAAAATCAATGAATATAATGCTGGCACACATACACACATGCATGCACATACATCACACATACACATATACACATATAAAGTACACTGCAAATTCATGCTTGTACATTAGTTGGCAACTCCTGTCATCTACCTTTCAAATACAGGCCTAATTAATTCCAGCACTTAAGAGGCAGAAGCATGTAGATCTCTCTGAGTTCAAGGCCTGTCTGGTCTATATACTGAGTTCCAGGACAGCCTGAGCTATATAGTGAGACCTTCTGAAAACACACACACATGCATACACACACACACATGCACATGAACATACACACTCATGCATGCAAAGCATGCATGCACACACATGTACACAAATGTACACACTTGTGTACATGAGCACACACACATGCACACAATTCAAAATTTAGAGGATTATTGCAAAACTCTGTAGATTAGTGCCTAATTAGTGTAGGTATGTAACACACTGGCATTGAAATAATGCTGTCTTCCAGTTAGATTGTAGAAGCAGGACTTGCAATTTATCTAACTGTGACTTAATTGAATGATTTGAATGATTTATTCTAGGATTTCAGTGGGGTGTCTCCTCAGCCACTTTGAATAACTTGGTGACAGCTCCCTTCCAAGTTCCTTCCTGAGTTAAATCCAGCCTCATTCTTGGTTTTAGTTCAGACAAAAGACTGGCCCGAGATTCAGGTTTGCAGTTGGGATTTTGACTCACTCTTTTACTTGCTGGCCCCCTTTTTTTTAGCAGAGTGCTGTGTCTAGTTTTTTCCTTAAATTCCTTCCTGTCTGTCTCTGCTGTAGATACGCCAAATAGGGAGCTGTAAAGACTAGATGATCATATGAAAACCCTGGCCTCGTGAGTTCCTTTTCTTTCTCATGGTTAACTCTGCCCACATCCTTTCTGAAATAGATCTGTGATCTTTCTCTCCTGGCAAGGGAAGATGCCTTTACTATTGACTTCATCTGGCAAAGAGACATCACAGGCCTATATTAAAGCTAAAAAGGCAGTTGTCTGGATAAATTTGGAGGCACGCAGACCCCGAGGCAGCAGAGTGTAGTGGCAGGAGCAGATTGCAAAGCCAGACAGCAAGGATTTGAATCTTACTGTGCTGCTCTCTAACTGAATGGTCTGGGTAGAATGAGTAGCTCAATACTGCCGTGCCTTAATTTCCTCCTCTGTAATATTTGAGATCCAGAGAACATCATGATAAGCTCAAAGGGGGCCATTTGTGGGAATTTAATAAAAGGAATCTTTTATAAAGTTGTGAGTGGGTTTAAGGAAGATGAATAATGGATCATAAAGCACTCTGGCACTAAAACACCATACGCTGCTTGAGTGTGAAAGGGCCAGGGAGTGAGTGGCTAACAGGCTCTTTGGAGAGTTACAGCTGCAGGGTCAGATACCTATGGTAGTTGCAGGCTTTGAGTTGAAAAAGTATCTGTTGTCAAGATATAGATGGCAGAAAGGAAACTGGTGAAGTGAAATACTGACCCTTCTCTTCTCCCACCCTCTGGGATACTGCCAGTGTTGCTTGCTGCCTGAAACAGGGGATAAGCCTGGGGGTGAGAGCCTGACAATTGAATCAGGTTCTTGGGTTTGAGTCATGGTAAAACATGATGGGACTCGGATGGGGAGTTGCTGAGGGAAAATATTAAGCCCAGTAATAGTATCACCCTTGTAAGATTCAGTAGCAATTAAAAGACTTTTGTCTGCAGAGCACAAGGGTTATACTCTGAGTTTTCTTCACAGAAATTGTTTATTCCCTTAATAATGATAATCTCCATTAAATTGTCAAGTTCAGTATCCCAAGATTTAACAAGAACCCAATTTCCTCATCAGCAGACTGATTTAAGATGCATGTAAAGGTATTTCAGAGCAAGAAGCCAGTGTCTGATATATGAGCATGTGACTTTAAGAAGGAAAAGAGAGCCCATATAATGATGGTACAAGCCTTTAATTCCAGCAGCACTCAGGAAGCAGAGGCAGGAGGATTTTTGTGAGTTCAAGGTCATCCTGGTCTACAGAGTGAAGTTCAGGACACAGCGGGGTCTATGCAGAGACACCCTGGCTCATAAAAAAAGGATATGTTTGCTAAAATCTTTCAGCCAGAACTGCACGGACTAATTTAGCTAGAGTTTGTTGTTGCTGTTTGTTTCAAAGCAAGTACTCATTTCAATTTGAATCTACATTCAGAATGCATGGAAGAGTAACAGGAAGGAATCAAAGAAATGGTGGCCAGTGTCTGCTTCAGAAGAGAACGATGTAGATATCTAGACCAGATATCTTCAATGGGCTGGAATTAGCAAGATATATAAATACAAGCTTCTATCCATAAAACCAGGTTTCTTTGATTAAGTATTTTCTCATGTTCAGAGAGCATGCTTTCGTGAATGGGATGTGCACTGATGCTTCATCCCAGTTTAGACCTTCCGGCGTCCTGACTGAAACTGGCCAGCACAAATAGAAAATTCCACATGGGAAGCAAGTGCCCTCTAGTCCATTGAACCTCCAGAGTCAAAGACGTGGAGAAAGTCCTACAAAGTAGGCATAGACTTAGTTAGAAATTTGGCTAGAGCCAGAATTTTTAGGCAGGCAAGAGAGGATAAATTTATGATATGATTAGGCCTGAGGGGTGGTGGGGTACCATCTTGTGAAATTTCAGACTGGTGTTGTCTCAGCAACACAAAGGGCTTCCTATACTTGCAGAAAACCTAGGTTCAGTATGCAAGGAGTGTGGCTTACAACTACCTGTAACTCCAGCTCCAAGGATCCAGTGCATATTCTGGCTTTTACAGGCACACAGACAGACACAGAATTAAAAACAAATAAAATAAACTGGTGGAATCTGGAAGATAGGTAGAAATGACCACCCATTCTCTAGTAAAAGAAATTAAACTATTTAACCTGAACACTTTGGAAAAAAAAAAAAAAAGACCAGGACCTGTTCTAAGACTCAGAATTAAGTAAGGTTGTGGGTAAAAGGCCAAAGATTTTTGTCATTTATTTTCTTCTCAGCATGACACAGCTTGAGGGGTTGATTTCTCTTTAGATTTGAACCCAAGCACGTCATTT
The DNA here is from genome assembly GCF_014885135.2 of Alexandromys fortis. Lineage (NCBI taxonomy): Eukaryota > Metazoa > Chordata > Mammalia > Rodentia > Cricetidae > Alexandromys > Alexandromys fortis. Next base: position 1,781,485 of record NW_026067922.1, read on the forward strand.
CTGAACTACCTATATTTAAATCAATGACCAGCCCAGAGAAATCCATGCATGCTAACTGGCTCATATACTCCATGTATTATTTTCTTATTTGTTGTTTGGAATTTATTGATCTCACTCAACTTTCTATCTACTCTCTGATAGACATAGAAGTCAATGTAACTATATTAGAATTGATCTTGTATTCAAAAAGCTGACTCTGAGCCAATACTAATGGATTGGGGATATAGCACCAAGGCATGGCATGAGTGCCTGTCAGTTCTGCGTTGGGAATGACACCATTTGGAGGGATGAAGTACAAGGCAAGAGAAGGCTGCAATCTTGTAGTCAATCTGCTCAGTTAATACACATGGCACTGAAAGCCCACAATGTCAGTAAGCATGGGTGAGGGCTCATATCCTGGCTCCTTCTTCTGGGGAGTTGAAACTATCCCAATTAATAATGGGAAACAGCAGTTTCACATTTCAGTACCTTTTTTTTTCTGTAGATTTTCACAGATTTTCTTCCTGACTATGCTTCAAAGTTGTGTAGGTGGCAGAGCAGCTCATGCTGAGGCAAAATCAAGGAAAACAGTGCTCTTAAAAGCCCAGGGGATAACATGAATGAAAAATAAAAGCAATCTGTGCAATACCAGGAAAGCAAACTGGGATATAAAAATATGAGCGCATGCTACATATAATTATTAGCTATATAAACACAATTAAACTGGCACTGTATTGCCATTGCAAACCCTAACAGTGGATCAAATTGTAGTCTGAGGAGCAAGTGCTGGCATGAGATTAAGAGTTGAGAATCACCATATCAGTGTTAGATGGATGCATCTGATTCCCCCTAAACGACAATGTCCAATATATAAATCAGAAACTGGGGTCATGTGTTCTTAGTTTGCATAAATTAATAAGTTCAATGACTTTGAAGAACAGCAGGAGGTCATTACTAAACAACTGGCAAGTAGAACCTATAAATTCCATTCTTGAATATATACCCAAGAGCGATAAGCAGAAGTATGTCATAAACTATTTGTCAAAATACATAGTAAAAGTTTTTTTTATAAAACAAAGTATGAAAAAAATCTCAAAAATGTGCAGTAATTATAAAATTAGCAGTAGTAAATCCACATACTACAATGAGCAGTATGTAGCAGTGAAGTTGAGGAGTAAAAAGCTACATGAATAAAAACATGAAGTTCCAAAATATAATATCCACGCACAAAAAAGGAATAAATTCATCTGATATTTCTATTTAAATAAAATATAGTAAACCAATAAAAATATACCATTTTCCAGAGACCTTAATATGTTGGCATCTAAAAATTTTCATTTTCTAAAAATATGGAACAATAAATATGGAAGTCTGATTACCAGGAGGATTAGCATGCTTTTACTATATTAAATATTACTCATCTAGGGTTGGCAGCCTCTTTGCCTACCACTGTACACACGTACATATACAAATATATGAATGCATGCTCAGTGCTCATTTTTCTATGTTCTTTTCATTTAATAAAATTTATATCAGGTGTCATGGTACATGGCTAGAATCTCAGAATTTAGGAGGTACAGCCACAAGAAGGATCAAGAGTTGAAGACCAGGATGGGCTACCTGATATGTAAAAGCCCAGGCATAATGAGACACTGTCTCAAAACCCTTAACTTCTCTTACATGTATTACTCCACTCTAGTCAGTAGTTCAGGATTTTTGTTTATTGTTATTATCACCATTATTTAGTTTTATCATGTCCAGTTGGGGACAAGAACTTTTGTTTGGTTTTGGTCTAAGTTGTCAGTTTCCATTCAGAACAAAGCAGGGGAGAAGCTCTGACTCCTATTGCCAGCTCATTCCTTCTCTTTGCATCGCATACGATTCTGGTCTTTCGTTTCCCATGCTCCCTCAGATTCACTCCACCCAGACTTTCCCCTCTAAATACCAAGTGCTTGCTTTGGAGAACTGGATCACCGTTTCTCAGTTCGTGTCTTGTTTGATCTATCAGTTGTAGCTGCTGGAATTTATCACAGTATCTTTCCCATAGCACTTGCTTGGCCTCTGAGAAACCCTCCATTTCTGGTCTGTATTTCCAGCCTCCTTGGTGTTTACTCCTCCTGAGTTATTCAGTTTCCTAACTTTATAATGAATACTCTGGGTTTCCTTTACCTCTTTTTTTTTTTTTTCCGTGCGCATGCACCTCAGACATGTGTTCGCCTTTTTCTGTTCTTTTGAATAGACATCTTCTTCATGCTGAAGGCCACTGCAGTTTTCTCATTAACTCGGATCTTTCAGGAACTCTGGTCTTCTAACCATGGCGTGTTAATGGGCCCACTTTGTTTTACAGGCATCTTCCCGTGCCATTTCTGTAGCGAGATGTTTAGCTTGTGTTGCTTCTTCACGGTTCCCATGGAGACCTGGTGCTCAACTGGTTAAGCCAATCACTCCACTTTTTTTCCTTACTTCCTCTGTGTTTAGTGCAATTGCTCTTCATTTCATAGTCTACCCACAATGCATTCAATCCCGTCACCAGTGTCGTTTCAGCTCCCACAGTCTGTTTCAATCTTTGCTGAAACTTCCAGCTCTTGCCTTGCTTCCTCGGTCCCAGTCTTTGATCTGCTTCTCCTGGTGCAGCCAGAAGGAATACTCTGGAAATCAAATCAAATAGAGGAACATGGGATGTACTCACTCATGTCTTTCTTTTATATCAACTTTCCTAAAAGCAACAGATTCTCCTATGCCTTGTCTTTGAGTCTCTGGTAGACTCCTGAGTTCGACTTGGAACACTCACCCTCCTCTGTTTGATCCAGCTTCAAAGGCTTTTCTCTCCATCGATTGTAGCTTGTATGCTCCTGCAGGGACCTCTACACTGGTTGATCCTTCTGCCTATGGTAATCTCTTTCCACACATTTTTTGGGGCCATCTCCTCTTTCATTCTGTTTTCTTCACCCACTCTAGAATATTACACAGGCTTTCCATGGCCATCTTGTTTAACAACTTATTTCTGAAAATCTCTTTCTTTCCACCCTTTACTTTCTTGAGTAATTTGGTATTCCTTGATATAACACTAAATGGCTTTGTGATTTGCCATTTTACCACCTCTGTCTCCTTCTAAAGGCAAAGGTTGTTTTTATTCATTGATATATATCTAAGAGCCAGGACAATTTTCCTTCATGATTGACACTAGATTAGTATTTATTGGAAGGATGCATCTATATATCAACTGAATAAATCATTTAAAACTTGTTTCTAATTCTTTGTACATTGTCTCAGCTATTTTGAGTGGGCTTCTCATTTGCTAACACTCTTCATAAACTTATGTATGTTCTTAATAAGTATTAGTGAACAAACCTCAACATACATAGCTATAACAAACTGTAGTCTAAATGTATTTACCATTGCTGAAATGTTTTTTTTTCTTTTCTTCCTCTCTTTTTTGCTTTTTGTTTATTCTTGAGCTACTTTGTAATTTTATTCTTAAATTAATGACAAAGATTTAATAGAGAATGAACACATTCTGATTCATTATTTGACACTTTCTTGGTTATTTATTCAGCTCTATACCATGGCTATTGTCTATGGGATGTGCACGGTAAAATGCAAAGTGAACTTGGGCTCCACAATGGGCCATGTACATTTTCCTAGACTACACAATATGCAACCTTTCTAACCCAAATTATTTTTATTACAGACTGTGTGATAGAGGCTAAAATTAAACTATTTTGTCCAATTAGTTTTTTGATTGTTTCATCCTGAATTAATTGAAATGTTGCTGGAAATATGGAAAGGCATCCCTATTGCTGACCCTTTGAAGCCTCATGGAGACAAATCAGATGACTCAGCAAAGCAAAGTTGCCACTAGGTGAAGCCGATTTTCAGCAACGGCATTTGATTTCAACTATGGAAACACTGAACCTAAGTATTCACTTTAGGAACTGACGACCTCTAGCAAGACGCAGCATTTCTATGATGCCTTGAGCCTAGTCCCCCTTACATTTATCCACTGAGCCAGGTGCTGGGGGATAGTGGCTCCTTCACGCTTCTTCAATCATGATGTTTCTTCTCTATCATCTCATAATGAAGACTCTCTGCTATCCTAACACCTCTTCTCTCCTCCACGCATTCCCTATTTTTGTTTACGTCACCTACTTTCTTTCCCGTAAGAGTTGGTCCTTCTTAGCCTGAAACCTCCGTTAGTGTTATCACCATCGCCCCTTTACACATATGCTTCTCATGTTGTGCTTCAAGGTCTTCCTCTCTGCTGCATGATTTCCTGCATGTTTACCAGCAGAACAAAGTTCTTCAGCTGCTGAAATCTCCAAGCATATTTATGTGGGAACACTATTTGACAGTGGATCAAGCACGTCATTACTTGGCAAGGTTGATTTTCTCCATAAAGTGTGCCCCTGTGCTTCGACACACTAAGTAGAAATTGCAAGTTCCTTGTCTGCCAGGGTGTCTTTTATTTCTAGCACCTAATCGAATCATCTCTACAAGCTGGTGAACATTTTAAGCTTTGCAATGGCACTTTGGTGTTTACACTTAATTCCAAAGGTGTGATATCCTTATGCCATTGCTTTCTTGATTTTTTTTTTTTTGTGGGTATTGAGAATGAGAGAAAGTGTCTCTCTTCTTTGCTATACATGACTCCTTCTTACTTATACCCATTTGTTGCAGGGCTCCATTAATACCTAAATCTCTTGGTCACCTTTACAATGATAAAGATAGATGATAGAACTATATGTCAAAGTATATAAAGAAACAAATGCAGGAAGTCTAGGTGACATGGGCATTGTGTGTGGTATTAAATAGAAAGAGAAAAAAAAGCACAAAGACAAGCAGGAGAAATTCCAGAATAGTCGATGAGATTTCGACCAAGCTGGGGGAAGGTACAGTGTTACATCTCTGAGGCCTGATGAATGGCACACTTTCCAAATCACATCTCTGCGACATCTCAACACTGGGGGCTTGCAAACCATTTCCCCGTGATCTTAAATTCCCTCACAGTAGCCCTATGAGTAGAAGCCAAAATCGCCCCAATTTTTATATTACCTCTGTCAAATAAAGATTTCTATCTTTAAAAAAAAAATAAAATAAAAACTCCTTTCCCATCAGATTTTTTTTCCTTTTCTTTTTTTTCCTTTTGCCCCTAGGAAACCTCTCCTTGTGAAGTCCTGGATGGCAGGAGTTTAGCCATTGTGGTGTCTGAAAGGCTTTAACTGATTGGCTTGCCTCTCAGACCTCTCCTGCTGTGTGCTTCTTTTCAGCAGCAAATAAGTGTCAGACAATTAGAGATGGGGCTGGAGATGTGTAAATTGTACTGTCGCCTCAACAAATTAGTAATTTTGTGATAATACACTGCCCTTGTAACACAGTTAGAGTTAGCCCAGTTACTAGCCTCTATTTGTGCTAAAAGGCCGCGGGCAAGATTGATGAAGATCCTGTGCTGTGATTCATTCTCCTCCTTGACATGCTTGCTCACCCTGCTCTCACCAGAAACGAGACATTAAACAGCTCTGGGAGCGGAACAAAGCCTCCCCTGTGCCCTCAGAGCACGCTGGTGCCTGCTGGACTGTCACAGAGGAGGCCATGTCTCACTGCCTGAGCTGAACAGGTACAGGGTCTCAGCAGAAACAATGAAGGGATAAACTTCCCACAGCTACTGATCCAACCCTCACTTAGTTAGTGGGCAGGGCCTTAGTATGAGTGGTTCCTGTTTTAAAACCCTCTGTCGCTGCTCTAACTTGAATGATTCCATGTATTGACAGAGGATATCCTGGTGTTTGTCCTTCCCTGTTGCATAGGAGTAGAACAAGTTCCTCCCTGAAAGTACTTCTGTACCCTGACCTTATTAACAGGAAGGATTTGCCATAAATGGCTAGTTGGCTGCTCACTTGCCTCAAAACCACTGGGACTGTGTGTCTGAGAACCTTAAAAGCAGAAGTACCCAGTTAGGGTCAACCTTGTGGATTCCTGGGAATTTCTCTAGTGTCAGGTTTTTTTTGCTAACTCCATAAAGGCTCCCTCAACCAAAATATTTCTTTTCTTGCTGTCATCTCTGCCCTTCCTCCATCTTGATTATCCTGTTCTTTCAAGTTCTTCTCCTCCCTCCCCTTCTCCCTTCCTCTTCTCCTTCCAACCTTCTTTCTCCCGCCACCTCCTTGCTCCCAGTTTGTCAGGCGATCTTGTCTATTTCCCCTTTCCTGGTGGATCTATGTATGTTTTTCTTAGGGTTCACATTGTGACTTAGCTTCTCCAGGGACACAGACTATAGGCTCGTTATCCTTTGCTTTACAGCTAGTATCCACTTATGTGTGAGTACATACCATTTTCATCTTTCTGGGTCTGGGTTACCACACTAGGGATGATTTTTTTCTAGTACCATCCATTCACATGCACATTTCAAGATTTCCTTGCCCCCCCCACCCCACCCCGCCAGTAGAATTCCATTTTGTAAATACCCAGCTAAGACCCTAAACAATAGAGGAGAAGGTGCCTGAACTGGCCTTGCCCTGTAGTCAGATTGATGACTATCTTAAATGTCACCACAAAACCTTCATCCAGTAACTAATGGAAACAGAGGCAGTGACCCATAGTGGAGCACTGGGCTGAGCTCCCAAAGTCCAGATAAAGAGTGGAAAGAGTGAGAATATGAGCAAAGAGGTCAAGACCATGATGGGGGCACCCACTTAAACAGTCTACCTGAGCTAATGGGAACTCACCAACACCAGCTGGACTGGGAAGGAACAAGCATAGGACTAAACTAGACCCTTTGAATGTAGGTGACAGTTGTATGGCTGGGGCAGACTGAGGACCCACTGGCAGTGCCATCAGGATTTATTCCTCCTGCTTGTATTGGCTTTTTGGAACCCATTTTCTTTGAATGGATACCTTGCTCCGCCTAGATATGGTAGGGAGGGGCTTTGACCTTCCCCAAAGCAATGTGCCTTACCCTCACTGAGGAGTGGATAGGGAATGGGGTGAGGGGAAGCTTGAGGAAATGGCAGGAAGTTAGCAAGTGGAAACTGGGATTGGTATGTAAAATGGAAAAAAAGATAGTTTATTTTATTTTTTAAAAAAGTAAAATTAAAAAAAAAAGAAGTAACCAGTTGGTCAACAGAGTTTCACTTAACCCATAACTCTATACCTGTCCAGCAGGTCCAATTATTCCAGAGTCCTGAAGAGGTACTATCTGAAAGAACAGGGGCGAGAGAGGGGAAGGAGACCAAGCAAGATTCTTTTGTCAAGGTCTCAGTTTACTAGCATAATGGTTGAGGCTTATATAGTCCTTGAATGAGGAATTTGGGTTGGGGTAGGGGATTTTGCCCGAGTAGCAAAGGTTACTAGTCAGCACACCTGGTCAAATAGCTCTCAAGGTGATTGGGATATGGGGGCTCTTTGCAAACATTCTTCCCTGCTATCATCTTTAGGACAAGGTTTCCTGACATAAATCTTTCTTCTTAGATAGTTTTGTAAGAGAGATCATTTGCAATGCCACCTATGTGTTCTATTTCCTTTGTGGAGAAGGTAGGCCTTACATTCATAAGTCCACCACAAACTGACTGCAACAATTCCCACAGAAATATGGTACCTTGTGATTTTGAAATCCAAGTAAAATGTAATACGGCAGTAGCGGAACACACACTAGAGCAAAGAAGGGGAAGGACAGTACTACTGGCAGCTCAAAGTCTAAAAAAGAATCGGGGTAAGTGGGGAAGAGAAAAAAAAGGTTTTTTTTTCTTCATCTTCCTCTGAACGTTTTAATTTCTGTTTCTTCTATATACTTCTATTTGGGCTACATTCCTCTTGGTTTTCTAACTAAGCATATATGAAGGGGCTTTATTGCAACCCCACTTTTAAAGAAAAAGAATAGCCAAGAAAGTATTGTGCAACAATGGAAGCTAAGGGAACATGGGGGTGATGTAGGAGGTAAATAGAGCATATACAGACAGAGACAGTAAAGAAACTGACTCAGGCATAGGAGGGGGAAGCTGAACAGAGTTGGAAAATTAGGTGTCTTAGTTAGGGTTCCTATTACTCTGAACAGATACCACGACCTTGTCAACTTTTAAAAAGAAAAAAAAAAAACATTTAATTGGGGTGGCTTAAGCTTTCAGACATTTAGTCCATTATCATCATGGTATGATACAGAGGCAGGCATGCAGACATAATGCTGGAGAAGGAATGGAAATTCCTGCATCTTAATCTGTAGGCCAGGAAGTAAACTGTATCACTGGGCATAGTTTGAACATAGGAGACCTTTATATAACCTGTGAATTCAGGACAACTATTTAATAAATGCTGTGGAAAAAAAAATAGTCTCATGCCACATGCAACATGGAAACATAAAATCACCTAGACCCAGCCAATAAGCAAATCACTAGGAAATAACATTAACTTCCTGAATTATGAAATTTTTTTCTACAACAAAGGAGTCTGCTTTATCAGTCTTCCTTCTCTCTTTCTTTCACCTTCCCTCCTGCCTCTGTGTTTTCTTTCTTCCACATGCCCTATAATTCTAAAAAGAAAAAAAAAACTTAAAGAAAGCAAGTTATCAAACAATACATACAGATTCTCATTAATTATCTATACTTATACTGTATCCCAAACCCTTGGATATGCTAAGGATGCTGTGTAATTATATGATATATCTCTCTGTGTGTGTACTTACATGTTTCTATCGTCTCCCCCTCTCTGTCTTTCTCTCTCTCTCTCTCTCTCTCTCTCTCTCTCTCTCTCTCTCTCTCTCTCTCTCTTTTCCTGTGAGTGTGTTAAGGGATGTTGTAGCTGATGAGTAAATATTAGAGCACAAGGAAGAAGTGGAACTTGTTATATGCTCCAACTACAAGTATGTTTTCCTTTAACTTTTTTATTTGCTCAAACTGCATTTTTTTTTCCTGGTTTTGAACAAAGCAGAACCATTAGCTTAGTCATGCTTATTTGCTCATTTGGATTTATGATATCCATGGGTCATTTGTAAATGGAAAACAGAAGGAAAATCTGGCAAAAAAAAAAAACAGTTGCAGGAATTCTTGTTAAATGGCCACCTACCAAGGTAAAACAGACAAACAAACAAACAAAAAGTCCTTGTTGAGGGAGTAAGGAAGGAGGAGGGAAGGGCTACATAGGAGGCCAATGATGACTGTTCTGAAGACCAATTTTGCCAGCTTCTTCAAATTTAGCAAAGCTATTCATTTTGCTCTTAACCGAGAGGCATTGTCATTTGCTGTACTGCAGGATAATTAACTAACAGAGATAACAAGCTGTTGAAAAGCTCCGTGTCATCTCTCGGGTGACTCATGTTTTATAGAGGAGCTTCAGAAAATGATGGCCAAACTCTGTGTGTCACCGTGGGCAATTTCCCGAATGGGAAAGCCTTTGATTTTTAACCCTCTGCAACTCAGAGCAGGATACATGCAAACATGAGAGGTTGAGATTTGAAACTCAGGGACTTGATTTGAGGATGATGAGGATAGAAGGGTCTTGAGGGACGAAGCTCCCCCAACAAAAGCTTCTCTCCGGATAACTAGTGAAGTAACTTTAGCCCTAACTAAATCAGTAAACAACCTCCAGGCTCTTGTCCTGATTTTCAGTAAGATGGTATTAACTGTTTGGCCTATAGAAATGAAATATCAACATAGATTTTAGACAACTGAGTAATGCCTATAAGGAGCTAAGAAGATCCCTGAGTCAGTAAAGTGCTTGCTGAGAACATGCATAAGGATTATAAAAAACCTGCCCAGCAAGAATGAACATAATTCAAACAGGAGGACCATTTACCCATGCATGGACCACTACAAGCCAATGTTTTAAGCAAGACCAGCCTCACCTTCATTGTTTTTGTTTGCAACTTCTGTAGGTCAGGTAGCAGTGTGCCTTCTGAAGGTGGCCTTTGAGTCCCATGCCCACCAAAAGGGATTTCCATCACCATTAAACTTGTTGACAGGGGCAGAAATTCTAGGAGAAGATATTTTGTATGTAGGGGTTTTCAGGTGGTAGGAGTATACAAACATTGGACAGACATTTGTAAGAAGTAAGAATGTGATTTATTTCTTAGTAAGCAGGATCCTTAGTATGGCCTTTGATGAGAGGGCCACAGTCACTGTTTTTCAAGGGAGTTTCTAACAAGTGTTTGTTTTTTTTTTTTTCCAAGATAATGGACATAACCTTTAACAAGCAGACAGAACTTAGCACACTGAAGTAAAACGTTAATTTATTTTTCTTATATTATAGCACATAGTTTCTCAACAGAGATTTTCAATAGGCTATCACAACATAGAACAGTAATTTGATTTTCGGGGAGGTGCACATGTGTGAGT
>NW_026067922.1:1792775-1804349 GCF_014885135.2 Alexandromys fortis
TCCTTCTCCTTCTCCTTCTCCTTCTCCTTCTCCTTCTCCTTCTCCTTCTTCTTCTTCTTCTTCTTCTTCTTCTTCTTCTTCTGACATGGTTTCTACGTAGATTTGAAGCCTGTCCTAGAACTAGCTCTTGTAGACCAGCCTGGCTTCAAACTCACAAAGATCTGCCTGCCTCTGCCTCATGAGTGCTGGGATTAAAGGCGTGTTCCATCACCACCCCATGGGATAGTACATACTTAAAGGAGATGCCCACAATAGAACATTATTTTAAAAATTGAATTTTCTTTTTTCTTGCTTTCATTTATTTTTCCTTGGTCATATTACTTTGGGTTCTGCAGAGAATGTATCAATGGCTCATAAATACTGCTCAAAGATCATATGGTTGATGTTGCCAGATTTTTAAAAGCTGGAATTGTTTTCTTATATATGTAATATATTTATACATCTGATATATTATGCGTACATATATGATATATCTATAGATATCTAGATGTGTATTATATATGCATATGTATATAGAGAGCTATAACTCTATGTGTAGTTTCTGTAAAACAAAGCCATAGAGAACTTATGTAGACAAAGATTATAAATTTAAATTTCATTTGTATAGTTGTTTAGAGAAGAGCCATAACAACTTCTGATGTCTTTGCTGCTCCTTCTTCCCTTTTGAAGTCAACACAAATATGGGCAGTTGGATTAGAGGATTAATGGTGCCCTTGTTGCCCGAACTAGTTTTTAAAATCTTTTTTTTAGACAGCATATTGTCCATATGGATTTTTGATTATCTCCTTTGTTATGCTTAGCGAGGACTTTGAAGAACTCTGAAATTGAACTCAGTAGGTGTTTAAAAAAGTTTATTAAATGCTGATGGGAATCTGTCTAATTCTGGAGATTTTCCAGTAGTAAGGAAATTACCTTATTTACAACATTTCTGTTCCATTGTTAACGGAGAGTGTTTGTGCCTTTCAAGTATGTGTCATTTGATACAGAAAAAATTGTCAGACAAGTTAGAGCAAGGCATTGTTAATGCCTTCCTCCGCTGTTGTCTCATCCCTTTGTTTGTGTGTGTGCTATTTACCAGAGGACTGGCCTCCTTTACAGGTCCAGGGATTCATCATTATCACCTTCATGCGGGGGTGAGATACACGGGCATCCTGTGGGGAGGATAACGAGTTTGGGATTTTATTACAGGGATCGCCTTCCAGCTTCCAATTTTTTTCTATAGGTCACTCATATTGCAAGTAATTCTTGAGCAAACCATTCCCCATCTGTTCAGATCTTGTTATAACAAAATCAGCCATGACAGATTATGGTACATAAACTTTGCCCAGCTGGATGTACAACCTAAGGAGAGAAAGGATACACAGGGCCCTCTGGCAATAGAATGCTGTAATCAAGGGAAGATTTCCTCCATCAGACATTTAAAAAAAAAAAGAATGCAAAGTTCAAGGAGATAGAAGTAGGACTACCTATTACTAAAATCATTGGTAATGCTTGCTGATTAGTCTAAACAGGCATGTGAGAGCTTGATTCTGAGATGTATGTCCTCAGACTTAGCTTCTGCTCTCTTAGCCAGTAATGGTTTGTCCAGAACCCAAAGTTCTCTGTAGAGAATAACACATTCTACGGAGCACAGAACAGTCAGTGTGACTGTGATTGCTGGAAGCAGCATGCAGCAAAATCCCACCCTTATGAACAGAATGTTGTCTCTGATAATATGGTCCATAAAAAGCCACATTGTTCATGGTTGCTCAAAGAATGCTGGGGAATGCATACTTAAAGAACACTGTGCAAAGTGAGTGGGTCTACTTTTGCGGTGTTATTCTGGAGAACGGGACTCCCTTTATAATGCCTCGCCCTGAGTGTTTTGCCCTCACAAAAACAACAACATCCATTTTTTGTAAAACAAAAGTTGGTATTTTTAAAGTCCTTGTTATTGGAGAAGTGAGGATGTGCGTCACTCTGGTGCCCTGTGTCAGGAATAGTTTGTGTGTCACTGTGAAATCCATTTAAGTGGTCTGGATTATTTTATAACTGGATAATTAAACTGCATTTCAAGGTTTTGATTCAAAGAAGGTAGATCATGCATCATTCTCTGATATGTTAGCCGTATATGTCATTTTTACAGAATCTCCATGCCTATATCTCCTTCTCAGGAGCATGACTATAATGAGTACCAAGTGACTTCTTATTATTCAAATTTTCTGTCTCTTACTATTAATAGTAAAACATTCATCTACTGTGCTTATGTTTTAATATATCAATAGTTATGAAGTTGTTATCAGCTCTATGGCATTTAACGGAATTAATTTTTTCACGTCTTGTTTGTAATTTTTGAGAGACTTAAAAAATATATCAAAACTTCTGATGCCAAATCAGTTGTTTTTTTTATAGTTGTGAGTTATCATCAAACTTTTAAAGTTACATTTCCTTTCAAATTCAAATATATTTTAAGAGGTTTATTTATAGTTTAATGTAGTGTTTTATAATAAAAACAGACTGAACGTTTATAAAGTATTGTATGTTGCTATATTGTATGAGATTTTAACTAAAGTCTGGTGGTTTTTCTAAATAATAAGGCTTCTAACAACACAAGAAATTACCTTTCTCTTTCCTAGAAATGTGTGACTTCTTTTGTGAGAATGTGAAGTTCTGAATTAAAGCAAGCGACATGCACCAGTTTACCAGCCCAATGCTGTGCTGTAGCTCTTGGGTAAACATGCACAGTGGATAGACCACGATACAGGGAATTTGTGACTGTCCTACAATGGTGTTTGATATCTATGTACTCTCTGGGTGCATTTCCATTATATGCATTGTGTATAAATATCTGGGAAATGTTTTTTTTTTTTAAATGACTGGCACAGTGGCTGCTAATTCTCTACTTAGAAAAACATTAGAATAACTTGAAGGTTTGTGTGATAATGATGCTGAGTTTTTGTTTGCTTGTTTGTTTTTACTTACTTTAAACCTTTTAGTTATACATTGAATGCATATGTTCAGTTATGTGATCAAGACTCACCTCCACTGTGGTCTTTTGTCTTAACCTGTAAGGCCTTGGGCAGCAACACACCGTTGTCTTTTTCCTTCTAAGGGACCACAGCCTAGGCAAAATCTGCTTGTTGGTTTCCATATGCAATGCATAAATACCTCAAGGATAAAAGAGTACACACATGCACACACACAAACACACAGTGCACACACACAATACAGTGTAGTAAGTCATGGTCAAAGTGCATGATGTAATCAAAAGAAATTGTCTTCCTAAACCTTGGCATGATTTGTAACAAATATATGTCAATGAAATCAATGTTAAAGATACCGAGTCCTTACAAAATATAGCCAGGGCTGGTATAGCTAGATAATGTGGTTTATCTAGTTGTACCATTGTGAGTCACTGGTGGGCAACAAGTATGGTGGTGTATAGCTGCAGTCACAGCATTTGGGATGCCAAGTAAGAAGGACCACCTTTGAACACCAGCCCAGGCTACAGAGTGAGAACCTGTTCCAAAATAACAATAGCAAAAACCTGTTGGCAGTTTCATTGTAAACTAGAATAAAAAATGGCATTAATATTTGGGGAACTAAGAAAAGAGAAGGAAGAATTATTATTATTATTATTATTATTATTATTATTATTATTTTTTTTTTTTTGGTTTTTAGAGACAGGGTTTCTCTGTAGCTTTGGTGCCTGTCCTGGAACTAGCTCTTGTAGACCAGGCTGGCCTCGAACTCCCAGAGATCTGCCTGCCTCTGCCTCCCGAGTGCTGGGATTAAAGGTGTGGGCCGCCCGGCTGAGAGAAGGAAGAATTGAAAAGACATTGTAACTACTTATAATAGGAAACTAATAGATACTATATAGACAAAGGAAAGTGAGTGGATCATATTAATTTATAATTAATATTATTGTGGTAATGTCTAGGATATTCTAATTAACAATAGACAAGGAATGAAAACAGCCTAGATGCACAACAACTGATAACTGGATAGTGAAAATGTGGTAATATACACAATGGACTATTATTCAATTATAAACAAAGAACAGAGTATGAAATTTGCAGGGAAATAGTTAAACTGAAAATGATCATTCTGAGTGAGATAACCCAGACTCAAAAATAAAAATGCTAAATGTCCCCTTTCATATGTAGGTTATGTAGCTGCTAGCTTTATAGTTTTGGATACATTTGCTTACGTTGGAGTTCCAATATTAGTCAGAAGATTAGTAAAAAGTCAGAAAATTAGTAAGGGGTGATTTAGATGGCTCAAGAGAAGAAAGAGAAAATGCAGATGGTGTAGGTAGGAAATAAGAATAATGGAACAGGAAGAGTAAAAATAAGGTTGCAGAAAGGAGGACAGAATAGAGGAGGAAATTTGGGGAGGGATATTGAACATAAAAGACTTTTAAAGCAGTCATATAGAAACCCATTACTGTAGAAGCTTTTTGAAACACACACACACACACTCACATTAAATGAAGTTATAATATAACAGGAAAAATGGACAATGCCTCTCTCTGACACCACAGGTTAGTAATAAAATTCCCAGTGCCAAGTTTGCGTTACCAATTTAAAGTTCTTCATCTCTGGATTCCCATAAACATCCTCCAAACATTAAAGACTATTTCCATTGCTCTTGGTTACCCTCCAAAACTTGATTGTTACACCCTATTGCTGAAGATACCACACAGTCAAGTTTTCAAAAATGAAAACTCAAGTTGGTAACAATTTGGACACTTTATGCTTCCTGTCTACATTTCACAGTGAAACACACATCACAAAAGAAAAGTCATTAACAGGTTTATCTAATTGAGAGTTACAATAAAATTGGACCAGCAAATTATGTTCATGGTGCAATAGTAGAAATATGTTAGGGGAGAAAAACAATCACTTTCTGCTTGGATTTAAAACCCACTCTAAGAAATGGAACTCATGCCTGGTGTTTACTGGAGCAGAAATCCACAAATGGCTAGGTCATAGACCTTAGGTGAGAGCCCAGTACTATTGTTCTGCTAAATAGACAGAATATTAAATTGTTGCCTAAATTTCTTTATACCCATAGATTATTGTGTCTCTACTCTCACCAGAGAGGCTTCCTTTGCAGTAGGTGGTGATTAATACAGTTATCAGCAAATGGTCAGTATGTAGAGAATAAGAGACTGTGAAATCTTCAGTTCTAACTGTGATGTCTAAATAGTACCTTGTTCCTTCAGGGTTAGGGACCTGTAGTTGAATAGATGGTAAGAGTCAGTAGCAAATGATCTCTGTAGCAAAAAAAAAAAAAAAACAAGTTTCTGATGGCTATGCCAGAGACCTGGCGAACATGAACTCATAGCAGTATGACTGGATGCACAAGACTGGCTCAAGAGCAAGTCAGTCAAAATCCCAGCATGAATGCAGGAGGAGCTCATGAAGGCCTATATCCTTCTAAAGAGTTATTAGTAATTGAAGGTTTGGGTGATAGGCAAGTTTCCTTCAGCAGTGGAACTTATAAAAGAGTGCCCATGGTCCAGTAGATGTCTTCTACCCATGCACATGCAGACAGGACTAAGGAGACTCGGTGGATTTAAAAAAGAATAAAAGATCGCAATAAATTTGGAGGGAATAGAAGTAGAGGGATAAGAGGAACTAGAGAGGAGAGACTAGATGGTAAATTTGATCAAAACCTACTGTATACATGTGCCACCTTCTCAAACAATTGAAAAACTAATAACTTTTAAGTAGGATATTATGTCTAAATATACTTATTAAAATAGGATGAAATAAAGAATATAAAATTGAATCACAGGACTCAGGGACCGTGGGCTGGCCGCACAGGTGAGAGAGCAGAAGGAGAGTAGATAGACCACTGTCTCCTTAACAGACTTGAACAGCCAACAGCCATTGGAAACACTAAATAGGAGGGATGTGGAATTTGAGCAAGCATGTTGTCAATAAAAAGGAAAATTTGTTAATGAATAATAGCTGTCCACAAAACTGGCTAGGATTTCAGGCATCTTTATTCTCAGGAAGAGCCTGGGATATGATGGTATGCCATTATATCTGGAGTTGCTGAGACATTGGCAAGCACTTCAAGCAAACTGTAGGTAGTAGAAAAGGTTTCAAAGGCTCAAGACATTTTTCCAGTTCTGTGTTGATCAAAGTGGACTCAGAATACAACCTGACTTATTCTTAAATTTTCCGAGTTCTTCTGTTGAATGAAGTTATAGAAATTTGGTTTCTCTTGACCAAAGGTGCGATAATTCTAAAAGCCCAAGACAGAGAGGCCAAACATGGTCTTGCATAGCAGGCTTTCCTGATCTCCACAAGTCTGCATTGATGTCTTTTCCAATAACTTGCCCTTGATCAGTCCTCTTTTGACACTTCTCTTTCACTTGTCTTACGGCTTACTAGTGTTTTCTAAAATACTACAATGTAGAATGAAGTCTGCTTGGAACACCATTTCTATTGGTTAAAAACTTTCCCTGGTAAAGAAAAAAGACTGCAATGATCAAAATAAGTAGAAATCAATACAAAGAAGGCATTGAAATTCAAGGCTGTTTGCCACTTGTCACCCGCAAAGGGCAGTCAGTGGTAGCAAACAGGAAGTAAGATTAGTTGGTAAATAGAACAATAGAGCTTGCCAGGTCAAAGATCCTTCTTTGAGTTGAGAAGTCCCTGATGTCACAATCCGGCTTGTCTCAGTGCTTTTCTCTTTTGGATATGCTACAACCTGTAGAATTCCTTGCTAGAATAAGCCTCAATAAACTCTACATAGGCAAAAAATAAGCAAGGAGAGCCTTCAGAAGCTCACACTGCATCATTGTCAAAGATGAGAAACAGCTTCAAGAAGCATCAGGAGGGGCTGGAGAGGTGGCTCGGTAGTTAAGAGCCTGCTCTTCCAAAGGTCCTGAGTTCAGTTCCCAGCGGCCACATGGTGGCTCACAAGCATCTGTATTGAGATCTGGTGCCCTCTTCTGACCTGCTGGCAGAGCACTGAAAATACTGTATACATAATAGATAAATAAATCTTTTTTTTTTTTTTTTTTAAAAAGAAGCATCAAGAGAAGCAGGCAGAACCCCAAGAAAATAATACAAAATATATGGCTGCTTTCCCCCCTTCCCCCCGTAAAGTGTAGTTAGGAACCAATGGTGAAACTCAAAGCAGTCTTTCTGTTCAAGGAGGAGATGAGGGACTGTTGGGAGAGAAACCTTGCTAGATTAAGGAAAGGTATTGACTAACTTCTGACTAGGAAAAGTTTCTTATGCTAAGTCTTTGGAGACAAAACTTAATTGTTCCCTCTTCTAACGAGCTCAGGAATTAGCCATCTACCCCTTACCAGAAGTCAGGAAGGGTCTCTTTCAGTTTCCAATGTTGTATTGACAGTTATTGCCAACTCCCTATCACCATAACTGAAGATATTCTGATTGCTAGAAAATCAAAGTAGTAACTACAGTTCACTGACTGACAGCTCATGGCTGCTCCTACTATAGGCCCTGTCCTATTAGGGTTTTTTGTTGTTGTTTTGTAAATAAAGTGTAGGACATTGACAACCATCCTTGGTACTCCTCTTATTGGGTAGCCCTGGTGACTACTGATCTAAATCATGGCACCTTTGAACTGTTCTCTAGAGTTCTCCTTTCCTTGTTGCTCAATAAGGTGTTTCTTTCTTCCACAGTACATTTTCTGTGGGTTTCATGCCTTTGACTGGCAAGACATGAATATGGAGTTGGTGTCTGCTGTTGGTAGTCTAGTGGTAACTGATTTTTTGCCACGCTTGTACCAGTGCCAAGCTCTCCTAAGTCTGTTGACAAGAACCCACCATATTCCTCTATTTAAAAGTACACTAATCTTACCAAAGGGACCCCATCCTCATGATGTTATTAAAATGTCTTTATGACCTACCTCCCATATCTCCAATTTCTGATATTAGTGGTTAGGGTTGCAACACAACACCCTGGCCTCAACACTCCCTGAGTTTGGATATATGTATGTGTAGTGAAACAATGACATGGGTGCAATAAATATCATTAGTAAATATGTATGAGACTAGAGTGGCTGGTCTAAAATATACATACATTGTCTCATTTAATCTTATGACTTACATCTTATAAACATGGAAACTGATCTTGGCTATTTGTTTTGATTGCAGTGAGAAATGAGTTATAGATAGGATAGAATTAACAAAGAAAACAAGGACTGAACACAACTTTTCTTGATTCATAATGCAGACATGTAGTCCCACTGAAGTTCCATGTACCTCTTAAGAGTCTATGGCAGTATCCAAAGAGCCTTGCTGATGCTGTATGTATGTCTCTTAAAGACTACTGAGTACCTTGCTCATAAATTTAATTTCTAACTTAGTCAAGAATATAAGTGAATTAAGAAGAAGTTCATTTAATGTAAAAGAATTTAAAGTGACCATTGATTTAGTTTGTTAGTACCTGGATTGATGGGAGAATTTTTCTCATATGTAATAGCAGTTTCTTCCTGGACTCTCCCATGCATCCCCCGGTCAGCTGTCAGGTGACATCATGTATAGGCTGGAAGCTAAATGACCCCACTAGCACATATGTCTATGAGGAGACAGCAAATCAGGGCAGAGAATGATGGGAAATATTTATCTCACAATCCACAGACAAGCCAAGCCTAAGCCTGTCTTACATGTAGGTGAATGTCTTCAAAAGCAACAAGATAGAGCAAATCTCCCTTTGAAAGCTACTTCCTCAGTTTTGATGATGCAAATCTGTAAATTACTATTACTGTCTTGAAAAAAGAATATCATTGAAGAAAAATTCAACAACCAGAAAAACTCGCTTTACTTCTTGGTGGGAGGAACATCAAAATCCTCATGCAAAGGGTCATATATTCAGAGAGGCGGAGAATTTTTGCCAAATTTTGCAACACACTGAGTTGATTGCTGCTTAATATTTTATGCTGTTACCTATCCAAGTATCTGAGCACCTAGCAATTTCATTTCCATTCATCATCTCTTCTTCAGTTCTCTGGTATGGGGAGCATCCTACACTTTTTGTCATCACACAAGAAAGACCCTTTTAGGATATGACTCTGTATTTCTTCAACATTTCCCACTCTTCATGCTAACCTAAAGTCTTACCAACTGTAAAATCCTGGTACCCTTTTTTATAAATATAGCCCATTGCCCAATGCCCAGCTAAGAAATTTAGAGGGGGGGGGTCCCAAAATACTGCTTATTCTTTCCTTCTTGGATAAGGGTTTCTCTTTCCTTCTAATTCCCCAAGATGAAGGAATTCTGTTTGCTTAACTCTATTTTTTGATAACTCTTAACTCTGGTATTGATAAATATGTGTTCAGAGCTTCATCTTGTAATCAAATACCTGTGGCCAATTAAGGGTGGGAGTTTATCACCACTATTTCTGGTATAGTTTCACTGGACAATGAGTCTCGGAATATTGCATGAGGGATAAGGAAAGAAACAGCAGTTATGCACACATTCCAAGTTCCAAAGAGGCAGTGTTGCAAAAATCAGTATTATATATCTTAAAATAAGTGTGGAAATCCTAAACATCCAGGTCATGTTTGTGTGGCTAGATATCCTTGACTTCTAAGAACCCATTCTTTATTGTTCCAAATGTGTTTCATCACTGAGGAAAACCTTTCTCCTTTCTCTCTCCGTGAGAATAAATGCTCTGTGGAAAGTGGGCCATTCCCTGCTATGAATTGATAGGATAGGGTCAAGCAGTTTTGAGATCTTGAAAGTAAGTTTTGTGCAGAAGTGCATAAATGCTGTTAGGCGTCTAGCTAGAGAATTGGATGGAGCCCGAGTGTACAGGGGACAGACTGCTATGTGAGAACGATTTATGATCTGTCAGGTGGGGACTTTTATGGGGCTGTGTTGAAAGACAAAGAAATTTTAGGAGCGGCTAAAACCAACACAAAATATGCATTCTGGCAACGGAAACAGATTGGCCTGCAAGGCTGGCTTCATGTGTTACAGAAATGTTGAAATTTTTAGTGTGACATGTTTTGATTTTTGCTAAATTTGCTTTGAGAAAAATGGATATTGTATCCCAAAACAATGAGCAACAATTTCAATGTCTATCAAACCTAATAAGAGTTTTATTTGAAGATGATGTCCCAAACATAATTTCTGTATAAGGTTGTCATGAGTTCCATTTCCCTATTATTGATGAAAAAAGTTAAAATGAATAATAAATAAATAAATTCTTTATTGTCTTAGCTGAATGAACTATCTTTACACTGGGTGGAAATCATTTTTATTTAGTTAATTATAAAATGTTTCCACTGGAATGACCCTAAGAGAAGTAAAGAGTGCTTGTTGGCAATGATGGTAAGTATTATTTTAGGCAGTTTATTGCCATAACCACTGACCCACAAAGATTATCTGGAATACATTTCAAAATAGACAGTGGTACTAGAGGGAGGATAATATTCTTGGGAGTCCTAAGACAGAATGGCCGAGTCCTCCCGGAAAGCTGTGTCTCCTCTAACCATGCTAAGGGTGAGGTTGCAAAGGTCACCCAGTGCTTTGGCGGTAGTCGAAAATTTAAGTACTTTCAATAACTGTCAAGTATAAGACAGGAGCTCTTTCCAAAGTCTACGCATAAACCCATGCATATTTCTCATATTTCTAAAAGTATAATGTACCTTTTAAAATGGTATATTTATTCTTTGAGAATTTCATGTATTTTGATCATATTCTTTCCCATCCCCCAACACTACCCACATCCTCCCCACCTTCATGATCTATCTTTCATTTAAAACAAGACAAAAGCAAAACAATTGACCTGATTTTTGTTGACAGCTAGCTACTCCTGAGTATGGAGCCTGCCCTGAATTATGACTGACATACCAAGTGTAACTCTATTTAGCAAAACTAATTTTTCCTCTTCTATCAACAATCAACTGTGAATATCTTCTTTCTGGGGTGGGACTTCATGGCCTCTTCCTTTAGCATTTTAATTAAATTTTATAAAAACTGTATATCTGGATGCAAGCCCGATGTTTCTCCTGATGCCCGGTTCAGATCTCCTTGCTGCTTGGGTGGCTCATAAACAAAGGGCCCCAATGATGTCTCTCCTGGTGCCTGGATCGGATCTCCTTGCTGCTTGGATGGCTCATAAACAAAGGGCCTACCTTGCTTGCTGCAGGCAGGCTGTTGGGACAAAGGAGCTACCACCCTCCCAATTCGGATTTGTCTCCTGCGCCCAAACAGGCTGAGCTGGGAGGTGTTATGTGGTCAAAGAGGGGAGGGAGTCAGACGGAGGGGAGGGTTATGTGGGAGTGATTTCTTATTAATAAAGAAACTGCCTAGGCCCATTTGCATTTGATAGGCCTACCCTTAGGTGGGTGGAGAAAACAGAACAGAATTCTGGGAAAAGAAGCTGAGTCAGAGAGTCGCCATGATTCTCCCGCTCCAGACAGACGCAGGTTAAGATCCTCCCTGGTAAGCCAGCTCGTGGGCTACACAGAATATTAGAAATGGGTTAAAACAATATGTAAGAGCTAGCCAATAAGAAACTGAAACTAGCCGGGCCAGACAGTGTTTAAAAGAATACAGTTTCCGTGTAATTATTTCAGGCATAAGCTAGCCATGCG
>NW_026067922.1:1804923-1810711 GCF_014885135.2 Alexandromys fortis
AATATAAAGGTGAAAATACAACAGAGCAGGACAAGCACACCATAGTGTACTTAACCCACATTTTACAAAAGAATGTAGAACTCAATAAAAAAATTGTTTATATATAAACATTAAAAAAGAATACTAACCCTAAGTAAAGCCCAAATGATTAGAGAGAATGCAAAAAAATCCCCCATGAAGCTCTAGTGTGATTGGAGATCTGAAAATAATAAAAGACAAATAAGTCAGTGAGTTCTACATTTGCATCTAATATAGTGTCCACACCAAGTATTCTAGCTACAATAATATTACAATAAAGTTTTGGTATTGCCTTATATGTTCCTGTAGAACAGGATTCAGAAGAAAATTTAGCTGAAGCAGAAGAGTTAATTTCAAATGAATGGAGATAAGAATGGGGAGAAAGAAATAAAATGAGTAAAGGTCAGAGACAATATTGGCTGTATTTAAGAGCAATAACAACAAAGATATATTTGTATATATAAGTCCTTTAAAGTTAATTTGAAATTATTTAAAATTATATAGACTAGGGCCTAGTATTGAAAACTTGCTCAGTGATTGCTTAGTCTAAGAATCCCGATAGTTCCCTTGAATATAAATGCATTGGGCTATCTTCTGATTATTAATGAAACAAGATGGAAGTGCCTCTGTTCTTAAAATTAAGAGGTCACAGCCTGTAATAGTCAGCTGTAGAGACAGTGTATGTATTCATTTTATGCATATGTAGATGGATAGATTTGCAGAACTATGTGAGCACATAGATACAGATATATGTGTTTCATATTGCTGCTGGTGACACTACAAGATCTTATTCAAGGTCTTTGAGTATCATTGTTGTGTAGTTTATTTTTCACCTAATGTGAGAAGGCATACATATCACACCTTGGGTTCTGGAGGACAGATTTTTCCGTAGCCTTGTATGGCATCATGAACACTGAAAAAGTAGAAGAGCATTATTGCTAAGATGGCAACTTTACAATGTACACAGTATAGAAAGGGGGCATTTTTAGGCACTGCACTATCTGAATTTGAGTATTATCTCCAAGAATCAGCTCTATAAACCAATTACATTTGTGTTTTCTATTTTTCAAGGTATAACAATGTTAAAGATAGTACCTCCCTTCTGTGATTGTTTTGAAATTAGATCAACTTAGATACAAAAGGAGAAAATAAGAAGAGGAAAATAAAGGAAGGCAGAAGAGGTAAAGGGGACGTAGAACACTGACTGCTGCATCATAATATTCATGGTGTAGAAATGGAGAGGCATACAATAACAAACATGAAGTATAAATGCAAGTGGCAAACTAAGGATTGTCTTAAATTCTGGTATTTAGGATGAGTAGATTTTCAGGGAATATAAGCTAGTAGGAATTTCTTCAGGAAACATCTTTCCAATATGGGCTTCTGTTGACCTGAGAATATACTAGAACATTCCAAGGAGATTCCCTGGTCAAAGACAAACAAAATTCCCTTTCGTCCAAATCGAATAACCCAGGTGTTTTTAGAGTGCCTCCTTGAGGTATCTGTCCCTGACTCTCACAATCTTCTGTGGAGCTGAAGTCATTCTGAGAAGGATCCCTGGTATTTGCAATTTTACACAGGACGGGAAACTGAGTCTGACATACAACTCTAGTTTTCTCTTCTAGTGGAGGACAGGGATGGTGACTCTGGACAAGCAACCCAGTTGGATTTGATCGTGCAGTAAAGAATTCTCCTAAGGCTACACAGTGATCCACTGTAAGAACAAAAATGAATTAGCCTATAGGAAAGGCTGTGAAATGGAAGAGGAGACAGCAAGCTGTTTCAAAGTGCCTTTCCACTGAAATAAAACACACGATGAAGTGAAGTTTCCAAAGTGTGCTGCAGAAACGGAAATACCCCCTTCCCCATTGTCCAGATTCTGACAGATTTCATCTAGATACATTACCAGTATGTCAACTCTTAACATAGAGGAAGAAAGAAAAATCACTATACATCCATCTATGACAGTCTGCTGGAGTTTTGATTTGTATCCCTTTCTATTCACAAAGTTTGGTTTTAAGTCTATTATGTACATGTTCCTCTGCTTTTGAACTTTGTTAAAAACCTAGTTTATATTAAAACATGCTAATGGATGTGGGAGCCCTCAGCTTTGAGGGAAAACTAGATTGTTCCTCATTTGTTTACATTAGAAATATTTATTTCCATATACACATTTTTTCCCTAGAAAAGACATTCTAATTTGTATATGAGATAACAGTATAAGAAAATAAATGCCTGGGACTTTTTTTTTTTTTTTTGGTTTCCTTTATCAACACAAGGTTTGGATGACATTTTTAAATTTTGTGATTAGCTAGATTAATAACTTTCTTTCTTTCCCGTGTGGTTCTGCTGTTGTTTATTCCAACATGTACATATAGTTTAAACCAATTGATCTAAACAATTTAGAAATTATAATATACCAGCCACTTCATGATCTGCCTTCCCTTTTTGACTTCTATCCTTGCTGGTTGGGTGGAAAAAAAAAAAAAACAGTCCTCTGTCAGTTTTGGTCTGCCCCATTTCTGTTTCTCAGAGCCATGCCTGGGTCCAATCACCAAGACACCCCTTGATTCCACACATAATCAAGAGGAAAATTTAAAACCCCAGGAAAAAAGCTTTTCTCAGAAAAGGAATTGCATCCTCCATCTTTATATGCTAGAATCAGCCTTCAATTTTCTCCATGGGGATCTGTTTTATGTGTTATTTTGGTTTGCTTCTAACCCTGTTTTCTACTGCAAAAAAAAAAAAAAAAAAAAAAAAAAAGGCAATTTCTATTACTGGGCCCTTGATTCGATGCGCAGTTAAATGCTGCATCACAGCTGAGTTTTGATATTTCACAGTGGATGGGGAAAGTATTAACAAAGTTTGTGTTTCCCTCCACAGATAATAACCACTAATTCACGGGAGTTAGGGGTGTCACAGGTGGCTCTGTGCTTCTACAACATCCGATTTCCTACCCTTTTTAATCAATATTTCACCCAAATATAGTTATGTTTTGAAGGTCTGCTTTGCTTATTTGACAGAATGTCAGTCTCTCTGTGATTTTACTTAAATGATTCAAACTACTGCCCCCTTGGTGACAGAGGGCCTGAACAGACAAGGACAGAGGTCATCCCCTGATGTATTTTTTTTCTTTTAATGTGGCTCGGTAGTGACCCCATTGGTCTGTTCTCTGAGTTAGATCATTCCCACTACCCCATCTAAAGATACGGTGAAGCCCAATCAATGCGTCTAAGTTTGTCTGAGAGATGAAAGCTGGAAGGATGCCTTGTAGTGATATTTTGTTTGTGTTTGAACAAACAAAGCTTGCCTGCAGATCAGAGTGCAGAGCTTAGCCACTGGAGGCCAGGCAGCAGTGGCACACACCTTTAATCCACAACTTGGGAGACAGAGGCAGATGGATCAAGACCCACCCTGGGCTACATAAAATTGATCCAGTCTAAAAGAGAAACAGAGCTCACACAAAGGTGATCCCAGCCCTTGGGATTCCTTGCCTTTAATCCCAGCAATTTAGGGAGGTAGAGACAGACGTGATATGGCTGGGCGGCAAACAGAATGGAAAACAGGAGCTCATTGCTGCCTGAGTAGCAATCCAAGATGCAATCTGAGGCAACAGTCTGAAGCAGTCTGGAGATGCAGTATGAGGATGCAGTTAGAGGACACAGTCTGAGGACAGGATTGTCCCTTTGGTCTGAGCATTGGTAGAGGTAAAAGGTGGCTGCTCTGCTTCTCTGAGCTCTCAATCTCTCGGCTTTCACACCCTAATATCGAACTCCCTGCTTTTTTTTTTTTTTTAGAACAATTAGAATTTATGCTATAAAGCCTCCTTGAAAACCCACCAGATTCCTCAGATTCCTCCTGTCTGGGAGGTCTGAATGTTTGGAGTGGCCATGTATTCTGTGTGATGCAGATCAGGAAACGACGCTATCACCAGAGACTCAGGGGCTCCGTGAAGCTAAACCCTGTAAAACACACAGTATGGAAGCAGGACCATCAGTCTAAAAACATGGGATCTGTTGTTTACTCTGAGTGTATGTTAGTGCAGATGTGTGTACCAAGGCACTTAACAGTCAGAGGACAACCTTAAGCATTGACCTTCACCTTCCACCTTGATTGAAGCAGGGTCTCCTATTTACTACTGTGTGGAGGAGGCTAGCTGCCCTGCCCATTTCCTGGGATATCTACCTCCTGCCTCACAGTAGGCATTCTGGAATTGCATATATATATGCTAATGTTATGCCCAAATCCCCCAATCCCTGCAAGCCAACAAGGAAACCAAGTCGCATATGTAAAAGCAAAGAGCCTTTATTTTAATCAAGTTTGCAAACTTGGTCTCTCCGCATGTCCACCATATTGGAATAACCAGAGAGCCTCGAGCTCAAATAGAATTGGATTTTTATAGTAGTAAAGGTGGGGGTGAGGGAGTCTCTGAGGTTCAGGAACCCTGATTGGCTGACATTTGTCTAGGGTGTCCTGGTGAGGTGCACTGGCAGGTGTTTCTATCTATAGGGCTTGACATGCCAGGCATTTCCTTTGAATGGTCTGTTCTTGGGTGGGGATTGGGTTATCTCAGCTTGTGGTTCTTTCCTGCTACCAGGTATTGCTTCAGGGTAAACTACTGAGACTCAGGCCTCTTATTAAATTTATCAAGGGCCAGAGTTCTACACTGGCAGGTGGTAATGTTTGGAAGTAAAGAACTTCCTTTGGGTTACCTGCCTATACTTAGCTTATCATGGCTGGCCCGCACACTACCATGTCAATTTTACACAGGCTCTGGAGATCCGAACACCAGTTTTCATGATTTCATAGCCAGCCCTTCATATATGGCATCATCTCCCCAGGCCAGGTGGAATATTTTTTATTGTTCCCGTGTATTATTTTCTCATTTACTTTTCTGTAGACATCTCTATTGCCTCCAAGTGATATAAATATTCCTTAGGGGAACTTACAGCTTAGCAGATCGGGATTGTAAACCCAATTACTGTGTAACATAAACAAATTTATTTAACCATTAAAACACTTGAATTTACCCATGGGTTAAAAAAAGATAAAAGTATTGTGTAAAATCATTACGTGATTATATATGATAATATCTACAAACCTGTGACACCGCATGCAATATAGTCAACCTTGATACTTGGCAAATGTTCTAAAACACTTTTCTTTTGAACTCTATATCATTAAAATTGGATTGGCTCCAGGATAACTATTTTAAAATTGCTTTTAAGTTTGAATTAAGCTGGAACAAACTATTTTAATGTATCTTATTGATTTATCTCTTTCTTCAAATACTTAAACCTCCATATTTGGAAAATATATTGAAATCTGTCTTAGAAACAGGGATGATAGATAGGTGAAGCCAAATAAGTCCCATCATCTTGGCACAGCGTGAACTAAATACATATTTGTTGAGTGAATTAACATATATGTATGTTCTATGCCACTCAGTTCTGCTGAAGAAATTATATAATTTAATCTTGGGTTTCCAGTGTGGTTCAGAATATCATGACAGGCGTTTCAAGTTCCAAGAGATGTGTTAGAAGCTTTATTCAGATAAATGCAAAATATCTGACAAACTACGCATTTCCTCACTGAAAGTTTAATCTTTTCAAAAATGAACCTTATAATTCTGTCATTTAAATAATAAATGATTTTTGCATTGGAGGCCAACCTACCTTTTAGAAAAGAAACCACAATGTCACAGATCCACATAGCTGGGAAAAAGGAATTATGTGTTAGGGATCGATATGTTAAAAATCTAATACATACA
>NW_026067922.1:1811485-1832053 GCF_014885135.2 Alexandromys fortis
TTTTTCAGTCACAGTCCAGCTGGCCTTGGTGAGCTCCCAATGAGGAGCAGATGGAGGGAGAACACGAGCAAAGATGTCAGGATCACGGGGGTGCATCCACCCATGTCTACTTCTTAAAACAGTTTTTTCTTCTCGCTCCACTGGTGTTCCTTCTTTTACCAACCATCCCACATCTAGTGGGGATCACCACAAACTGCACATCTTCCGTTCTGAAGGTGACTTCACTATAGCTGTGTCCCTGAATTTCTGATTTCTGTAGTTCAACCTTCTACTTACACATCTGCCATTAAAGCCGGAGTGAGAATCTTGTCTCCTTATCATCTTGGGCCTCTTGGAAATGGATTTTATTCTTTAGCCATATAACCGATTGGAATAGAATTTGGAGGGCATTACTTCTCAGTCAGAAGTCACTTGCCCCTTGAACTCAGAAACAGAAACCACCAGGACCCCCAAGGATCTAGTCCTTGACTCTCCCATGCAATGTCTGGTACAGCATTCTGCTCTTGGACTTCTATTGTACTTGATTTGATTCTTTGTTGATGCTTTTGTCCTGCTACCAGCTCAACTGTTACTTTCATGAAAGTTGTGTTGGGCATATTTCATGAAAGTTTTCATGTAGCTGCTACAGTAGTTCTGAATGAAAATGAAATTTATGCCCTGGCAATGCTGAAGCATGCATGTAACACAAAGGTAGTGTTACATACCTTTAAAATACATCTCACTGATTTTCTGTCATTAAATATATATCTATATTATACCAATTTCTATTCATATGTATCTTTTCCTTACTAAGAGATAATATCTCAAATTTAGATTAATGTTTGCATTATTTTGTTGCCTATAAAGTATTTCAAGCTGCTCCACTTAATGTAGAATTATATTTTTTCTATATAACTGTTTTTGAGTTAATATTAATCTTATTTTTTGCCATTATGTGTATTTAACTCAATTCTCAAATGGCAATATATATTTCTTCTTAGATACTAATGTCCATAATTTATTTAAAACCTTGGTCTTGGAGTCAACCTCATATTCCTTTTTCTGTGGCTTTTTTTTTCTGGGTTTGCTATCCAGCATTTGTTCTCGGGTCTCCCTTTATATGAGTCTTGGAATTTCATAAACTTTTTTTTTGTGCTGAATTTTGTTTTCAACATATCATTTTCTCCTGTTTGTTTGGTTTTACAGCACTTTACTGGGGAAAATATTGTATAATACTTCTTCAATCAGCCCTTGGTGAATCATGAATCATTTCAGACTAGAGTTCACTAAAGGAACACTGTAGTGGCCAATCTAATGAGGAGTTGGGGAAAGTTAAGGGAGGTTCCTCGGCTATCTATGTAGGATACTGTCCTGTCCTGCCAGGAAATGGGTGAAGTCCCAAGGGTTCTCCCAGCTATTTCTTTCCAGATGGAGGGACAAATGAAGCCTTGCTAAAATTGCAATTTGCAAAGAAGCATTGGCTACTCTTGTTTGTTAGATGAAAAACCCTTTGGGTAATTTTTGTGGCTTAACAATATTCTTGCTTTTGCCTCTCCTCTCTGTGATTATGAAGTTGTCTTGTTTTCCCTTGTTTTTGATAGTCATGCAGTGGTCTTTGTGATGCTAATTTTTCGTGACATTATTTAAGGTGAGCAGGAGAACAGCAAGGCCCAGCCAGCACAGAATGCAAGGCCAGCTGCTGTGCCAGGCCAGCGCTGGGATGTCTGGGGCTGCCTTTCTTTGCTCACCCTTAATTCTTTGGCTCCTATTCAGTGGAATTCATAGTGTTTGTTTGTTAAACAAGGTGGGCTGGCCCTTTGATTATCCATTGATTTGTTGTTTTGTTTTGTTTCCTATTTTCCATCTTTGCCTTTTTCTGTGCTCTTTCTGGCTGCTTTTCTAAATTTAACTTGTATCTTTTCCTGTGAATTTAATCTTTAGGAATATTTTTTTGATTCTCTAGACATTTCCTTTCACAGTATTCTGTTCTTGTTCATGCATCACATATATTATTTTTCTTGCTGTGAAGATAGGAGAACAGAGAGATGATCGTTGTTTTATTTTCTGCTCATTTGCTTTTGTTTTGTTTTATGTTTGCTTCATTGCATTGTCTTCCCTTATGCATCCTTTGTTCTCAGTGTTTCCTTCTCCCATTCCATTGCTCTTCATATGTCAGCAGTGGAACATGACAGAATCTGGGTGGCTGCTTATCCCTCTTTTTGTATTAGCATGGTCCATGTGGGATGATGTGATCAAGGAAGGCACTACCATAGTGCTCTGAAACTCAATTTAGTTAGGCTAGTGCTGTGGTTTTGTCAGAATCTACACATTGTGTCTGCCTAGGAATCTAGATGCCAGGAATGAAGAGAAAGCAAGTCGGGTGAAGAGTCATGATAATTCAAAGTCAGCAGGCACACTTTGGGTCACCCTTTTTCTTCTATAACCTCCTTAGAGCCGGACTTTGCATCTAAGGCATAAGGAAAGGGAAAGAGTGGAGAAGGAAGGAAAGCCATCAATTTTATTTAGTCACTGAAATGGAAAAGTTTCTCAGGGAAGTGAACTCATATTGGCTCCTAGACAACATTTCTTAATTTCTCTTGAAACTTGCTTTTAGACCTTTTTAAGCCTTCACGTTTTCTTTCTGGGGTTCTTGGATGTACTGTCACATCTAGTCATTTGTTAACATCTTCCTTGCTGCCTATGTACTTGTTGCCAGATCTGTCATTGTTATTTTTTATTTTTATTTATTTTTATTGAACTCTACATTTTTCTTTGCTCCCCTTCAACCCTCTCCCAAGGTCCGCATGCTCCCAATTTACTCAAGAGAACTTGTATTTTTCTACTTCCCATGTAGATTATATCTATGTGTGTCTCTCTGAATGTCCTCATTGTTGTCTAGGTTCTCTGGGATTGTGATTTGTGGGCTGGTTTTCTTTGCCTTATGTATAAAATCCACTTATGAGTGAGAACATGTGATAATTGCCTTTCTGTGTCTGGGTTACCTCACTCAAAATGATGTTTTCTAGTTCCATCCATTTGCCTGCAAAATTCAATACATAATTATTTTTTTTTCCTGCGGTATAGTACTCCATTGTGTAAATGTACTACGTTTTCCTTATTCATTCTTTGGTCGAGAGGCATTTAGGTTGTTTTCGGGTTCTGGCTATGACAAATAATATTACTATGAACTTAGTTGAGCACATGTCCACGTGGCATGATTGAGCATCCTTTGGATATATACCCAAAAGTGGTATTGCTGGGTCTTGAGGAACGTTGTTTCCTAATTTTCTGAGAAATCGCCACACTGATATTCAAAGGGGCTGTACCAGCTTGTACTCCCAACAGCAATGCAGAAGTTTTTCCTTTACCCCATATCCTCTCCAGCATAAGTTGTCATCAGTGATTTTGGACTTGGCCATTCTCACAGCTGTAAGATGAAATCTCGGAGTTGTTTTGATTTGCATTTCTCTAATGCATTAGGATGTAGAACATTTCCTTAAGTATCTTTCAGCCATTTTAGATTCCTCTGTTGAGAGTTCTTTGTTTAGGTCTGTACTCCATTTTATATTGGATTATTTGATGACAAATTTCTTGATTTTTTGTTTTATTTTGGAAATCAGACCTCTGTCTGTTGTGGGGTTGGTGAAGATCTTTTTCCATTCTGTAGGCTGTTGTTTTGTCTTGTTGACTGTATCCTTTGCTTTACAGAAGCTTTTCAGTTTCAGGAGGTCCCATTTATTAATTGTTTCTCTCAGTGTCTGTACTACTGGGGTTATGTTTAGGAAGTGGTCTCCTGTGCCAATGTGTTCAAGTGTACTTCCCACTTTCTCTTCCATGAAGTTCAGTATAGCTGGCTTTATGTTGAGGTCATTGATCCTTTTAGACTTGAGATTTGTGCATGACGATAGATATGAATATATTTCCATTCTTCTACACATAGAATAAAAATAGAAGAATGTCGAAGAACTTATTTTTTATTTAAACAATGATTATATTTTTATTTCATTTTGCTTTGTAATTGTTGATGTTGGAGTCACTGAAAGGAACTGGAAGATTTGAAGCCTTCAAGTTTGATCAAAATTCTCAGGAATTATTTTAGAAATAAAATAAATAATTAAATTTTGAAAGTTGAATTGTCCATAATATGAACACTGAGCTAGAATCTAGTGATTTGGATATTACAAAACAAGTGGAAAATTGTGTTCTTATCACTTACACACTAGGTGAGCCTAGGCTATAAAGTGAGACCTTGTCAGAAGAGAGAGAGAGAGTAGTCACATTGTTCCATCTTGGTATCCTAGCTTATTTTGTTAAATAACATAGCAAATCAGTGAAATGTGTTAGCTGGAATAAAACCAATCATAGAAAAAGTATTTGAGGATACATATGTTAACATAAGTGTAGGAAATATGCATACTGGGTCAGACCATAGACTAGAGTACCAAGTAACATACTACTGCATCAGTGTTCTAGTTTTGTGACTTTGATGGCCTACATAGCCATGTATATGTCAGGTTTTTCCAATGTGAAAATGGGAATAATAGTAACTATTTACAAAGATATTGGTAGTTTTGTTTTTAAGTTGAATATATATGTGTTTGCATGTGTTTGTATTTGAATGTGTATTTGTGTGTGTTTGCATGTTTTTCCTATGTGAAAATGTTTCTCCTAAGTTATATGTGTGTGTGTGTGTGTGTGTGTGTGTGTGTGTGTGTTCATGTGTTAGTATCTGTACATGTTTGTGTTTGGATGTGTACTGAATGCTTGCATGTGTGTGTTTGTATACTTGCATATGTGTGTGTTTTTGCATGTGTGTTTGCATGTGTTGGGTGCATGTGAAGACCAAAGGTGGGCATTAGATATTTTCTTTCATGTTCTATGTTTTAAGGCAGAGACTCCGAGTGATCTCAGAAATTATCAATTCAGTTACTCTAGCTAGCAGCTTACCTGGGGGGATTCCCTGTCTCTGCTTTCTATGCTCCCAATTACCAGGAATCAATATACTTTTTATGTGGGTGCTGGGATTCTGAACCCCCACCCTCATGTTTGTATAGCAAATGTTCCACCCACTGAATGATTCCTCCTAACCCCTGTTGGTAGCTTGACTACTTGTCTAGCCTCTTCTCTATCGTCCATTTAATCATTGTGGCGAAGCTGAGGATACATCTCTTCATTCTTTCTCCAGTGTATTTGAAGTGAGATTCTACCATTGAGGAGCACTGGTTTGAGATTTCAGTGCAGACAAAAAGGGAACCCATTTTTTTTTAAGGGAACACGATTTTTAATTATTTCTTCTTTTTGAATTATAACTACACCATTTCCTTTTCTCATATACTCTTTCTTGCTGTTTTTCAAACTCATGGTTGGTTTTCCATTAATTGCATATATGTAAATTTGCATATATGTTGCATACAAATATGTAAAACCCAGTTCTAAAATGGAGTTAATCCAGTCAAAATTTATCTATATAGCACGAACCAGTTCATATTATTTTTTGTATTGTTCTAAACACAATATACATAATTAAAAAGCCAACTTTCTTTGGAATTGGCTTCCAATGGCATCTATTTAATTTTTATATTTGGTCATCATGCATGGTGACCTAAGTTTGTCTATTTGTTAGAAAACATAAACAAAGACTCATGATGCTAACGCAGCAGGCCAAACCATATTAACATATTCAATTTCTGAAGTAGACATCTATGATAGAACAGGAATTTTAAAACGTGGTGGAAAGCAGAGACTATGGACTCAGATGTAGAAAGTTTTATTAAAGGCTTTAAAAGTTGGTTAGGGTTTTAATGAGCCTGTCACTTTTCTTTGTGTTTGCCCTGGGTAGGTGTCTTATTTGAGCCAATGACCTTGTAGTATCCAGCTTCTGAATTTCCCATAGCACTTAGCACAGAGCCAACCATGTAGAATATCTTCACAATGACTTATTAAATTAATTTTCTTCAATCCCTTCTGGAATGCCCATTTGCCTTCATTAATTATGTCAGACCCAGAGGAGACGGCCTCTACTGCTGGCCTGGCTGAATTACATCTTAGCCACAGAGATGCTTTGAGCAATATTTTTTTTCAGGGGATGAAATAAGCTACCAGTGTTTGAACCTCTTCATTTTTTGTAGATGGGGATAAGAATATTTTTATATTTCATTATTTTCTCCTCTCCTCTCCTAGAAACCTGCTCATATAAGGCTTTCTTTCTGCACATAGAGCCTCTCCCCATGCTTTCCAGTTTCGAGTTTAATGGATGTGACATGAGGACAGAGA
Organism: Alexandromys fortis; assembly: GCF_014885135.2. NCBI lineage: Eukaryota > Metazoa > Chordata > Mammalia > Rodentia > Cricetidae > Alexandromys > Alexandromys fortis. The sequence continues at coordinate 1,817,738 of NW_026067922.1, forward strand.
CATGCCTTTGCCTTTGTCTGCTCGTCCGGAAAAAAAAGAAAAAAAAAACCACGAATAAATTTCGGGGTATTAGCTATTATAATGCCAGAATACAAATATGCCATGTCAAACTGTTTTTAAATGATAGAATTTTTTTATTTTTTAATTACCCCAAGTGTTTCTTCTGAGAGTTCAGAGACTTTAAGCTTCATGAGCATTAACTCTGTTGCTCTTCTGATTTGTTTGCCCATATTTAAAGGAATCAGGAGGAGAGTTGGGATAGAATATTGATGCCGAAGAAAAACTTAGAAAGAATGCAGCGTATTTTCTCCTTTTGTTTCAAAGTGTGCAGAAATGAGGCAAATCTTTTATGATGGGATAATTGTGCCTTTATCCCCATTCCATCATTCATTAACGGCAGGATAAATATGAATCCTGAATTTTGCTAATCTGATGGTCTTGGCTCTGTTTTCAGTAAACAGTGTAAATTATTTCCAGAGGAGCTGTGCAGAAAAATGTGTGACATTACTGCAGAAACCAGATCTCATAAAACTTACAAAATCCCTGCGTGGCCCAGGGGACACTAACTACCCATGCGCCTTCATGAGCTCAGGGGAAGACATCAGACAGGCTCTCCCCCTCTCCACATCCTCACCCCCAACTCTGGTTGCACCTGGATGAAAGAGAGTCTGCCAGCATTTCCTTAGCAGGCTTCTGGCTGTCAAAACAAGCTAAGGCCTCATGGGGATGCTCACACTTGCCTGCTGAGGAGAAAACACCTTGTTAAGTGTTTTACATATATTATCCTATTATATCCTTACAAAGCCTTTTGAGTAGGGTCTCCATTAAACAAATGATAAAAGTGAGCCTCGTGGAGGGTTAGATTTTTAATAACTTACATCCTTTAATTGGAAAGATTGGAATTCGAGCCCCCGTTGCTTGGTACTGAACTGGGTAATGTAGTACACACTGCTTCTTAGAGTATTTTGTTGGTAGCATTTTCCCTACCCCCTCCTCAGCCCATTCCATCCCTTTGATGCCTGTGTTAGACAGTCCAGGATGCTGAAACAAAAATACCATGACCTGAGTGATTTAAAGAAAGTAAAAGAATTCTTGAAATTCTGAAACCTGTGATCTCAGGATCATTGTGAATGAGTTCTGGCAGATCCCTTTTTCTGATTCACAGGTGACGATACGATATTCTCATCTTAGCACTACAGGTGAGGGGCATGGCTCTATTATGTCACTCCTTACCTTATAAAGACATTAATGTAGTTCATGGAGGCTCCACCACCATAACCCAATTACCTCCCAATGTTGCCACCTCCAGGACATTGAAGATCAAATTTTAGCTGATAGATTTTGATGGAACACAACATGTAGTCCACAGTACTGCCTAATAGTAACTGGTGAGCAAAGTTAGGTATTCTATGTGAATACCAAGCCTGCCTAGTACACTGTGTACTAACCATGTTGGGTTCCCACGATAATGTTTGCACTCCACTAAGTCACTGTTAATGTTGGAACACAAGGTCTATGAAATGCAGGACTATTCATCTCCTTAAGTCAGTGCCACGTCTCAGCCTCCTGAATTCAGTGCTGAGTCTCAACCTCATGGATGCACTTCTTCCTGGAAGAGGAGAGTTCTGTGCAAATGCCTAGTGAATGAATGTTCACTGCTGGCAATGGCTTCCAATGTAGGTGAAGACTGCGCACCCTTCTTGTTGTTTTTTTCACCAAAAAGTAAGGTTGCACTTTGGAGGAATAAATGAACCTTTTAGAATGCACCGAGGGAAAAAAAAAGTCATAGAAGTTTCTACAAACCACATCTAAATAGATATAAAGTCTCCAGCTGCTCTTTCAGAGTGGCTTGCCACTGGTTATAAACTATAGGCATTTCTGTCTCCAATCCACTAAAAGCATCCATTTTTCTTCAGAATAAGTTTTAGTCCATTAATCAAACCCCTACCAGCAGTGGCTGGTGCCTGGGTGATAGGAAGCAAAAGATGTCTTGCTCCAAACAACCAGAATGCTAACTGTGCCCAAAGAATGACTTGTTTTCATAGCCTGTGTTCCTTCATTCTTAATTAATGTCTCTCCAGGGAGAAAGGAACAATCCCTACAAGATTTTTTTGTGATTGTTTGGCTTGTACATTTATGTTTAAAACTATGATAGAGGAAAACAGTAAAAATGGTAGAGAATACGTGTATACAAGAAAAAGGCCCATAGAGTATGGAGGTGCAAGCAAGGAAGGAACAGATGAGAACTGAGCAGAAGAGGTATTCAGTTTTACTTAATAGACGAGCATTAGACCTTCACTTTAAGGGTCCATTTTATGATGTGGAGGTCTCAAGTGGTGGCTCTTGGTTAAGTACCTGCCTTACAAATACGAGGATCTGAGTCTGGATTCACAGAACCCACTGGAACCACTATACTTTGTGGTAGAGTTCCTCTTGCCTGTTGACCCAGGTCTAGCATGGAATATAGGAGTAGGCAAGCCAGGGAAAAGAAATCGGTGGGTTCCTGAAGTTCCTTGGTCTTGTAGCTCCGTCAAATTGATGTGTTTTATGTTCAGTGAGAGACGCTGTCTCAAAAAGTAAAGGCACCATATGATCGAGGAACGGCTCCTAACATTTAGTTTTGTTTCCTACAAACATGCATGTGCACTTGGATACATGTATGCATCTAACCACATTGAGTACATATATTCCACACACACATGCACACACACACACATGCACACACACACATGCACACGTTATGATGCATGGTAAGAAACACAAAGTTATGGACTTAAAAAGAGTAAATGTTTATTTTTGATCCCAGATTTGCAAATTTTAATCAATGGTTGATGATCTTACTGATTTGTACCTGTGGTGAGAACTCACTGGTTGGGCTAGAGTGCAGGCTTGAGGAAGCCATTTTGTATCGTAGACAGGAACAGAATGGGAAGAGCAAGAGACCGGAGTCTCATCATCCCTTTGAAGAGCATACTCCTAGTGTTCTAAATGTCGTGCTAGGACCCAGCTCCTACAGGTTCTACCATTCCAGGTGTGCCACAGCCTTTAGCACCTTTATAGTGCCATCTACATTAAAACTGTGGCAACCATGATCTATGTGTGCTTGAGCCTCTTTAAGGCAGGGTTCGTTGAGTGAAAGAAGTGCAAGCAAATATCAACCTCTATCAACACTTCTGATTTTTATTATTCAAAGAAACCCTCTATACTTATGTGGAAAAAGGAATACATGAACATTGCCTGGAATAGTGCATCAGGGGAAAAAACTGTAGATTTTGTAGATTTTCTTCTAACTATGGCACCCAGGTTTCACAATAAAACAGGTAGTTTGATCATTTATGCAATCATTACCTTTCAGGGAGCAATTCAATCCCCAATTAAAGGGCTGCTATACATAAACAGATATGATGCTCCCTTAACACTCGCATAGAGAAGTTACTTTTTAATTGCTTTGCTTATGAATTTAACTTCAAAGCCAGTAATAGTTTTCGAATTAATAGCTCATAGCCCATTTGATACAGTGATATTTAATTAATGAGCTCATAACTCCAGCAGCACATTGTCTCTTTGATAGCTCCTCAGGTTGTTAGTTTCCATATTGCTGACTGCTGTCTCTACTGTCTGCTAACCATTCCTAAAGAGGCCATTTTTTTATTATTTACTTTTGCTTACATAATTCTTCCAAGTTGAATGATGAAAAAAAAATGCCTCCTTGTGAGGTAAAGGAAGGCCTTTCTTGACTCTCTTACTGTGTGAACGCTCTGGGGGACAGGTAGAATTTTACACTGTTTTGACTTCTTAACATATTGAAATTGAGAATCATCTGCTATGGTGTTATCTACAGTGTTGCTAAGTATTAGTCCCACCCATAAATCTTGGAGATTGGAAGGTAGATGGTCAAGGACACACCTCAACCTTCTTCTCATGTACCCATGACATTTTTCTGACCACCCCCTCCCAGGCCAGAGTTGCCAAGCCATGGCTCTTGAGCTAAGAATTGTTTTTATTTTTAAATTATTAAAAACAATTTTCTTTATTATTGAAAAATCTTATGTATATGTGTACAATAAATATTATATTTGCCACCATTTTTTCCTCTGACTCCCTCCATATCCTGCCAAAAAGTTCTACTCCCAACTTAATGCCATTTTTGCTTCCCTTTGCTCTCCTTCCCTCTTCTCCCCTCCACTCCCTCCCCTTCCCTTCCTTTCCCTTTTCCTTTAAACAACCCACTAAGTCCAGTTAGCGCTGCTCATCTGTGCATGGGTAATGGGTAATCCACCCACTGAATCATAAGATTTGCATCAGCTGCCATCCTCAAAAAAAAAAAGTGTATCCCTCTTCCAGAAGCTATCAGCTGCCAACTGCTCCTCAGTAAAAGGATGTGGCTGGCGTTCTGAGTGAACTGGTCTTGTGTGGGTCTTATGTAGATCATGCTGAGCCCTGTGAGTTCCTGGGTATGATAGCCATGCCAAGTCCAGAGGACAATAATTCAATGCAAGCCTCCCACCCTTTACATTCTTTCTACATTCTTTTCCAGAATATAATTTTTTGAGCTTTTCTCGATGATTTTTAAATGTTACAGGAGAAGAGTTATGAAAAGGAAAAAAAATAATTCAAGCCTTTTATAGAAAAGCCTTGTTGATCATTGACAAGGAATGGACATCTCCACTCAGTTCCTGTGACAGAAGACCTACAGCTTTTCTGGCTGTTTAACGGAATTGAAATCCTCTAAGTGCTGATGCCGGTGACCCTACTCCTCTCCTAGAGGTCTTGTCTGTCAGCAGCCTATTCTTATTAAGAAAGTAACTAGCCACCCTCAGGACCATTGGATTCATGATTCTGCTTTGTGTGTCTTTTAGGGTCACACTGCTGTGGTCTCTTTAAGGAAAAGAGATCAACCCTGGGTTCTTTTCTTCGAGTGACTGTCAAATGCCCTGTTATAATTTCTGGCATTGAATGGACCATTTGAAGTTAACTTTGTGGAATTTAAAGTTCTGCCCTTTCTTAAGGCATTTACAGAGGCAATAACTCAGGGAACATTCACGGACAGTAGAGAAGTGCTCCCGTGCTACCTTCGAGAAGTTTGCTGGCTGCCTGCAGGAAGTCAGGGCTACAGAAAATATGACCAAGGACAAGGACTAAAAGAAGTTAAGAGGCTGTCTCTTACTCAGTATCACCAAATCTCTTTCATAAAGTTTATTAATTAACCAAAATTCTAGGATGGTCTCACACTAGTGATCTCCTGTGTCATCCATCCTTCCGAGTACTAGGATTGTGGATGCCTGCTACTATTTTCAGTTTAAGGTTTAATTTATTTAGATTCCTTTCATGATTGAGTTTTCCTAATGAAAGGAAAGGAGAATAGGAATAGAACAGAAGAAAAGAAAAGGCCTAAATATATCAGTTGCAGTGTACAGCTTATGGCTGACCCTTTCAGGAGCTTCATACATTGCTATAAAGTTAGAATTAATTAATGATGATTGAAACAACCAAGAATCATTAACAGCATTTGGATTAAAAGAAAGATAATTATAATAAAACTGATTGTATTAATGATTTTTACTTTAATAATTGCCTACAAAATGTGCTGGAAATTGATTTTCTATAGGTAGACTAATAATAATCATAAAGATAATAGTAGCTACCATTGATGAGAAATATATTATACATTGGAAACTCTGTAAGTTTTCTGTATACATTATTTTAACTGATGAAAAATATTTTGATGATTTGTCTTAACATACTTTGAGTTGTGAGTATGTATCTGTCTAGAAGCTCACCAGAGGAGAGAATTAGCTGAAGAAGGGATTCATTTAAACTGAAGATTTGAGGACTACCATTACAAAGACAATACTTCTGCCAGATGTCCTAAGAACTTGGGAACACATTTAGTGTGACAGACACTGAGTGCTCCTGTGCCCTGTGTAGAAGTTCATTTCCACAACCGGGAATGGGAGGCTTAGAAAATACACAACCTCTGAAAGCAACCCTTGCTTCAAACAGACAACGGAAACTACAGTGCTGGCTATTTCTGCGTTAGCCATTGTCTGGCAGATTAGAGTCCATCACCAACTTCATAAACTGTCGAGGCAAGTACTGAGTACTGGTATGTTATGGCGTGGGAAAGTTTACAAGTAAGCATTAAAAAGTAGGGTTCGGTTTTACTGTGTTTGAATTTTCCTTTGATGGTACGAATCAAAAAACCAACAAGCAATAATGATAGCCATTATTTATTGAGTATTTAGAATGAGCTCAGTACCAGACAGGCACTTATAAACTATAACATCTGAGTGAGCTGGCAACAGCACCTGCATTTTGCCTGTGAGAACACTGTGGCTTCAGGAGGCTTCTTTACTTTCCCAGTGCTGTATAAACAGTGTGGAATTTAGCTGCATAATTAGTTATAGTTTGTTAGCTGTTTGCTAGTAATTGCTTAAATATTTAATGTGATTTATGCCTCCTCACTCTGGGTCATTTTTAACTGGAAAGAGTTGTTCAGGTCTGTATGAGTCTCTTCGTACACTGTGTGTGTGTTTGTGTGTGTGTATCTATACACATCTGGACATGTAAGTGCCTTTGCATTGGGAGCTCACAGCAGCAGGAAAGCCCTTGTCACAGCATCACTCAGTGCTATGCCTTTAATTAGCACAGGCTTTGATGATGTTCATAACATGCGGTGGTTTCTTGTTTCTGCTCTGATTCTTGTCAACATTCGTCAGTATCTTTCCTTTTTCTACTGCAGGAAGCCTGCTGTTTTGGAAGGGGAAATCCATGAGCCTGACTTCAGTTTCTTCCTTTGCTTTTTTTTCGTCTTTTTGCACTTGAGCACAGCCAGCTGCTCTAGAATTTTGAAGATTCGGAAGCCCTTCTGTCTATTGAGTTAAAAACCCTCCTCCTCCATTTACTCTGTGAGTCAACATCTTTTTCCCAATCAAAAGACTTATAAAAAACTAATGGATAGAAGAAGCATTTATGTAACTGTGGAGCCCCTACTTATTTTTGATTCCGCTCAGCTTTTTCACACGCTGGATGTAGATGGGGGAAAGCCATTAAAGCCATCAAATGCATTAAAGTCATCGTGTATGTTAATACAATGTCTTAACCAGTAAGGCAATGCAAGGTTATTTCGTAAGCCCCCTAGAGGTAATTTTCAAAATTAGCCTTTTTTTTTTCTTCCAACGATATTTTGCAGGCCTCCAAGCTGCTGCTTGTTGCAGAAATAGGTCAAGATAGCCTGATGTGTTCACACATTAATTTAAACACAGCTCGAGTGAAATCTAAATGAGGTCCTATGCAAGATCACTGGCCAGTTTCCTTCCTTGCTACTGTCTTTTGGAATGCATCACCTTTTTTTTGTTGTTGTTGTTTTCTTTTTGGTTTATGGGATGGTAGCTTGCAGTTGGCAAAGCAAATCAGAGGAACACCCAAAGTTAAATGTGTGAATAAAATACAAGAAAAACATAGTAATGACTAATAAGATGTAAATGCCAAGAAATTTTCTTGTCTTTTAAATTAGACATCTGTGCCCTATTTTTACATGCTCATCACCATAAGCGCGTTAACATGTTTTCCCCAATCTGTCAGCACAGACATATTCTGGAGGCCTTCAAGCTTTAACACCTTCGCTGCTACAGAAATGCCCTGGCAGTCACTCTTGGGGAACATCTGCTGAGCGCGAAAGATGTGCGAGGCAGGCGCAGCCCGTGACTGCTTTATCCGAGTCACTGGTATGGCGCAGCTTTTCCCCTAAAAAGCGGGTGTGTGTTTCTGGGTCAGGTCTGCAAGAGGATCAGCTTTGGGGGGGCTACCGTATCTCCCTAATAGGCCTATTTGTCACACGGACTTGCCAGTTCAGAACTTGGCCCAGTGTCTGCACAAGAGGAGGAGAGCAGATGAAGGGCTGTCTCGAAGCTGAGCTGCCTCAAGCCCACACATGTTTGCACAGCTTGCAAAGTGACAAGAGCGTGGGCCGGTCCTAGCTACAGAGAAACAGTTGGGCTGAGGGGCTTCGTATGTGACCGCGGGAGATGCTGACATTCGGGTCCCCAGAAGCTTTCAATGAAATATATGAAGCGAGAGGCTGCTCGGCTCATGAAGGGGAGCCTCATTCAATATGTGCCGTGTTTCCTAAACTATGGGTTTGCCTGCTGTGACCTTAAAATCTACTCCTTCTTCCTCTCCGGAAAGTATTTGTCTTTAAATAGTGAGAGATGGGCTTAAAAGTCAAATCACTCAGGGTGGGCAAAGAAATGATGACCAGACATTGAAATAGAACATCTGATAAATTATTCTGGAAAGGGGCTATGCAAAGACTGGCCTACAGGCTGTGTGAGAGGGACATGACAGAGAGCGAAGGCAGACTCTGCAGGGAGGACGAAGCTAAGGGCACTGAGGTCCAGCTTTTCTGGTTGAATTGTGAAACGCAGAGCCCAAATGCATGGCCTATATAAAACGTGTCTGCTCATTATTGGACATTTTACATCATCTCTGCTAATGCCTTTATCTCTGAAACACTCCTGAACATCGTTTTTTACATTACAGATGAAGAAACTGAGGTTCTGAAAAAACCAACTTAAGGGAGATGTCTGCATGGTTTATATTGGAATGAGGATGGAATGTGGAGTCAAAAAATAGACATCACAGGCATTCGTTTCACAGTCCTGAGCGCATGACTTGCGCTCTCTGCACCCAACTTCTGCACATAGGCTACATGAAGTGATGGAAAATATGCATTCCTTTTTTCCCAACATCTTCATGTGAAGAAAGATTAAAAAGGTTAAACAACTTCCCCGAGTTTATACAACTGCCAAGAGGCCAGTCCAGGGACACATAGCCCAATCCTCGGCCTGCTGTATGTGCTGAATAACTGCACCCCGAGATTAAAAGTGACAAAGACAGAAAGTCCCCCAGGTCTCCCAGGGGTAGGTGCTCTATTTATCTCAGTGTTACCTTTTTCATGAAGCAGGGATGAGCCATCCGGAGCGAGGAGAATTTTAAAACCAAATCCTGGCCATGGACAGCATCGAGGTAGCTCCAGGGACCATGTATGGTTCACAATGGTCACTGCCCTCAGACTGGCAGATGAAAACGATGCCTGGAAAGGAAACTGAGCCGAACTTAAGAGAACAAAGCCACCATTTCCATAAACACTGCACTCAGCAGTGTAGTCTGTGCTTGTCACAACTTACAACTCACATGCTGGTTCAGGACACCTCCCCAAAAGTGCTTGGGCCACTCGGCCTGACTTCTGCTGAGCGCCCGAAGTACGCACTTTGTGTGACATGACCTTTGGTTCATATATTTTTTTTTAAACAGTTAATATTTGGGGTCCTGTTGTGTGTCAGGTTCCTGAACACTGACGGCTGAGGATGCAGCTTTGAAGAAAACATGGAAGTCCTTTGCTTTTATGGACCGCGTGTTCTAATGTGTGTAGATGGGACAAGGTAAAGTTACAATGAGGAAGTTTAAATTGTGCACCCTGATTACCAATGAAGGAAATGAAACTTGTTTTCTCATTTCAAGAGCCAGAATGAGTGACCCTTTGGGCTTGTGCCCATATCATTCTCAACCATCTACGTGTGTATAGCCTTCCTAGACCTCTGTTTTTAATTATTTGTATTTTTAAATTACAATATAATTACATTATTTTCCCCTTCCTTTTTCTCTCTCTGAACTCTCCCATATGCCCCTTTGCATTTTTTTCCAATTCACAGCATCTTTTTTTTAAATTGATGTTGTTGTATGTGTATTTTAAATAATAATTATAACCCACTCTATCTGTATAATCGTATTTGCATGTGTATGTTTACAGGGATGATTATGGGACAGTGGCTGAGCAACTGCTGTGCTCATCTCTAGAGAAGACCGTTGATCCTGTTCTTGGCATATGTTAGTTGTCTAGAGTTCTCTGTCTAGAGTTGAGGCCTCATGAGCTTTCTCCTGTTCATGTTAGCATGTCTGTTGATATCATCCTTGTTTATATCATCTTTAGGGAGACATATTGGTGAGACTTCATGGGTGTGGCTTCTGACATTTCTGAGAAGCATCATCTCACAGTAAACTCCCTGTTCCTCTTGTTCTTACAATCTTTCTCCCCCCTCTTCTGCAATCATTCCTGAAGTTTAGGTGCAGGAGTTGGGTTGTAGATGCATCCACTGGTACTTGGTCCCTCAACTATATATGTTGGTGGATTGTTGTCCTGGTTTCTTTTCTGTTTGTTTGTTTGTTTTATTGCTTGTCAACTTGACATAAACTAGAGTTATCTGGGAAGAGGAATTTAAATTGAGAAAAAGTTTTCATCAGATTGCCTGAAGACAAGTCTGTAGACCATTTTACTGACTAGGAATTCACTTGGGAAATCCTAGTCAGTTTCTCTGAGGTATATAAAAACACAGGCAGAGGACACCTTGGGGAGCAAGCCGGGAAGCAGTACTCTTCAGTGGTCTCTGTTTCAGTTCTAATCTTCAGGTTCTTGCCTTGGTTTCTTGCTCTGACTTTCCCACATAATGTATTATATGTTATAAAATGAAATAAACCCTTTGTTCCCCAGGTTATTTTTGCTCATGGTGTTTAATCACAGTAACGGAAACCTTAACAAATATATTTATGATGTTCTGTAATGATCTATGTCTCTTACAAAGAGAATTTTTCATGATAAAGGGTTAGAACTGCCCTTTTCTGTGGGTATAAGGACAAAGTTAGACTGTAGATAAGGATTATGTGGTTTTAGCAAAGTGGTGGTTGAATGTTTTCCTGCAAGATCAGTGACTTCACTAGCCTTAAGTAGTTGACTTGGTTTCCAGTACCATGAATGGTTTACCCCTTGTTGAGCAGGTTTTAAGTCCATATAAAGAGTTGTTGGGTACCATCAAGGTACCTGTGAGCTATGGTACCCTGGGTTATTGTGCTATGCTGGTCATTGTTGTGATTTGTAGGTAGCATAGCTGGGTATGACTGTTGATTGTTCTCTTCATTAACAGGATTTCATGGTGCTTCTGGCACATTGAAAGCTGGTGCTCAGGGAAGATGTTTGAGGCCAGACTGAGGTCAGATCTTCTGGATATTGTGTCTGAAGTACAGGGTATCTTCTGCAATAGGGACTTAACATCCTTCTCTGGAGACCAACCAAAGGTACTAGGAATAGTCCTTAATGTTTTGGCAGTCTATCAGACAACAATTTATAGTGGTATTTTATTTGTGTTTTAATAAACAAAGTCTGCCTGAAGATCAGAGTGTAAAGCTAGCCATACTAGTCAGCCATACAGGCCAGGCAGTGGTGGCACACACCCTTAATCCCAGCAGCCACAGTAGGTAGCCATAGAGGCCTGGTGGTGGTGGTGCATGCCTATAATCCCTGCACTAAAGAGGAACATAAGATGGGAAAAGACAGGAGCTCAGGGTCTCATTCTTCAGTCTGAGGTTTGGTAGAGAACATTAATTCTGCAGTCACACTGAGGACTGGATGGCCCCTTTGTCTGAGCCTTGGTAGAGGTAAGAACTCCCTAGGAGCTTAGCTGCTTTACTTTTCAAATCTTCAGCTTAATCAACAGGATGTTTCTGGGTTTTTTGTTATTCATGCTACAGCAACTAACTAACATAAACAAGGATTTTTCATGTCTGATGTTAGGAGTTTTTGTTAGATGGCCTGTCCACAACTCTTGGTGGAAGCATTGTCAACCTAGACGGGATGCTTTCAATTGCATAATACGTGTATACATTACATGCTTTCTAATGTGTATTGTAGATATTTTAGGTAGACAACAGTACGATACCTTATGACTTTTTAACACATCCTTACTGTTGTTTAACCTTTTTTCCTTCTTTATCCCTCTCTCCCTCCTTAATAAGAATAGTGGATAAAATCCCAGGAAATACAGAATACATTGTTTTGTGATAACACACACACACACACACACACACACACACCACCTCTGTAACAGTTTTCATAGGGATTTAAAGACTGTAGTAGTGAAAGATGGGAATCCAGTTAAAAGATTGTTGAGATAATCCAGGTGTTTATAAGACTTCAGGCAACAGATGTTCTGGGATCATAGGCAGGTGACATTCTCGTATGAGTCCACAATAGCCGAAATTTCTTAACAATGAAAAATGTGTATTCAAGGAATGTAGCAAATATGGAACTTAGGGCACTATTTAAACTTGTTGAAATTACCTCTCACACTCTTGCCGTGCATGGAAAACTCAAGCCCTGAGCATGGAAGTCAGACAGAATCCTGCATTGCCTAATGTAACTGCTCTTTCTGACCAATTTTGAACTCTCTTTTCAGTGATGATCTTACCTATTAATTTATCCAAAATGATCTTTGAATAATAGGATTTTAAAAATTGTAGCTTACCAGATACTACTCTGAAGGGTGACTAGTCAGATTAAAACTGTGTTTTAAAATTTAAAATCTGCTAGGATTCTTAGTAGAGGCTAATATGTCAGATGAATTAGCTAGGCTCTCTCTTTAAGAGTAACTTTGAAGCACACCACTTGGAAGCTTTTGTTTAATTATTTTATTTTAAGACAGAACATATTTCCTCTGTTAAGTGTGAGAACATTTACAATAGGGAATATTACTCTTTGCAAACACGAGAAGAAAGCAACACATGTTGTCAATTCTATTAGACAGAAGGATAGTTTCTTTGAACAGGTGATAAATATATGTGGATGAGTGTCTTCTTAATTCATTCTCTGAAGGTTTATGATATTCCACTAGAAAAGTGATGGAGGTTTCTGGTCTTATGAGAGATGGTAGAAGTCTTCTGGTGGCCCAATGCTGAACCAGGTAGAAATTCTTCATTGCTCTCTGTCTGTTTCACAAATGCAATGAAAACCTTGTACCAGATACAGACATTATCTCCACAAACACTGTGATAGTATGTGAAAAGAGGTTCAGAAAAAGTGTCCTGTGTGTCATGGACCATCAATTTATGTCTTCTCATTTATCTGCTCCCTACCCTAAAGTGCGCTTTGGATGTTTTAATTGTTGCATATTCAAGTAAAGGGAGCATTTGCTTCTGTAGTTAACCCCTGCAGCTTCCTATAGTATGCTTTTAAACTCTTGAAGTTTGAACGCAGTGTTTTCTTCTTCCATGTCTCTAACACACAGCCACAAACCAGGCTGATAATAAATTAATAAACATTTTATATAGGTGTTTATCAAGTCTGTAATTCCTGAGTCTATTTTATTGATTATAAATGGACAAATGATAGTTATATGTACTTACAAAGTAAAGAGTGATGTCATATTTATTAAAATATGGAGTCTCCAACTCAGATTGCACATATACATACCCTCAAATAATTATCATTTAGTGGTAAGAACATGAAATTTAATATCTTGGTGACTTTGAAATATAAATTTCTTTATTATGTTCAGAAAATAATAGAATACATCTCAAAAATACATGTATGTATTACTGAAACTTTGTATTCATCCAGTGTCATCTCCTTCTCCCCTCCATGTTCTTCTTCTAGTGCCCACCGTTTGTGTCCTTGTTGGAGTTCTGTTGTCTTTAGATCCCTCATATCCATGAGAGTATATGCTGTCTTTCCTTTCCTATTTGTTTCACTTAACATAATACTCCAATTCTATTATATTACAAATTAAGATTATTTTTTAACGATTGAATTCAGCTCTACTTTGAATCTATGCCATATTTTGGTTATCCATTCCTCTATTGGTGGATACATGCATGACTTCTATAACATGGGAATTCATTTAAGTCTTACTCCTTTTTCCTCTCTGCCTCCCTGCCTCCCCACCTCTATCCCTTCCTTCCTCACCTCCTCCCTCCTCTCTCCCTCTCTTTTTCCTTTATATCCTTCCTTCTCCTCTTCTCGTCCCCTCCCTTCTTTTCTTCCTTCCTTTATCCTGTCCTTCTTTAATTCTACCTCCCTTGTTTTAAATGGATTAACTTTCATACCTGTAAGTTTTTTCACTGCATGTATCTGTACCCACAGAATCCAAAAGAGGGCACTGGATTGTCAACAACCGAAATTTTAGGTGGTTGTGAACCACTCTGTAAGTACTGGTTGATCTGGTTCTCCAGAAGAGCAGCCAGTTCTCTTAACTGCTAACCTATCTTTCCTGCCTCCTTTCTTTCGATACAGGGTTTAAAATATTTATATAAAAAAAAATCTCTGGTGATATGCAAGATATTCATCAGTATGGCTATAGGATAGGGTCATTTCAGGTTCTCTGTCCTCAGCTGCCCCAGGAACTAACTGGGGACATCGCCCTGGGCACCTGGGAGCCCCTCTAGCACCAAGTCTTTTGCCAACCCTAAGATGGCTCCCTTAATTAAGAT
>NW_026067922.1:1832964-1840616 GCF_014885135.2 Alexandromys fortis
CTGCTGAGAAGCCAAGGACAATGGCACTGGGTTTTGATCCTACTTCATGTTCTGGCTTTGTGGGAGCCTAGCCAGTTTTGATGTTCACCTTCCTAGACCAGGATGGAGCGGGGAGGACTTTGGACTTTCCACAGGGCAGGGAACCCTGACTGCCCCTCAGACTGAAGAGGGAGGGGGAGAGGAGTGGGGGGAGGGGGAGAGGCGAGGGAGGAGGGGGGAAAAGGGAGACGGGGAGGGAAATGGGAGGCAGGGAGGAGGCAGAAATTTTTTTTCAACAAATAAAAAATTAAAAAAAAAATCTCTCCTTGAACTCTCTGTACCTTGCACCTCTAAACTCCGACCATTTTGCCCCAACTTTTCAATGTTGGGAGTATACTATGTACCATCACTCCTGGTTTATGATGTGCTGAGAATAAAATCCGTTGCTTCATCCATTCTAGGCAAGTCTTGTTCAACCTCTGCAACATTTCCAGATACCTTGTTGGTTCATATGATATTCTAGTCTTATTTTTAATTTTTATTGACATTCATATATTTTTCTTCAATGGTTGTACTGATTTTTATTTACCCCAATGGTTCTGTACTTATTGCTTGGAATCAGTTGTATTCCTTTTTTTTTTTTAAAGTTGTTTACTATTTGAACATAAATGTGATAACTATGAGGTACAGATATAATTGTCCTATAAAACTTCCTGGGCTTCAATCTCTGGTTCATTGTGTTTAGTGAGACTCTGTTCCCTTAGATCCTTGGGATTTTGCTTGATATGTTTGTAACAACCTTTCATTGCTGTAACATGGGCATACTATGAAGGCAATACACTAAGTATTCTATTTGAAATCTAAAGAAATACAAGTTCTTCTACTTTAAATAATAATAATACAGTTTTTTCCTGGGACCATGAAAGCCTTCAAGTTCCTTTTACTTCTTTTCAGTGTTGCATATGATGTCTCTTTCCAACCTCTGGTGGACTCTTCGCAGCCCTATGCTAAGTCCCCTCCTCCTTAATTGAGGGGAGTAACTGCATGTTTTCAGAGTTCTTTCTGTGTGGAACTATCATGTTCTGCTTTTACTCATGCAAAACTTCATCCCCCTGTTATCTATCCCCAGTTCCATCTTGTATGAGTTCACTTGGGGTGATTGTCAGCTTTATCCAAATTAACTTTTTATGTTATAGTCTAATTCTTTCCAGTGATAAACTACAGTGCACACAGGGTTCATCCATTATATATAAGCACATATATTACATATATATGTGTGTAATAAATAATAATGCAATATATACAGTATATTTATATTACACATATAATTATACACATATGTGCATATATATTGTATTACATAGATGAAACTTTTAGATTTATAGAATAAAATAAAGGAGTAGAATCTTATGACCTTGACTTAGGCAAAGCATTCTTAAATATAGAATTGATGGGATATTCCTCAAAGAAAACTGGGGGAATTGGTTTCATCAGTTTAAAACCTGTTACTTTCTTAAAAAAAATACTACTTAGAAATTCAAAGGGTAAAGCACAAATGTGAAGAAATGTTTTAAAATATGTGTCTTACAAAGGTTTGCACTTAGGAAATCAAAACATTTCAGACCCCAGTCACCAGAAAACAAAAATACCTAATAATTTTTTTGAAAAAGAAAACAAACAAACAACACATTGCAGATGCATAGATAACAAACAAGCCTAAGATGTGAAGTTGAACAACACTGACCTATAGAGAAAGTGCACATTTAAGCCACAATGGGGTGTTGTTGGATATCCACAGGTGTAAAGAATTGGCCTAACAAACACACCTGGTAAGACTAAGTGTGTGAAAGCTGTAACAAATCAGTTCTCGTTCAGTTTGATGGGATGCAAGCTCATGAAACCTCTTCAGGCTTGCCAAAGGAGATGAAGGGTGTGTTCACAGAAAAAGCACAAGCGGATGCTGTTTTCCTCTTCATTGCTAGTGTTCTTGCTCAGGTATTCTTCAACTGGTGAGTAGATAAGTATCCCAGGAGCTGTACAATTGAAGACGTCGAACAGGGGAAGCTAGCAGCATCTGAAAGAGTGGAGCCGATTGAAGCACTGGTAAATATTGATGAGGACGCCTTTAAGAAAAGTCTCAGAAACAAAACAAGGTAAAACTAACAAAACCTAAAGGAACAAGATCCTCAGTGATGCCAGGATGTAGGAGTCTGAAAAACAGGTTTGTTTTGTATTCAAAAGAATAAATTATCCCTTACTTCTCTGACTATCTATGTACACTCAGTGCCTACATTAAAGAAAGTTCTCACAAAGGTAGGTGAGGGATCTAAAGTACAGGATCATTGTACCTGAAGAAGAACCAAACAAAAAGACCAAAACCAAAACGGGGATGAATGTAAATGCACTTTAGAAAAAAAATTCCATAAAAAGAGGAATGTTGTTTTTCGAGATAGTGAAACTGAGAAGTTGGGAAATACGTGATTTTTATTAACTGTACAAATGTACTTGAGGTTTGTGATGGGAATCAAGAAATGGAGTCTTAGGAATCAATTGCAGTGAAGAGACACCATGACTACAGCAACTTTTATAAAGGAAAACATTTTATTTGGGTAATTTACAGTTTCAGAGGTTTAATCCATTATCATCATGGAGGGAAACACGATGGCATGCAAATAGTCACAGTCTTGGAGAAGGAGCTGAGAGCTCTACATCTTGATCTGCAGGCAGCAGGAAGTGAGTTGTATCACTAGGCATAGCTTGAACATAGAAGACCTTAAAGCCCACCCCTACAGTGACATACTTCCTCCAGAAAGCCATACCTGCTTCAACAAAGCTACATCTTCTAAAGGTGCCACTCTCTATGGGGAGTCATTTTTTTTAAACCACCACATAGGGTTTAATATTTTATATTTATAAATAGTCAGAATGAAATGCTTTATTAGGTAAAGTTTAAAATAAATATGAATCTCTTAACTTATGAATAAAATGGAATGAGGAAGAAAAAGTCAACAAAGTAAGAGAAACACTGCAAAAAGGTTGCAAGACATACAACTGTGATAAATATATCATTTATCTATCTGTATATAGATATCTATATATCTATCTATAAAGAGAGAGAAAAATACCTTGAAAAAATAAAATTAAACATTTGAAATTACAGTACAAAAATCAGTATGGTAGATTTAAAGGAAAACAGAAAAACTTTATGTCTATAGTGAGAAATATGTATAAGTTGTATTAAAGTAAAATAACATGTGAAAAACATAAGGCCTACTCACAAAATATTGAAAAGTAATATTTAAGAATATTAAATTTGTATGATGTAGTACTTTTCAAAAATTATATAAATAGTCATATTGAGCTAAATATATTCCTTTTACCATATTAATTTTAAATAAAATAAATTTATATAGAAGAATTAAACAGAAAAATTTATTATATTTATCTAATAATAAAATGAACTATATTGATATTGATGATAGTTTAGTACATGTGATATGACTTACTGTTCTAATGCTATACAGACACAGTGACCAAGGCAACTCTTACAAAGGAACTAGTTAATTTGAGGCTCATTGTTCAGAGGACAGTAGAGTCCATGAACTTTGGGCGCAGGGGGATTGCAGGTCAGCAGGCAGGCTTTATGCTGGAGCTGTAGCCAAGAAGTTTTACATCATGATCATGGGGCAGCAGACAGAGAGACAATAACTGGACTTGGTTTGATCTTTTGAAATCTTAAAGCCACTACCAGTAACATTCCTCTTCCAACAAGTTCATATGCACTAAGCCTTCCAAAACACTTTTCACTAGCTGGAAACCAATTGTTTAAACATATGAACCTATGGGAGCCATTTGCATTTGAATTATCACTTGATATATAGTAATTCTAACAGACATAAATTAGGTTATTAATAAATTATTCCTAGAAATATTCTTATTTAAGACACTAAAATTTTCATTTTAAGTAGTATATAATTAAAGACATCATAACGACAATTAGACTAAGCTTAAAACTAAAATAATTCATAGGATACATACTGCAATTATGGAAGGCATTGCAAGGATACTTCAGCATAAGTTGGTATGTTTAAATATTGAAGAATAAGAAAAAGAAATCTGAAGGTGAATCACCTAAGTATTCAATTTCAGATTATTTTATAATCTCAAAATTTAAAAGAAATAATTAAAATAAAATAAAAAGACGTATATAACGTAAGTGTATTGGATGACAGCTACCCTGCAGTGTGTTCTAAGGACAAACATTTCCAAACACTCTTAATGTTATCCTTCTTTCCTCACTCTGTGTGCTACCTTCCTTCTTGTTCACAAGCTAAGTCTTACACACTGGGTTTTCCTCCCTCCTTTCATAGTACACCCTACAGCTCTATCTCTCTTTAGGTCATCTTCCTTCTCCCTTTCACCATGATCCCTTTCTACATTCGGGCTTCTGTGGTTATTCCTAGTTATATATTCAAGCCTGAAGGTTGAGAAGGTAATACACGGATCAACAACTGGATAAATGCATAGAATAAATGACAATAGAGAGAGAGCCCATCCATCATTTAAATACAAACGTCTAAGCCCCTGCCTCAGGGACATAACAGAAGACAGGGCAGAAAGACTGAAAAAGCTGAGGACCAAAATGCCGGCAGAGATAACGTCTTCGAGACATGACAGGGATCATGCATCCATGAGATTTCAAAATTATGGTTGTCTATGCAAGACCTTTATCATGACCAAATCAAATCAAATACTGATGTGGATGGGGGAAATTTCCATAGGTTCCAGTTCTAGATGAAGAGTTACAGGCAACCAATGCCTGCTGAGAGACAAAGAGTCAGTTCTAAGTTCAACCCTTAGACAAACTATCTAACATCAAGTGGTCAACTCTAAATACAACCACCTAATAGGAACACTGACAACATTAACATTACATATCCACATATATGTGTATGTATGTATGCATGTGGTAAAGAACTAGAGAAGGAATGGGGGCCTAGGAGGGGTAGTGCAGCAGAGGGAAGTGTTATAATGATATAAATGCAATCCCCATAGATGGCTTTTCTCAAAAAAAAAAAAAAATTAAAAAGTGGTAAGTTGGAGAGGTCAAATTATTTCAGAGATGTCTTTCAGCTGTTGAGGAATTTATCCTTCCCCATTTTCTCACCACCATAAGGGGGGTCTTCTCCTGGGACTATAATATATATGGGGGATGACAACAAGTAAAACTCTGATAAAAAAATAAAAAGACTTAGAAGTCCTCATTTTAAAAGATATCTGTAAAGAATCAAAAATTCAATATTGGGAATTAGTAAGAAGATATAACCGCAGTGAGCTGAGACATTAAAAGGGTACCAAAGGCATATGGTCAATTATTTTGTATGAGTAAATGTGTAATATTTAACAATTCTGAACACGTTTGTAAGAAAATCATATTTTGTCGAATCTGTCTCACTGTAGAATTAAAAAACTGTGCAATTCTAAAACTATTAAAAAATGATCAGTGTTTTCTCAAAATTCTTCCCCTAGAGAGAGCATCAGACAAAATGTTTGATGGCATCTTCCATCAAACAATGAAAGAACAAGTAAATCAAATGCTACACAGTGAATAGAGGAATGGAAGAGTGGAAACACTCTACAGCGCAGTCTCCAAAGTTCACAAATCCTGGATTCCAAAACCAAAGAAAATGTGAGGTCCAAATCTCTATCGAGCAGTGTTGCTCATGACCACTAAAGCAGATACATCAACTAAGGTGTGGATGCAGAGAACCTGTAGTGAATAAAGTGGAGCACTATGTCACGACCACATTAGCTTCTCTCCATAATACAATATTGGTCGTTTACAGTTAGACAACTGGGATTTTAGCTTTTAAAAGATTTATTTATTTTTTGTTTTATATGCATGAGTATTTGGCTGCATGTATGCAAGTGCACCATGGGTATGTCTGGGGTCTATGGAGGTCAAAAGAGGTTATTAAGTCCCCTGAATCTAGAAATGGTCATAAATAGTCCTGTGGGTGCTAGGAACCAAATCGAGTCTTCTTCAGGAAGAGAACATCCTCTTAACAGCTGAACCTTCTCTCCCAAACCTGCAGTTTAGATAGATCCGTTGTCTGGTTAGTTTTTCTTTTGTTTTTAATTACATATTTTAACTATCCTAAATGCATGTCACATGGTGTTTGGAACTAATCCATCCCCCTTCTGTCCCCTTCAGTTCTTTCCATAGACTCCCAGTTTTCCTTCTAATATTACATTCTCTCTGTGTGTCTCTGTCTCTCTCTGTTTCTCCCTCACCCACTGAGTTCTTTATGTGCAGCCAGTATATTCATGGGAGTGGGACCATCTGCAAGAGCACGAATAGGCTCTTTGTGCCAGTTATCTCCCTTTTATATGAAGTTTGATTAAATAATTCATAATACTGATGTACAAAACTTTGGAATTAACAGTTTGGGAAACAGCATTAGATACAATTAAATATCTATTAATGATGGAAAAATATTAGTAAAATTTAAAATAATAAAATATTATTATGTGGTGAATGGTACACTTAAATCCATAAGAAAATAAATCTTAATGGAAAAATATTTAAGGCAATTTCACTTGACAGTGCCCAGAATGCATATTTGCCACATTTCTAGTTAATGTTGACAAACTAATCCAGGCTTGTCAAACAAAATACATCTATAAATTAATTCATTAATTGATAAATTAATGAATTGAAAAGACATGCAGTAATATTAGCAAATTTGTCTACATTTTACTGAGGTAGCCAAAACAAAACCAACATTTAGATAGCCAATAGAATGCACAAAATAATTTTAAGCTAAAATACAGACAGGGGATCAGGCGAGAAATATGTTTGGAAGAAAATAAATCACTGTTAGTTTTAACCTATCTATAGAAGGGCATATTGTCAATGTATTAAAGGAATGTCAACAGAAGTCTGAACATTCCACGGTAATCGATAACAGACAAAAGATAAAAAAATGCATAGCTCTGTCTCTCAAGTAATTAATAATCCAGTGCAATAAAAAACAAAATGCCAAGGAATTATGTCTGAATTATTAAAATTAACCTAATAGTTATGGAATAACACAGGTGAAAATTAGCAGACATTTCTAAAGATTAAAATGAGAGGCTTTGGCATATCACATGTCAAAATTATTATTATGCTATAGTAATTGAGATTGCTCTAACCATTACAGTTCAATACATATAAAACATGAAAAATACTCGAAACAGCAGAAGCAATGAGCTAGTCTTGACTCAAACAAATATCGTTGTCCTCTTATTTTTTAGAATGCCTTTTATAATTCAAAAATTCCATAAAACTCCTGCATATATGTCTCAGTTATTCCCCTGAAAACATTCATTAGCAGAATTGTAAGATGTAGAAGTGATTTCCTAAAACTTAAGCTTTAATAAAAGCATCTTGAGTTTATTAATTTTGGTTTGAATTTCTATGAGACACCTTAGATAATGTTTCCTCTAAATTTTAGTTAATAATTTAAAATTTTCTGAGATGAAAGCAGTTTAGGGATTCCTTTCTGGAAAAAATGAAAGCCACTATTAATAAAAAGTCAGGTTTTATATATGTGGCCTATTTAAGTATACTATTTTGGACAAAAACAATTGTGGCAAGAAATTAAAAAGTCATATATTCTGAAGTCAAA
>NW_026067922.1:1841208-1841848 GCF_014885135.2 Alexandromys fortis
AAAAAAAAACAAAGTATATTCAACAAGTGGTGCTGGCATAACTGGATATCAACATGTAGAAGAATAAAAATAGATCAATATCTATGACCATGTAAAAAACTCAAATCGAAATGGACCAAAAACCTCAACATAAATCCAATCTCACTGAACCTCATAGAAGAGTAAGTGGGAAGTACACTTGAATGCATTGACAGAGGTGACCACTTCCTAGATATAACCCAGAAGCAGAGACACTGAGAGAAATAATAAATGGGACCTCCTACAACTGAGAAGCTTCTATAAAGCAAAGGACATGGTCAACAATACAAAACAGCAGCCTACAGAATGAGAAAATATCTTCACCAATGCCACATTGGACAGAGGGCTTATATCCAAAATATATAAAGAACTCAAGAAATTGGTCATCAACAAAACAAATAATCGAATAAAAATTGGGGTACAGACATAAAAAAAGAACTCTGAACAGAGGAATCTAAAATGGCTGAAAGACACTTAAATCTTCGTGTTCTGGCTTGGTGGGAGCCTAGCCAGTTTGGATATTCACCTTCCTAGACATGGACGGAGGGGGGAGGACCTTGGACTTTCCACAGGGCAGGGAACCCTGACTGCTCTTTGGTTGGAGAGGGAGGGGGAGAGGAGT
>NW_026067922.1:1843200-1920208 GCF_014885135.2 Alexandromys fortis
CTCTCTCTCTCTCTCTCTCTCTCTCTCTCTCTCTCTCTCTCTCTCTCTCTCTCACACACACACACACACACACACACACACACACACACACACGATAGATATCCTCCCGGAAATCTTGTAGAAATTATGTTTAATCTTATCAACTTTGGTATTTTTATTGCATTCATTTTTCTAATATGGAAACAAGGCAACATATTTACATTTGTTGCTTTTAAGCATTTTGTTATTGAAATGATACATGGGATTATATTTTTCTTATAAAAATGAGTATTTATAGAAACACAATAGATTTTTATATTGTTAACTGGTGTCTTGAGATTTTGGCTAAGCTCCTTATTTTTTATAGCTATCTGGGCTGTTGCAAATAGAGAAACTTATCATTTTGGAAATAGAAAATAATTTTTCTTTCAACTCCCTTCCCCAGTGTTTCCCAGTCTCATTGCATTAACTAGTGTTAACACTAAGATGAAGAGAAGTAGTGTTAGGAATTAGCAGTTTATTTCTTCCTTATTTTGCATAGGGATGCTTCATTATTTCACTACCTACTATAAAAATGGTTCTATGGATTATTTTGCATAGATTAAAAACTAAGGAAATTATCTAAATATTCCTATTCTCACAGAATTTCTTTGTTATCTTCTGGCTATGTCTTAGTATCTTACTTTTTCTGTTGCTTTGATAAAAACTCCTGACCGAGAACAGTGACTTTTTGGCTTATGTTTCCAGAGGGATAGGACTCCATCAAGTAATAGGCATGATGCCAAGAGCAGGCAAGAGAGGCATCACAAGTTTAACATCAAGCTAAACAGACAGGATGATCTGAATGGTGGATAAGGCTTTAAATTCTCAAAGCCTGACCCAAGCATATATTTCCTCCAGCAATACTTTACATCTTCTTTAGCTTTCCAAACAGTGACACAAATTGGTGATCAAGTGTTCCAATACCTACATCTATATGAAGAAGGGGCATCTTTCATTCAACAACCACAGCTGGGTCTGTAGTGATGTACCCTGTCTTACAGATGATTTTTAGCAATGTATCTCTTTCTCCTTGTGGCTGTGGATGTGGTGATTTCAGAGTCCATTTCAGGCAAAAGGCTCTTGGTTTCATTAATATCTTTCTTTTTTCTTGCCTGAAAATTTATGAACTTGCCTTTCTTTTAATTTATTTTCCCCTATTCATTATGTTATCTCATTTTTCCATCACTAGGTTCTAGTGTTGACACATTCTATTTCATAACAGATGTGTGTAGTACTCATATTTCCAACCTCAATTAGCCTTACTGTACCCCCAAATTTATAGTGAATTTTTACTTGAATTTAGTTCAATATACTTTGAGTTATTCTTGAAATTCTACACTGTGAGATCTTAAAAATACATCATCATTTTGCCTCTATTTCTTGATTGATTCCAGTGTTATTGGGGAGTGTACTGAATGATTTTAATTATATCTATTATTGTGGTTTGATTTCTGGCCACAGGTATATTTTCCGAGCATAACTGGAAAGAATTTTTGGTGGTCTATTGTTGACTAGGACACTGTCCAGTCCTAGTCAGTTAAATCCTATTGGTTGGTGGTATTGAATATTTCTAATTATCCTGTTAGTCACTGACATAAAAGTATTTAAGTCTTCACCATTTTTTGTATCAGTAATTTACTGGTCTCAGAAGTCTATTTTATCATATATTAATGTAGTCAGTTAACTGCATTGTGTGTGTGTGTGTATGTTTCACATTCTTATATTTAGCTTCACTATAGTTTTGTATTTGAGGCAATTTTATTTATAAATAGAATAAAGTTGTACCGGTCATATTTAAAATGTACTTTGCTAATTTATAGTTTTAGTAGTGACCATATCCCTACAGCTAGTCACATGTTAGTGCTCGGTTTTGCCTTTCTATCATTTGTCTCTCTCTCCTGTCTTCATGTGGGCCTCTTGAGTTTTCTGAGTATTAAATTCAGGGCTTTATCAATGCCAACTATATCCTCTGTAAAGTAATGTATGTACACAGTTGTTTGAACATTTTTTAAAAATTACATTTTCATTTGTCTGTACTATATTTGAGTGCATCTCCTTCTGGAGAGGTTTCCAATATCCTCTGAGATACATTCTATATACATCAAACGTCACTGTCTAACTTTGATTTGTGTCTATTCATATTTCTAGGTTTTCAATTTCTTTACCTTCATCCCTAGACTAAGAAAGAAACAAAGAGACAATGAGACAGAGTGATACACAGAGAGAGAGAGAGAGAGAGAGAGAGAGAGAGAGAGAGAGAGAGAGAGAGAGAGCAGGTCAGAAAGGAAGGATGAAATTCTTATATCCAATGTTTTATTTTCTCTCTTTTAAATTAATTAATTAATTATTTTTTCTTTTCAAGACAAAGTTTCTCTGTGTAGCCCTGACTGTCCTGGAATTTGCTTTGTTGACCAGGCTGGCCTCAAACTCTAAGGGAAGCCAAGTGCTGAGATAAGGGCAATGCAACACCACCATCCAGCTCTTTTCAGTGTCTAAGGCTTCTTTCGATTTGCTGCACTCACAATGCCCCAAACTTTCAGTGGTACTGAATGGTGGAACAGGGCAAAGTTGGTGGTACTCCTCAGCAGTTGGAAGTCCAGGCACTCACTGAGAATACTATCAGAAAGTGAAACGCCAGGTCCAGAAAAGGGTGATTATCACAGCACCACTCCCCCGTAGTACGGGTTCCTGCTGCTGCTCTCACGCATCTCAGCACACTTGAAGCAACGCGATTTATTATCTCAGAGTTTTGAAAGTCAGAAATGGGTGTCACTAGCCCCAAATAAAAGTGTTAGCAAGATTGGCTTCTTTAGGAAACCTCTCCGGCACAACTTTTTACTTATTGATTTATTTTTAGCTGGGGAGTCTGTCCACATATTTTGGTGCTGGATAGATTCTATCTCTATTTTTAATACCTGTTTAATTTTTACATTGTTCTGCCTTTTGCGGTAAGTGTTACAGTGATCATAGGAACCAGGGACTGTGGCATACATTTTCTGGAAAGGTAGCAAAAACCAGTCTGCTAATACTTCCACACATCATTTTATGACACTGAATGCATGTCATGGTGCAGGTTACACACGTGGTGAGCTGCAAGAATTTAGAAAGCATGGATCTTCTCCTTCAGAGGAAGACTTTGGTTGAACCAGTGAGCAAAGCCAATGGACTTGCTAAATTGATTAGGGTAGAGGGTGGACGAAAGCTGCATAGGCTTCCACAAATTAATCTCATTATAGAAAGAAATGAGAGTAAGATGTTATTGAAGAGAATAGTCATGGCCAGGTATGGAGGCACAGGCCTTTAATCCAGCACTTCGGAGGCAGAAGCAGGTGGATCTCTGTGAGTTCAAGGCCAGCCTGGTTTACAGAGCTAGTTCCAGGACAGCCAAGACTGTTACATAATGGAACCCTGTCTAAAAGCAAACAAATGAGAGAGAGAGAGAGAGAGAGAGAGAGAGAGAGAGAGAGAGAGAGAAGTTATGGAGAGCGATAATGGACAAAATATGATTTAGCTAATATAAGATGAAAAGGGGGAACTTTGAAAGGAATAATGGTTTGAGCAAAACCAAATCTTTCTAAGGAATAACTTCGGAAATGAGATTAGGAAAGTTAATGATTTGGAGTAGAGAATATGAAGTGTAAGACTATACAATGTTTAGGTGTGAATTCCTTTTTGATAATTTTAATTACTTTACCCTATGTATACAATGTACAGATTCACTGGAGCTTTTAGATTTTCAAAGTGAGATGAGCAACTTCTTCGCCTATGGCCTCTGCTTCTGCTTCTGTGCTCTACCAGGCTATGTACGGAAACTGAAGCATCCAGAGCAATGATCCACGAATATGGTAGATCCTGTGTTATTTGTCTTTCAGCTCCTAGTGAACTCAATCAGTATAATGTTTTCCACTTCCACCGATTCATCAGCATTTCATGATTTCATTTTTCTTTGTGACCAAATAGATGAACTTCGTAATTAAAAATAAATGAAATATACTTTTAAAAATATCAGTCATAAGGACATTTTCCACTGTTCCCAATTTGCTGAAGATAGGCAATGTTTACACACTATCCCAGCATCATCAACAGTGTCCTTCATTTCCTCTTGTCAGGGTCCCGAATTGACCCAAAATTACAAATATATTGTACCACCATACTATTTTCTGAAAAAGTATAAATATGAGTATTTTCAAACTTTCCTCCTTTTTATACTTTTTGCTGAAACTAAAAATTACCCCCAAAATTAAACATAGCCTTCTAGAAAATAGTTTATATGTAAAATGTTGACATGACAAGATTTTAGCTTACTTAGAACAAAATATTTAGGACTAAAATGTTTATTACAGAAATGATAAATACTGATGACTGTGTGCTAGTTTTGCAGAGTTGTTTAGCTTCCAGCTTTAAATTTAGTCACGAAGACTCTAACTCCAACACCATCATTTCCTAGAGACTGGACAACTGAGTCTACTTTACAAGGCTACAATGTCTATGTCTGTGAAATATCCACAACAATATGCACTTATAGTATTATGTTAATAACTAAATGACAAGCATAGTAAGGAGATCATAAAAGTGTATGACATAAAAGGAGCAATTTATAAGCTTCACATTATCACTATATGGTATGCCTCCCTAAAATGGAAGGATCTTGATTTTAGTCACTATTGAATACCCATTTGGCTTCAGACCTCCTGAAAAGTGTAACAGATTACCAACACAAGACTGATAACACATCTATTATCAACATTTTTAATTTAACTTTTAAAAGTGAACTCATTTGTCATTTCAAAGTTTACCTCCTTAGGGCTGTCACATACTGTACCTAGATGATAAAAATATGGAAGGAAGAAAGTAGCAAGAGAAGGAAGGAAATGAGGGAGAGAAGGATGGAGGAAGGGGAGAGTGAGGGAGAGATGAAGGGGAGAGGAGTTTAGCCAGAGCGAGGGTAGAATGAAGGGAGAAGAGAAGGGAGTGGTAACCTTATCAATTTTTCTTGGTGACAAGAAATTACCTGAAACCTGATTTCTCTGTGTTTTCCGTGGCCTGATATATAATGAGAAGAATTGTGATGTATCAAATCCTCTTAAGTGAAATATTTCAGGTTATTGTTGGATATGAGATGCATTTTATACTTCCACAGTGTGTTTGACATTATCTAGTGACAGATTTTGCTCTTACAACTGGCTAAATGGAATTGGTAGCTAGTGTAGTGGTTCTCAACTTGTGGGGTAGAATATCAAATATTCTTCATACTATATAGTTATATTTCAATTTATAACAGTAGCTAAATTACAGTTATGAAATAGCAATGAAATAATTTCATGTTTGAGGGTCACCACAGCGTGAAGAATTGTATGAAAGGTTCAAAGCATTAGGAAGGTTGAGAAACACTCATCTTGTGAATATAAAAGAAGGATATTGTGTAGCATCCTACCACATACAGGATAGACACTGAGAAGAGAAAGCTGTCCTAAATGAACGTAGTACTAATAGTACTATGCTGAACAACACTAGGAGGGATATGGATAGGATACTTTTATACTTTTTTTTTTTTTTTGGTTTTTCAAGACAGGGTTTCCCTGTAGCTTTGGTGCCTGTCCCGGAACTAGCTCTTGTAGACCAGGCTGGCCTCAAACTCCCAGAGATCCACCTGCCTCTGCCTCCCGAGTGCTGGGATTAAAGGCATGAGCCACCACCGCCCGGCAGGATACATATTCTTGACTCTACCTACTAATAACCCTTGACTTCAGGCTTGAGTCGGGCCCATTTTTATCCTATAACATTTCTGTGTTTAGAGACTTCGTTTCCAAAGATCCATAGCAAGATTAGCTCTGGGTTGTGTATTCTGGGCAAAGCAGAAGTAGGAGAAAAATCAATGGTCTTGGAGCACAACCTTGAATGACATGGGACAGAATTTGCTGGATAAATGGCTCAGCCTCCAGCATTTTAAAAGACCATTTGTCACATATCTTCTGCATTGTCCACTCAGTGGTTTCTGTGTTGGATCAAGCCTCATTTGTCCGTCGTGCTAACCTTCCCATAGTATTGAATTTCTCTCCCTGTTCTCTTTCTATCTCTGTGCCGCCACCCTCAGTTTGAAATCAACTGCCTGTGTCTAAACTAAAGATAAATTATGAAAGTTTAGCCATTTAAAATCTAAAGTGGAATACATTAGAAATTTTAAATTAATTCAATTAGTCAATGAACAAAATTCAGTGGGTTACCGTCACTGATCACATTTACCTCTCTGTGTATGACATGACAAAGGAAGGTTCAGGTGCCCTGAGTACCGTGACAGAACTAGAACTCTCCCTGATTTAGAACTACTATCTGCCATCCTTATATATTTCCTGTCCGACTTTCCTTCACCCTGAGTAGAATGTGAGGGATGGGATCAAGAATAAGAGCTAGCTATTATAATAATCAGGAACGAGGAGAAAAGAAAATCGGTATTCATTTGCAGTATTACCTCCTGTTCGCATGTCATAGGTGCCTTTAAATCACCACACAGATTTATAGACTCTGCCATTCAGTGGAAAGCATTAATGAAACCCTATTGAAGGTATTATATTATGAAAAATAATTCAGAGAAGTGAGGTAGTCATATAAGTCCTCCAGATCGAGACAGATTCTACACTTGAAGTCTCATCCTATAAAATTATGCATAATTTTTCTGGGGCTTGACAAGAGTTGCCTTGGCAGATGGAGTTAGCTGGGGACCTGGCAGTATCGTGATCCTGACATCTGAAAGCTTTCAGAGTTCAGCGCAATCAGTCATATGAGTGCCTACATGCAATATTATTCTGCCTGGATTTCTTCATGCATTATATATAGGTTAAAAGAGGTTGCTGTAAATAGTAGGTTCATAGAAAGGACACACTGAACATTTGAACTCTTTGCGAAGGTTAAAGAAAAGTGAGAGAAAGAAAGACCAATTTTCACTTCTTTCTTGGACTTGCTGTCACTCTCCTTCCCCCAGTGTAGGAGATAGAGAAAGCAACATCAGTTCAACATTAAAATTCAATAAGCCTTTTTTTCTTGACTCTAGGCTGACAGTTGCCCTGCATGACAGAGAAGTCGTGAAGCTGAATGAGAGGGGTTTCTAAACAAATTGGGTCAGATATTGCTTTTGCTTGATTTCCTTAGGATTGATTGGTGACTAAGTGGGTTTAAAATTAGTCCTTTCTTTGAGGAGCAAATTAGCGCACAGCTTTTCAGGTTTTAGATCTTTGGAATATTGACCACCACCACCAACAACAACAGAAAATGGTAATGAGCAGCAGATACTTCTGAAGAGTCTTAAAAAGAGTGAGATGTGGTTTCCTACATCAAATATTCTCTAATTTGGGGCCAAGTATATTCAATGACAGAAAGCAACTGGATAGTCAGAATTAGGATGATCTTTCTTCTGAACCACAGTAAAAATGTCCACTTCACCTTCTTTTGCAAATCAAAGACAGTGATTTATGGATCAAACAGCACATGCAGAACTGGGTGGGCTCTCTCTGGTGGTCTGGATAACATCTGATAAGCAGCTGTGGGAATCAGAGTGGGGCAAGTAGGTCCTGGGAAGAGTTGTAAATGGCTAATGGGCTGTGTAAGTAAGAATAGGCAAAAAAAAAAAAAAAAAAAAAAAAAAANAAAAAAAAAAAAAAAAAAAAAAAAAAAAAAAAAAAAAAAAAAGAACATAGAGAAATCCTAAGGTCGTTGATTTGTGCCACAGTAGAGGACAACCCAGCATGACAGAACTGTTAGTTAAATAAGTCATGGTTACCAGGTGCCTTTGGAAATGTGAAAATCTGCACATGACGAAATCATACCAAGCACAACAAATGACATTATAAATATCATGTAATATTTGTTGATCTCCACTCCTAATGCATAGGTGATAAAAGCATACATGTGAGAGGCAGGGCTGTGTGCACACACCTTCCAGAAGCTTGAAGAAATGAAAGAAATGTGAAGAGAAGTAAAAGTGGGAGTGTCATGTGGGACAGATCGCGAGAGACGGTAAATGACAGATCTACAGCTTTGACAGATGGTGACCAAAGACCTAATTAAAAGTTGATAAAGGGAGCTATGCCCCAGGCAATTTACTTCTTTAAAGAGTTCAAGGTGGATTTAACTGGGGAGACCAGAGGTCAAGAGCTCTAGCCACCATGAGAGGGATCCAGTGATTGAAGTACATACGAAAAGAGGCATCGTCTCAGTAGTAGGGGGTGACCTATAGGGGCATGCATCATTTCATTCAAGATAGAGTCAGATTCCATCACCATGTGTTCAAAGGAGGGGGATGACCTCTTGTCCAGCGCTGCTGGGTGCCTCCAAATATGCCAAAGACCACCCATACAATGTCATTTATGGAAAATAATAGAATGAAAAAGATACAAAGCTAAATTTAGATAGGTGATAGTTTGGCTAGCTGACACCCACATAATGATTAAGTACTATCCATCTAAAAAATCTAGAAAAAAGTGTTTTAAGTATTTTTATATAAAGAAATGAAAGAGAAATATAGTTATCTGCTTTGAACATGACAAAGTATATACATGTATTCAAAGATGAAACAGTGCCTCATTAGTAGGTATACTTTCTATAATTTATGTATAAGTAAGCTAGTTTAAATTAGAAATACAAAATACAAATTAAATGAAAGCATTAGGATAACCAATTTTGCTAGGCTATTGGTCAGGAGGGAAGCAAGAATCTTCCAAAACAATACAGACTATTGTATTTTTTTTTTTTTTTTGCTGCCTCTCTGAACTTGAGGGCAAGATTATTGCTAAAGACTTCAGCCACTTTAGTCATAGGACTTGCAGAAATAAAGCTGTTACTGATCAGGAAGTCTCCTTCCTAAAGGCCAGAGCTCTTATATAGTATGCTCTATGAAAGCTTTCATCGGAGAAAAGTTATCAAAACCCAACCTAACTGTAAACCTGGCAAACTGCAATAATGACTTGACCAGAAAGATACACACAATGGTACAATAATGGGATTAATATCTCAAAGAAAACCAGTAGCTTTCTGTCAAATAGTGTAGAACTCATGACTGATACTGTGAATATAACCAAGAGCCTGCGGCTACAAAGGTCTATATGACAACCTACTAGTCCCACTTTAAGAAATTAATGGAATATCCTACTGCCTTCCAAACACTTATCTTCACACCCATGGACAAGTGCACTCCTTATCAAAGAAGCTTTTTAAAGCTATTATAGAGAACCAGAACTGGTCAAAGCACAGAGAAGAGACTGAAGTGCTCAGCCCCAAATGGGGCATCTGTAACATGACCTCTACATACAAGGCCAGCAAACATAGAGGATGGGCTTGGGGGCAGAGGGATGATAATAGCCAGAGAACCATGAACACCACTGTAAAAGAGTGTCTTCTGTACAAGACAGTGATGCCTCATTCATATTCTCCCAGATGGTTGCATACAAAAGGGCTTGCACAGGACCATCCCAATCAACATACAAGGATGGATGGGAAAAAAAACATTTCTAAGTCTCCATCCTTAGATGAGAAGCTATAAACCATCAATGGATCTAGAGGGATAAAAGCCAAGTTTCTTCAGGGAAAACCACCTGGATTGGTCACTCAAACTTAGGCATCTATAAGCAAGAATAGTTGGACCCAGTAGGATGTGGGGTGTGTGTGTGTGTGTGTGTGTGTGTGTGTGTGTGTGTGTCTGAGATGACTTTAGAAGAAAGGGACATGAATTTAGAAGGAAAAGTAGTGAGGGGACAAAGTATTTATAGAGGAGAGATGGAGGGGAAATGATGTAAATAGAGTACATTTGTGTGAAATTCTAGAAAATGATGGTTAATGGATAAGAGTGGGTATAAAGCACTAAGGAATTTCTATAACAGTTCATATATTGTCCAAGGATTCCATAGCACTAGGCATTCCTGTCCACTATTCCAATGTGACTTAGTACAGGTTCAGGAATCTGTACTTGCCATTCACCAAGGTATTCTTACATATGTCACATAGACACAGTTGATAAATAATGCTGCTCACCTTGCAGTTTTAGTTTCTTACCTGGAAAGCAATCCTATATTACACATAGCCTTGGTCATAATAAATTAACCAGAGTGTTAAGATGACTCATTCATGGTCATTTTGAAATTCTTAAAATAATTTGTAGTTTTAGTGGGCTTGGGAGATGGTCCAGTCAAAGTGTTTTTCATGTAAATGCAAGGATCTGAGTTTAGATACTCAGCCCCATGTAGCAATTTTGGAGAGTGTATGCACTTTTAATGCTAGTCTTGGGAGACAGACACAGAATTGGGAATTGCTAGTCAATTAATTCTGTTGAATTAGTTTATTTTTGTTCATTGAGAAAC
Source organism: Alexandromys fortis (assembly GCF_014885135.2). Lineage (NCBI taxonomy): Eukaryota > Metazoa > Chordata > Mammalia > Rodentia > Cricetidae > Alexandromys > Alexandromys fortis. The sequence continues at coordinate 1,853,568 of NW_026067922.1, forward strand.
CTTGTCCTAAGTAAGGGTCCTAAGAATAACATCAAAAATTGATCTCTAGCATCTACATGGGCATGTACATACCCTCACATTCATGTGACTACACATATCACACACATGTGCGCACACACACTTTATTTGTTTTGTGTTTGTTTAGAGAATTGGCACACACCGTTTTTTAGTTGGTAGTCCATGGCTACTCTTCATCACTGCATGCTCTTTAAAAGGACTTATTTAAGTAGTTGGAATTAAAAATTGTTTCTTACTGCCCACCTGAAGCTATTTCTTTCAGCTTCCAGTGTGCTTAGTAAGCAATACTCGGAGAAAGGGAGAAGAGATGTTCCTGAATAGGACTGTCTTTTGTGTGAATTGGAAAGAGTCAATCCTGTCGGAAGATGCTGCTTTTAATACTGAGTTCTAGAAAAGAAAACTGCTGAATCTGATAAATATCCTTCAATAATCTATGATCAACCATTTTTCTATCTCTATGATTTTTTTTTATTTTTTATTTCCTAGTGATGTTTATGTATTTTTGTATTGTTTTAATATAGCTAATCAAAACTGATTATTAGACACTTTAATTGAAAAATTCAATTATTTCAAAATGTTTGACTATACAACAGCATTTTAAATGCATGCAATACTTCATCAAGTGGATATGTTATAATTTATGGGTGAATTTTTTATCAATTGAATTTTGGGACATTTAGATATTTTTATGATCAACCATAATGCTGTGGACATATACGCTTCTCTTTTAAATAAATGTCTTCACTAAAGTTTGTTGTTAGTAAAAAGTTGAGATATAACTAAAATGCTACACATTTTCAGGAACTTTAAGTTTTATAGGAATCATATAGATATCTATTAGTGCCATAATAGACAAACATAGAGATGTAGAAACATGGTGAGGTAGTTTAACCATGTGGACTGAATATGGTTGAAACTGGAATGCTTTGCTTTGGGTCCTGAGGATGGAGAAAGATGAATCAGGAGGACAAGGATCATTTTATTTTGAAGACATTTCATAAGACGTATTTTGGAGGTTGAAAGTTTTTGAAAGGCAGGAAAATAAATATAGAAGAAAAGAGTTGTGTAGTATGACAACTTCAGAGTGTTAGTGTGGTAGAAAATAATTTGGAAAAATATAAAGAATTTAACATTTATAATGTTTATATTAATAACTAAGTAGTAATACTACAGTCTCCCAAATTAGCAACATTTTTTTCTAGATGTAGAAATGCATTACCAAGTATTTTGCAAATGATCATATAATATTCTATAATTCCAATAACCAAGTACAAGGGAGTGATATTTATTGGTTCATCACCTATTCCACTCTATAATTAGCAACATAGGTCTTTTACAATTTTATTATTTTTGTATGTGTTTGCATATGTGGTGAGCATATTCCTAGGTATGCAGGTGCACATGCATATGAAGGTTTGACATTGACTTTCGGTGTTTTCCTTGCCAGATCCCTGGTTATTGGAGCAGGGTTTCTCAACCTAAACCAATAGCTTCACACTTGACTCTCAGTTTGACCAGAGGCTTCCTGCCTCTGTCTTCTAAGTATCAGGAATATAGGCTAAAACCATGCTCAGATGGCTTTGAAGTGGGCTTAGAGGACCCAAAGATTAGTCCTCATGCTTGGAAGCTGTAGGGAAAGCAATATACCAACTCCCTAACCCCAGAAATATAGGCAATTAATGATCTGGTTATTCTCATCTATTTGACTTTTAATTCGGGAATAAACTAAATGGGGTAAAATAATAGTTGTGTACCCATATATTTAAAATTTAATGTAATAAATAAAAGCTCTCCAATGCCACAGACGTCCCATCTTAGCCTCTTCCCATGGATAACCATGTCCCTAAAAGTTGAATTATTCTTCAGGGTTTTAATATGTACATATTCATATAAGATGGGTTGTTTTTTCTCTGTTTTAGGCTTTATATAAAGGTCCTCTTACATAATGTGTTCCTATTAGCCAGCTTTTTAAATCTTAGCTCTTACCCCTGAGAACCATGCCGTAACAGCATCTCTGCAGCTTACTAATTTTTCCCTGTTTGGGGATTATGTCCTGCACAAGTGGAAACTGAAACACAATTTATTATTGCCTTATTTTCCTTATCTGGTGTTGATGAATACTGAGTCATCCAGCATTAGATACATGTTTTTTAATATGACTCCCAGCTGCAAAGCTTTGTAGAGTGTATACCTAGGCATCACAGACCAGGTATATATGTTTATATCTTCTGTGTGATCAGGAGATGCCAAGTTCTTTCTCAGGGTTACTAACATGCTAAAATCCCACAAGTATAAAAGAACGATTCCTTGCTCCATCACCAAGTCCTCAGAAGCTACTTTGAATTTGGGCTATGTGAGTGCACAAGGTATGGATTCTCATTGGGATTTAATTTCAGAGGTCATTTTGTTTGCTGTTGTTGTTGTTTGTGTTTTATTTATCTATTTGTGACCTAGGGTGCCCTAGTATTGAAAGAAAGATTCACTCTCAAGAGTATAGAATTTATGGACTGGCCTTGGGGAAGACCTAACATTCTACTTGGGCTGGTTCAATCACGCTAAGGAATCATGTCTAGTAAGATGGATTTAACTTAAGCAATGCTAAATATGTGAGCAGAAAAAATATGTCTTTAATAAGATAATGTATTTTTCCTTCCCAGAATCCTTTCCTTTAGTGTAGAAATAACAGACCCATGGACCTTATAGGTTGCCAAGTCTGCCTGTATTTCTGAATTATTCAGCAAAGCATAACTTTTCTTTTCTACTTTATATCTTTTCTAACATACTTTCCACAACAGTTTAGACTTTCTCCTCCTATTATTTTGGGCTTCTTTCGACTTTCTCTAAAGCCTCCTTCCCTGTGTCATGTGACTACTTTTTAAAATGATACGCACAGCTCAGAAGTTGCCTGATTTGGGAGCTCCAGGTTGTTTTGTTTGAAAGTAATTCTGATGGATAGTGTTAATTCGCTCCTGCCTTCTCTAGGCAGCTGGTGAAGTTTAAAGGTTCATGCCTTAAGGTTTTTCTATTAAACTCTGAGAAAATTGCCCTTGTGATTCTATTTGTGTCCATATTTAAATTATCTTTTTAATGAGACTAAGAACCCCAAAGGGGACTCCAATTCCACTGTACCACCGGAACTCACTAAGTATCTCCAGCTGTCCTCAAACTTGTAGTGGTCTTCTTGCCTGGTCTCCTGTGTACCTTCAGGTATGAATCACAAAGTCTTACACAAAGCCCTTGTGTTTTACCAATAAGAGACAGTGTTTTCTGATGTTTATTTGCCTTTTCTTCTACTGGTTTGCTTTATGTTTTAGTTAGATTCAACAAAATTCTGCCATAATGTATTGATATATTACATGTTTGTGGGGAGGCTCAAGTACTTCCTTTCATTTTATTGCTTATCTTTAATCTTCTGCAGAGTTTTAATGAGAAATTTTTATGGATTCATCTTGTATAAGAGAGGAGAGTCTCAATGAGAACTGAAGCAATTCTTTCAAAACAGTTTCCTAAGAAACTGTTGGGTCTGTTACTCTGTTTAAACTCTTGAGCCACAATATGCCTCGCTCTCCTCAGTAGTTACTGATTCTAGGAAATTCCACTGTTGATTAAAGAAATTTAGGTTATGTTAGGTTTCTTTTTATTGCACTGCACATTATTATTTGAAACAATGACACCAGTGGAAAGGTTGGGGTAACTTTGTAAAATCCCTCGAGATCGTTCATGATTTTCCCAAGCATATTTCTAACTTGTCCTAAATATAGACAACCACATAATGTAGAGCTTTGCAAGCAAGAACAAATTTCTCCTCTAAAGATGTTGGAAGGGATAAATAGAAACAAATGTAGAGTGTGTTTAAATGCTGAAGAACATTTTCTTTTTCTCAGAGGGAATTTATAGTCTTCATATATTAGATGAGTTGTTTGTGGTGACCTACATAAAGAAAACTGTTGGGTTTTCAGGAAGTCATTGCCGCCCTAAAGATTGCCAACCAAGGATCTAAGTTTTGCTGATCTTACTGAAGACTTTGTTTCTTCTATTTTTCTTTCCTCCCATTCCAATATTCTCTGATCTAAGTTTTCTTATTTCTATAAACAATATCCTTTAGTGTCTTTTTGAAGATGTTTATAATCACAGCTACTTGTGAGTCAGGATAATTAAAAGATTAAGACCTATATGGAAGAAAACAAGTAAGAAAGAAGGTGCAGAGGAATGAATGAAGAGAGGGAAAAAAGAGAAGAAAGCAAGGGATAATATTTCCATCTACCTGTTTCTCTTCAGAGCTATAATTTAAAATAAAGTTTCTCACACATAGAGTGAAATCAGAAAATGCTTGTTCATTTCCCAGCCGTTCAGATCCAAGTAATCACATAAAAACTATATTAATTACAACACTGCTTGGCCTATTAGCTCAGGCTTCTTATTAACTCTTAAATTAACCCATTTCTGTTCTTCTATGCATCACCATGAGGCTGTGGCATACTGGTAAAAGTTCCTGGGTATCTGTCTCCTTTGGCAACTACGTGGCATCTTCCTGACTCTGCGTATTCTCTCCCTATATCTCTGTTCTGATTTCACAGTTGGCTTTATTCTTACTCTGCCTTGCTGTAGGCTAAAGCTTCTTTATTCATCAACCAATAAAACAACACATATACAGAAGGATATCCCACATCAACAGCGTTTCCAATTTCTTTCCTGAAATTCCTGCCTCAGGGATACATGTAGCTCTGTTACTGAACTGATAGTGTTCTCATCAATGGGTATGTTTCTATCCCTAACTTGCCAGCTTATCAACCTTCCCTTTCATGAAAAGTACCCCCATTTTCTCTCCTATTTCATAATGTATAATTTTTATCATTTACATTTGACCATTTCCATTCCCTCTTAAATTAGTTCTTCTCTTCTATTATCTGTCCACATCAGAGAGAGAGAGAGAGAGAGAGAGAGAGAGAGAGAGAGAGAGAGAGAGAGAGAGAGAGAGAGAGGTACAGATTCAATAAACAATACAGCTTGTATCTACATTTATACTTATATGGTCCATTCATCACTGTGACTTTGTCCCATGTCAGCACAGTAATGATCATGAATATTGTACTCTAGCTGAGATATCTCCATTAGACTAAATACACATCCTTCAAGATTATCTGTGACATCTCTTTATGAATGCTCCAAAATCACATCAAACTTACAACATACAAAACTTCTTTCATCATTATTAGACACTGCTCCCTTTTTTTTAATTTCTTTTCCAAGTGCCATTACCCCTTACCTGGTCAAATAAGAAGTCTAAAATGCATCTTCTGTCATTAACGATCTCTTTTTCTAAAAATTCTGTTTATCAGCAGATCATCAGTGTGCCAACAAAATGTGTCTTAACTCATCTTTCCCTTTTTTTTTCATTGTGAAAAAGTCTTTATTTTAAGAAAAAAATTTAGTTAACAAAAAATTTAACAAGTTTCACTTAGCAAAATACACCCAAAAGGAAATCACAGTACAAAGAAAGCTTTAAGTCAAGGCCTCACCAATTCCTACAGTATTAGTATTGTGTCTCAATTCTCAAAACTAACTTTTAAAAAGCTTAAACTTAACCTAAAGATTTAAATGAAAATATAAACTAGAATGAACATGAGAAATGCTTCTCTTTGCATCAGGGATCTAGCACCTTTGAGTTCGCCAGAAAAGTACATGTCCCCCAGTGTGTTCACTGTGGTGTGCTTAAAGATCCACTCAACATACTTAAAACTACTTAACTCAGATAACATCACTCTTAAGTATACTACCAAAAATGTTAATTGAGAAAAGCGGAAGAAAAGTTTTAGTTTACTCAATATTACATGCTAGAAGAAAAGTTTGCATGAGAAACACTGAAGAGGTAATTTTTTAATCCAGATTTTCACAAACTCATTCACCTTTCCCTTTTAAGAGTAACTCATGAGTGGTTTTTAGACATAAAGCAAAGAAAACCAGCCCACAAATCACAATTGCGGAGAACCTAGACAATAATGAGGGCCCTAAAAGAGACATACATAGAGCTAATCTACATGGGAAGTAGAAAAAGACAAGATCTCCTGAGTAAATTGGGAGTATGGGAACCATGGGAGAGGGTTGAAGTGGAGGGGAGAGGCAGGGAGGGAAACAGAAAAAAATGTATACATCAATAAAATCAATTTCAAAAAGAAAAAAAAAGAGAGTTACTTCCATGATCATATGCCTTAAAAAGTAATCACACAACACAGGAACTCTTTCTATAGATTATTACTACATCTTTATTATTTCCTTACTGTGGCCCAGTTTATTCCCAGCAATCAGAAAGATATGTTTTTCTGCCTATGTACAAATCTTATTACTTCTCATAAGTCCTTTTTTTTTTCAGCTTCCCAGTCATTGTGAAGAAATCCAAATCTCTCTTGCTTGGCTTCCTTATTCTAGTATGACTTTGTCTGTTACTGTTGTGTTACTCTCGATCTCTTGCAGAATAATGTTGATATTATACAAGATAACATAGCTCAGTAGTGTTCTTACAAGGAAATCAGCAGGGAAAGTGAAAGAAAGAATTAATTGTTTTATCATGATCTTTATAATAGTAGCAAACTTGGTGAACCTTGCAATGTTCTCTGTCTTAGCTCCTTTTCCCTTTGCTGTGGTAAAATGTCTTTATAAAAGCAGCTTAAGAGAGAAAGGATTCATTTCTCTCATTATTCCAGGTTATTACCATTGCTAATAAGTTAAGATGTCTGAAACATGAATCAGTAAGTCATATTACAACCACAGTCAAGAGCAGAGAGAATTGCATCAATGTGTACATGCTACTGCTGAGCTTGCTTTATCCTCTCTTGTATAGTCCAGAGTTCTCTGTTAAGGGGATGGCACCACCCTTAGTGGTTGATATTCCCTCTTAAATAAATCTAATCAAGATAGACCAGCCCACCAATAAACCTAGTCTAGACAGTCCCTTACTAAGACTTTCTTCCCTGGTGAGTCTAGATTGTGTCATTTTGACAATTAAAACTAACCATTACATATTTCTTAGTATTAATATCCTATGTCATAAAATGAATGAAAGGCACTTAAGAAAATTCTCAACAGCCTTAGACATCAGAGAAATGCATGTCAAAACAACTCAGAGATTCCATATTACACCTGCAAGAAAGACCAACATCAAAAACACTGATGACAGTATTTATGCTGGAGAGGATGTGTGGCAAAGGGAACACCCCTCCATTGCTGGTGGGAGAGCAAACTGGTACAGGCACTTTGGATATCAGTATGGTGAATTCTCAGAAAATTAGGAAACAACCTACCTCAAAACCCAACAATACCACTTTTGGACATACCTAAGAAATGCTCAATCATACCTCAAGTACATGTTCATAGAAGCACTATTTGCCATAGACAGAATCTGGAAACAGTCTAAATGCCCCTTGACCAAAGAACTGATAAAGAAGAACTGGGGTACATTTGCACAATGGAGTACTACACAGCAGAAAAAATAATGGCATCTTGAAATTTGCAAGCAAATGGATGGATTTAGAAAACATTATATTGAGTGAGGTAACCCAGACCCAAAAAAGCCAAATATCATACATACTCACTCATAATAAGCTTTTAGACATAAAGCAAAGACCTAGCCTATGATTCACAATCCAGAGAACCTAGACAAGAAAGATGACCCCAAGAGATACATGGATCTAACCAATATGGGAAGTATGAAAAGAGAAGACCTCCTGAATAAATTGGGAGCATGGGGATCATGGGAGAGAGTAGAAGGGGAAGGGAACAGAGAAAAATATGTAGCTCAATAAAAGCAATTTTTAAAAAAGGAAAATAATCCTAGGTCACTATTATTCTTCAGACAACTGAACAATATATCCATAGAGAAATTGTGTGTCTTCTAAATAGTCCTTCTCCATCATTTCCCTTAGAATTTTTCCAACAGTCCCCCAGACACCCACTCTATTGCCTACTGTCTTCCTGAAATCTGGCTTTTATCTCAGCTATTTAAATTTGTGTACAGTATTTTACATCTTTTTAAAACTTATTCTAATTCTTAAATAAGAAAGTGAGGTTCAAAGTGATAAAACATGATGATTTGATAAGAGGAAATTTATGAACTCTTAGAATTATTATTAAAGCAAGACTCAAAGTACATACAGTTTTTAACAAGTGTAAAGGAAGTTGAAATATATGAAAAATCATACATGAATGGCCACATTCGATTTAGTTTTTTTTTTTTTTTTATCAAACACAGTGCTTTTCACATGAATAAACTTTGCAGTGGTCCTAGTACCCAGGGAACTAGTCACATCTTTATAAGTAAACATCACCTTGGTAAAGCACAGTGCAGGAATCATAGGGACATTTTACAAAGAAAGACTGTGTGCACTGGTAAGACAATGGCATTAATGTGATCTATGCAAACAATCCATGAGTGGGCAAATCAGGCATACAAAATTCTAAATCTATGATCTATGATAGCATGCCCTTTCTGTTCCTATAACCCACCACTAGATTTTGAGTATTTTATGACATATGCTGTATGTCTTCTTTATATCATGAGTATAAGTAAGTGTCATAGGGAATTTGGGGGCATAAAACAGCCATTTTAAAAATTACTAAATTACTTATATTTTTGCCAAATAATATAAAAGCTACTTTTGCTTCCTTGGACTTGAATAAGGGTGGTAGTTGAACTCTTTAGAACGAAGCTATTTGAAACCCTATAATGTTCTGAGCAATATATTTTATAGACATCTTTATTTCCCTGAATGTCTTTTTAATATTGAAGATATGTTTGCCTCTTACATATCTTTTAGGAATTGATGATGAAAATACAGTAGGTTGTGTATACAAGCGGAGGTCTGTGCTTAATATAGGCCTGTAGCTTTCAGACTAATAATGGCATATCACATTTTTTTTTAAAGGAGAAAGCATTGCAGTAGGGTTTAAACTTATAACTCATCAATACAAATTGGAAGAGCTTTCTTTCCTGAAAGCCTCACAGGAGAGAGGAAAGCCGAAAAGACAGTGTTTCTAGGTCCCTATAATCCCATGAGTGGGAAAGCATTAGAGGGGAAGAAGCAATGACAAAACAAAAACAAACAAATATAGTAAAGCTATTGCTAAGATTGACCCCAGGATGAAAAAAAAAAACAAAACAAAACAGTAAAGCCGTTTCTCAAGATTCCAGGGAGGCAAATCCATTAAAAAGTTAAGCAGTAATTTAAAGACAGCATCTGGTCCATTTATGGTATTATTTGTCACATTTTATAATGATACAATATTGTCTCTGTCCACATTTATCACTGAAATGAAGGCAGATTAAGTTTCTGAACTGAAAAAGGGAGTTGGGAGAAAATTTGTTATTTAGATCAGGGAGATATAATCAGGTTTAAATTATTGAAAAATAGATAACATTGAAATTTACTGGGAGGCACTGCTAGTTACAGCCAGGTGTTTCCACTTTAAAGTTTTCCTAGGTTTTTATCACATATGCAAATCCTGGCTGGGTTTATTATTATTATTATCTTTAAAGTGGTATCCGTGTGAACAAATTTCTGCAACTATGAAACTTGACCACTCAGAACATGTTTGATCTTCAGAGACTTAATTGCTTCAAAACCAGGACTAATATTTATTATGTACAAATCTTCTTTCCTGTGTGGCAATCATAATTGTTCACATGGCTTGATGTTGACACAGATTTTAGAAGCCCATTTTATTCAAAATGAGCATTATAAAGATCTGTCATTATAAATTAGGTTGTGGCTGGTTTATTTGTATTCCTTAAAAAAGATAATTTAATCAACGCAAACATTTATAACAAGTATTTCAGCAGCAACCTATAAGGAGATTGCCATACTTTCATAAAAAATTGTTGTACAATTGGTTTTATGCTGTATCTTGTGCGTGTAGGATACTGCATGCAAGTTTCTCTTAGTACAAGCTAAGTATGTGCTGTCTCGGCCTCGGAACCTGACTCTAGTTTTCAAATAACCTGAAAATTGAAGCAAGTGTTTGACAGGTTTTGGACTTTGGCTCCTAAAAGAAAACATATTGAGAAGCATGGATGAAAAGCCCCTTTCAGCAATAAAGAACTGAACAGCCTCTCTCCAAGGAAACATCTTCCCTGTTGCCAGGCTTATGCTATTTTACCTTTCTTACTTGCCCAAGGCAAAGGATACATCCATTCTCCGTCATCTCTGTGGCCTTTTCACCCTATTTTCAGCAGAGTCACTGGCCTTTCTCAGTGTATGCCATCAATCCCTTAAGGTGGGGGAGTAAATGTAAATTAGCACACATTTTCCCAAGGAAGTTACTCAATGCTTTGAGGGCAGGAACTGAAAGTTTCTCTTTTCAGTGTATTTCTCTGGTGCAAAGGGAAGTGCCTCTGCTACAGGAAACTCTCAGTAAATATTTAAATAAGGAATATATTAAAAGAAATGGATGAAAACAACGAAGTATAGCAGGCTGTTTCTACAAGCGCTTGTTGTTTCTTGGAAGGAATTAGAAACACATACACACACACATACGCACACACATACACACACACACACACACACCCCACACACCTCGGTAGGATTTATGCTACTCCTTTGCTAACTTCATGGTCATTTGGCATTCCCTGCATGGTTCTGAAGAACAGAGGTTCTTGGCAGGTATTCTGGGTTTGTGACCTCACAATCGTCTGAGAGCCCAGAGATGATAGTATCCCTTGTATAAATCTAAATGCAGCAGCACAAAATCTAATGAACCCCTAAATAACTGATCATGAGAAACAGCTGATTTTTAAGTTCTGAAAGTAAAACATTGTGCTAAGTGCTTTAATTATTTTTTTCTTTGTAACTGGTGATTTTATTATGTCTGACACTATTAAGAAAAATGAATTCTTTGGGGGACTAAAATCTGAAAAGCCTGCACGTTTTAAGTGCTTTCTCTTTGGGTGAAGATTTATTTTCTTTTAATGTGTGACCACTTAGTGAGTGAGAAGGTTGTAAAAGACTTTTGTGTGCACATTAAAATTTTACAAGCTCTATGTTCTTAATATTTTACAATGTATATTATACATTTCCTGAAAGAGTAGAAGACTTGTTCAAATGGAAATAACTATACTTGAGTTTGCCATCTGTGTGTACCTATCAGGTCACATGTACACAAATGCCTTTCTCATGTGTGTGACTAGATCATAAGTCTTTGTTAAATAGTATATAGTACTTTTAGTGGTGAGTGCTTTTCATCTTAAAATACTCTACAGCTTGAATAGATCTTTAACAATATTTGCTTGAGTCCTTTCATTAATATTCTTTAAGACGGTATACTTGTATGTACATGTCTGATCTTTATATGCCTGCTTATGACAACACACTTGATTAAATATATATTTGACAGCGAGGAGTCACTTTTGAAATTGGAGCTACTATCTGTGGTGATACCCCTTCCCTGTACATTCCTGATCGCTTCTGAAACGTGGATTACTTAGCCTGATTGCATCACAACACCTTTTTATAATGAGCTTTCTGGTTTCTATTCTAAATCTCTTTGATTTTTTTAACACCAAGTTCATTTCTTACTATATAATATTGATTATTTACGTCATCATGACTATGGTTTCTGTGAGAGATACCTTTACCATAAACACATGCAAGATTTTAAGACAGAGTTTGTGTTTATAATAATAGCTTATTATTCTGTTTCTACTTTTACTAGTAGGCTCAGGGCAAAAGACAGCTGGTAGCAGCAATTTGAGACATTTTGTATATACTAAGTATAATATATTTTCCAGTAACTTCTCTTGTGTTCATGATATATGTAATTTTGTGTATATTACTTGAACTAATAAAATTCCAAGAGCACCCTCTCCCAAACTTTTCCACAGCTTTTTAAAATTTGAAGATAATGTGCCTTTCCCATATTTTTTTCTCATCCAAAGTAAGAACTATTGTCAGTAACTATGGAAAAATAGTACATTTTGGATGAAAAATTTTATTTTTACAAAAAGGTAATTGACTTAAAACATTGTGCAATTAATTGCATGAATATTATTAATAGCATATTCTAGCAGAACATTAAATTCTGAGAAAATAAAAGATCCTCTATAGAAACTATTTTTGGAGAAAAAGCTTGGTTCATATATTGTTTTGACAGTGACAGCTGGATGACCCAATTAATTCTAATTCCTTGATACATAAATTTCTGATTGTAGTATGCATGAAAAATCTACCTCAAAACATTGTTCTCTATGTAAAGATGATTAAAGGTTAAAGTTTTGACTAAACGCCTGCACAGACATGAGTGTGCATGCCACTAGTAACCCGGCCATTCACAAATGGAGATTCTTGTCAACAGTTGCACTGGGGGAGGATCAGTCAACATTCAATCAAATGCTCATAGCACAGTTTTCAGAGTTCACAATCTATTAGAGTATCTCAGAAATTAGCTGGAAAGAGTGGGAGATTTCTCACAGGTGTTATCATAAACACACTGTCAAGTTTTTCTAGTGCCATTACTGTGTGTGTGTGTGTGTGTGTGTGTGTGTGTGTGTGTGCACATAAATGCATGGGCATGTGTGTGTGTTTCTTTGAGAGGGTATACTTGTATGAAGACATATGATATTCATAAAAGCTTGCTGAGTGTTCTTATAGGTCCAGTTGACTTATAAGTCTAAATGAACTAAGTAGGGGAGATTGAACTAGCTGGGCCTTCATAAAACAAAAATGACACCCCTTTGCTTCAGGAGTGGGGTTGTACCTTTCTCATGCTGATATTAGAACCCTGATCTATGTGAACTTTGGATTGTAATAATTACACTAGTAGCCCATGAAGATGCTGGGCCTTTGGCACACAATCTATTGATTTAATCACCCTTTGTATGAACATAAAGCCTACTACATACATATCATCTGCTTCTCTCATTCCGGGACTTCCAGAGTTAAAGCACATCCCACCACCAGCCCTCTGTGTTTCCAGCTTGCGGATGGCCTGCCATGGGACTTGTCTGCCTCCGTGGTAGGAGTCTCATGAGCCTTTCATTCTAATGAATCCTTTATGACCTATCTCGACTCAAGCTATTGGTTCTGTCTCTCAGGAGAACTGTAACTGAGGCAAAACCTAAATACTTCAAAGACTTTGAACAAAACCATTATGTAAACTATCACATTAATAGTTATGTAAACACACTGAAATGACAATATTTGGGGATACATAAGATTCCATAGCAAGAGACAATTTCTTCCTAGGGTGGATTCAGACCAAACCTCTCCCTCTCTCCCAGATGTTAGCTTCTTATTCCACAAATGTCATGCTGGCATGAACATTGCAGCAATCCCTTATCCTGAACTTCCCAGCCTCTAGAACAGTTCTCAACCAGTGGGTCGCAACCCCTTTGGGGTGGACCAACCCTTTCACAGGGGTTGCATATCAGATATCCTGTACATCATGTATTCACATGCAATTCATAACAGTAGCATAATTGCTGTTATTAAGTAGCAATGAAAATAAATTTATGGTTTGGATCACTACAACATGAGAAATTTTACTAAAGGGTCACAGCATTAGGAAGGTTGAGAACAACTGTTCTAGAAAAATGAGATTAATAAGAAGTTGTTATTCATAACTTACCTGTGTAGACTACCCATTAATATTCTGTTTTATTCACACAAAGTCAGCAGAATATGGATCAAACACATTCATTAAAATCATAGAATTTAGTTGGTTTACTCAAGAAATGTGTTGCTTTAAGTGTTTGTGTGCAAGTGTATTTTAAAGACCTTCATTGCATAGATTATTTGGGACACTGATTAGGAAAAATTCATAATATTTAAAAATATGTTGATATTATACTCATTCATCAGTTTTGTTGAGTTCATTATTCATGCCAAAATCTTGGGTCTTGAAGTACCCAAAGGAAGGAAGAGGCAAGTAATTATCCCGAAAACATGTATAATATGACCTCAATGCCGGAAGCATTGGGAAACAAATGGTTAAACTGGGTAGCTGGGGAGATAGGAAACTGGTTATGCATACAATGTGCTCCCATACAAGTATAAGGGCCTAAGGCAGTAATAACAGAACCCAGGTGCAGTAGTAGTGTATCTATAATCCCATTCTTGGGATGAGATGCTGAGAAAGGAGAATCCCTGCAGGCCAGAGTGCCAGCTACCCTGCCTTATGATGAATCAGAAAACAATAAAACCCTACCTCAAATGAGACTGGCTCAAACAAGAGGCAAGGTGAAGATTAATAGACAGGTTGACCCCGAGTTCTTTTGTGTATGGTGTGGACACCCACACTCACAGTAAGCATTTTCACACTCATGCAGTCACCACTCTCTGAGTCTCTGCCTCTCTCTCTCTCTCTCTCTCTCTCTCTCTCTCTCTCTCTCTCTCTCTCTCTCTCTTTCTCTCTTTCTCACACACACACACACACACAAAATAAGTATCAGTGTGAAACTGCCTCTTTAGGATTCAAAGGGACTGTGTGTGTGTGTGTGTGTGTGTGTGTGTGTGTGTGTGTGTGGCAAAAAGGAGTAATGAATTCTATGGGGAAAATGACAAGTGTGTTTTATTTAATTTAGCAACTATTTATATTATTCAGTTGTAGAAATTTGACACATGGCCTTTTAGTCTTTTTTTTTCTTTTATTCCCTTGAAAGTTGCAATCATACTCTATTTAAACTTTGTTTCAGATGTTTTATTTATGTTTTGTCTTGAGGAAAAAAAGTCACAAGTAGAGTTTCAGCATCCTGAGCAAAGAGCACATTTTAATAATGCTGCAAACTGAATTACATCTTCCTCAAATTCCTGCTTATGTACTATGACTATTTGAGATAGGGTCTTTTGGGTGGTAATTCTGATTAATTGACCTTATATCATACTGTGATAGAACTGGTGATCTGATATGAAAGTAAAAGTGACTCACCAGAGATCTCTAACTGCACCCCCTTTTCAGATCTCAACCTCATTCTGTTTGAACAGAAAAAAAAAATGCTAGGAAAGAAGAGAAGGGGGTGCGTACACTTTTCCTAAGCATGGAGGAAAAAAAAAATCTTGCCAGAAACAATCCTATTGTGGTGACTGCTCTTGATTATCATCATATGAGGTCTAGATTCAAGGAAAAAAAAAAAGACAGACTTCTGGGCACACCTCTGAGGAATTTTCTATGTTAGGTTAGCCTCCAGATTTTTCTGTGAGGAATTGGATTTAAAAAGGCAATTAGAGTGGAAAGGTCCACCTTAGCTACAGAAGGCAGAATCCAAGAGTTGGAGTCCTGTACTGAATGAATAAAAATAAAAAGCAGAATGCTAATATTCATGGTTTTTTGCTTCTGGAACACAGATGCGCTGTGACTTATTGTCCCATTTCCAGCGTTCTTCTCTGCCTGTTGCTCTGGGTTTCCTCATCAGAATCAACTGTAACTATGAATGAAGAACCAAAATAAACCCTGTCTCTTACTGTGTTTTTGTGAGGGCTCTTTTAGTAGTGCAACAGGAGAGTAATCAACACTCCCATCCAGTTCTGTTCTTGGACTTCCAGCCTGCTGATAGACTAGGGAAGAAGTCATCATGAACCTGAACTTTACCTGGCAGGGTCTTAGTACAGACATGTCCAAATGTTGGGCAGTGCATAGCAAAAATATGACTCAAAATGAAGAGGAAATCGTAAACTGAAGAATGACATTGATGATTGGCCGAGTGCTGGTGAGATTTCAAAGCCATATTCTACATTACATCATGATGAACATTTTGGACTTCAGTATAAAGAAGCAACTGAGTCCTGCTAACCAAGTGCTTGTTATATCTTGAGACTAATATTAGGGATCAGGTCTGTGTTGAACACTGAATTGACTCTATTTTACAGAAACCTGGAGTACTGAATGATGATACACGGCAGAAGAGCTACTGTTTACATTACCAAAGTTGCTGTAAAATAGAGATGATTGCGGTAGTTTGTCTCTCCAGAAAGGGCTATTGGATGATTTGAAAAGCGAACGACCTTATAAAACCTTGATTAGTTTCTTTTCAGAAGAGAGTACCAAGCTTCTAACAGTATCAAACATATTGGTATTTCAAACAAAATGCATGTCAGTAAAGCAAAGCATCCTGATTTCCAGGGGGAAAATTCTAGATATAAATATTAACATATTTGGAAGGAAGATTAAAGAAAGCCCATTTCCCTTTTTCTTTTCTTTGTGTCACTTAGAAAAAATTAGCAATTGAACCACAACTTGTCCTCCTCATGGAGAGGGTGTGTAACACCACCTACCCCATCCTTATAGCAGGTGCACTTGCTGTCTGGGGTTTGCCCTCTATCTCCCTATGTCACACGTACGGGTCAACTGTGAAGGTATGATTTCTACTACAGTCTTTCAAGACTTTGAGGTCTAAAATATTATTTCCATAAGAACAACATGAGAATAAGTGAAGCTTTTCCTCTTCGGACCCAGCTTTATTTGCAGTTGTGGTTGGTAGGTTGCCCAAACTTCCTTTCTTCAGAGAAATGTTGACAGCAATTCCAGGTAATGAATATTCTATGAGATGGCCATTTGAGATGAACTCCGTGCATCAGTTTCTAAAATAAAAATAATAATAATTGCTTTTGCTTGTTGCCATAAATTTAAATAATGTTTCAGCATCATTTTCTTACTCAAGGTGACATTAGTGATAAACCTGGGTTGGATGCTCTGTAAATATTAATAACATATCAAAATGTGTGATTTGTCAGTCAATATTGCTACAAAATTGGCCTGAAAATGGAATACCTAAATAAACTCAATACGTGCCCAGATTGATTAAAAGAATGAAGAAAAATATTAATATACAATTGCTTTTTAAATGTCTTTGCATTATGTGGTTGAATAACCATTGTTGGTATTGCAGAATCACATTTTAGCATCATTAACAAATACCTTATTTTCAAGGAGAGATTTTAAGAAAATGCAACCCAGTCATGTTTTAATTTGTATAACTAACACACATTACATTTATAAGCTGGGGATGATACATGTTAAAATAATAATGGCTCTGGAAGGTTTGCTTTTAAAATGAAAAATGAAAAATTATAAAACAGAATTTTAAATCCACTAAATATAACACTACATTCCAAGCACATAGTATGCTAGACAAATATGCTTAGAATAAGTAAATATCCATGCAAGTCAAACTTTCTGAGCAACAGAGAGAAGATAGAAATTAAAATATCTGTAGGGAGTCAAGATGCCATATGGATGATCTATTCCAATCTGCAAAGATACCGGGTTCTTCCCATGCTCTATCGGCAACTGGAAAGCAGTTCCTTAGGGTAGCAAGAATCTAGAACCAAACTCCATTTCAGTGAATTGTGATTATTAGAATGCTGTCCAACTAAGGCACTGATTCTAGCCAGTCATTCCATGTAAGTGAATATGCAAATGACAGTAGAACTCTCCCAGTAATAATATAATAACGTATAAGAAAAGGACAAGTCATATTAAAGGGCTGAGGGAAGCACTGGTCTACAGTTATAAAAACCAGTGCTCATGAATGACATTCCTATTATTAGAAAAAGAACTAATGTAGTGTGTTATATTGCATAGAGACGGAATAGGAGAAAATATAAAAGTGATTTCAGAATTAATGGATGAAATGAAAACTAAAATCTGTCAGGGAAATTGATAAGCTACATTGTTTACTAACAAAATATCCATATATTGTGATAATAATAGGATTAACTTTACCAAATCATAAAATTTTTGTGTGCATGTATGGAGAGTTTCTACCTGTGTGTTTGCATTGCAGGTGAAGATACATAGTGTATGTATGTCTGCATGCCTGTGGAGGCTTCATGCTTATGTTGGGCCTCTGGCTGAGCTGCTCTTTGCACTATTTATTCAGACAGGGTTTCTTGAACCTATAACCCATTGACTCTGGCTTGTCTTTCTAGCCATGTCTTCCTGGGTACTCCCTTCTCTGTGTCTACCTCCCAAGTGCTGAGATTAGCAAAGCTCCCATGTTGGCTGTTTTTCCTTGGATTCTGGGTGTTGAAATTCCATTCCTCGCCGTTGCTTCTAAAGCACTGTATTCAGTGAGCCACATCTCTGGACCCTTCTATACTGTAAGATAGGAAAATTTATGAAATAATGAATAGGTGGTGCAGAAGAGGGTCCTTAGAATGGAACAAAGTGAAAGAACTCTGTTCTTAAGTTTGAGATGAAGATATAATACCAACTACATTTAGAAGCACACTTTCAAACTGGAAAACATATAAAATAATGAGAAGACAGACACTACTTGAATCAATGAAGAAGACAGTTAACTCCTAAAAATGTTTAAAAGCCATTAATAAACAAATCATAGAAGGGGAAACATTAATTATCTATCACTAGTGATTTTCTTAAAAAAGATGCAAACTCAGGATAAAAATAAACAGATACCATAGTTCCAAGACGATAAAGACAAAATCAGTAAGTAGTGTAACCAGTCTTAGTAATTTGTTCTGTAGTTTACTATTGGTTACCTTTGAACAACCAACCATGCAACCAACCACGCTGATCCTGGCTTTGTTTATTAAATTTTATGTAAAAGACAGGCAATCAGGTTCATCTGATCACTCAAGATTTTGAGTTTCTTTGTGATAGACGTTTAGCTTGTACTTAATTAATATGGAATTTGGATAGTGGAAGTCAGGTCATGTCAAAAAGAAATATGTTAAGTACAATTGGCTACATTGACAGAAAGCAAATCACCAGAAAATAGAAGACAAGCTAAAGTAATGGTAGTATGTCACACAGAGCTCTCCTTTCAATCAGAGAACCATAACCTATAGATCTATCTATACAACTAACTAAGATTTGAGTTACATGCAATGGGGACAGTACAGGCAAAGCAGTTTAGAAATTCTAATACATCCATGAAACCTACTGCTTTAGGGTCACTACTGTTATGGTTAAACACTATGGCCAAAGCAAATTGGGGAGGAAAGGTTTTATTTGGCTCAAACTCATTTCATTATCATATTCATTATCAAAGGAAGTCAGGACAGGAACTCAAACACGGCTTGAACCTGGAGCCAGGAGCTGTTGCAGAGGTCATGGAGAAATGCTACTCATAGTTTGCTCAGCCTGCTTTCTTACAGAATTCAAGACCCCCAACCTAGGTATGGTTCCACCCATGATGCCTGGGCCTTCCTACATCAATCACTAAATAAGAAATTATCTTACAGACTTGCCTACTGCCCAATTATATGAAAGCATTTTCTAAATTTATGTTCCTTTCTCACAGATGACTCTAGCTTGTGTCAAATTGAGACATAATTGAGCCAGACATCTACTTTCTTCTAACAATCTAGACTTTTGTAGCCAGAATTATTTGTCTTATTTGAGCTGCTGTTGTTTTGTGATATGTTATCATGCCAATTACCCTGTATACCAGTAACACACATTACAAACACAACCTATAATGTTTAACATCAAATTAAGAGTTTACCAAAACATGAGGACAGGGGAGTAGCTCAGTTGTAGAGTGTTTGCTTTGCATGTGAGGCCCTTGTTTGATACCTAACATAGAAGAAAGCTGAGAAGATAAAAATGGTATGATGGGTAACTCTGTTGAGGAAAATACAAATAGGAACAATTGAGTAAAATAAGAACAACTTATGGCATCCCCTTTGTGTGTTAGTTACATTCTCATGACTGTGACAAAATACCCTAACAAGCACAAGTTTAAGAAGGGAAGAGCTATTTTGTTTTACAGTTTTGGAGAGAAATAGTCCATCATGGTGGGATAATAATACAGCAGGCAGGAAAGGCATGGAAGGAGGTGCAGGAGCCGGACTGATCACACTGGAATCCACAGTCAGGAAGCAGAGGATGAAAAAGGGTGAAGGCGGGATACAGTGCTTCAAGGTCTGCCCACACTGGCTCACTTTCTCCATGAGGTATTTTTTCCTAATAGTTAAAAATCAACCAAGACAGTGCCACCAGCTGGGTAGTACAAATCTATGAGCCTATGGGGACATTTCACATCAAACCATCATTCTCTTTAGTCACAGGTATTATAAATAAATACAAAAGTGATAGCATTTTCATGGTCCCATTCAACCCATACATGTTGAGCAAAACCAAGCTTTTAGAACACAAACTGATCATTTCATGTACTGTATTTGGAATTTTAAACAGTTTCCTCTGCTTTGGAAAGTAATTCCCTTTATCTAGAATCATTCAAAATATACATATTTCATGGTGCAATAAGTTAGACATTTAAATAACCATTGTGTGGTTTATAAAATTATAACATGAAATCTGAATGTAGTTTGAATGTACTTTAGACATGAATGCATGCATATGATCCAGGGTATATTATATGTAATACAATAAGTTGTGCATATACACTTGTATAAACAAATAGACATGGAAAGAAACCATGGTATTAAAAGATAACTGCAAGTTCAGATGGAAAAAATAAGTGCCATACTTATAGTAAATGGCTGATCACAGACACAAACTACATGTGTTGTCACGGCTACAAAGATTATTGTAATTCTACCACATCTATTTTCTAAAGAGAAAAAAAAAAGAGAACAGCTCTGACTATGAGAGAGAAGTAGGCATTATGCCCATTATGTTTTTATGGTTAAAGACAAGGTATGATGAAATGTGAGCCGCCACCAGTACAGGGTGAGGGAAAACATGAACATTGTTTATAATACTATTTTCAAATTTTAACTGCTTATTTCAGATTATAACATTGACCACTTTGGTAAATATTTTGAGGGACATCACTAGAGACTCCCACATTTTATTTGGGAAGCAGAAATACCACTTTGATTAACACCAAAATTCAAAGAAGTAAACTTCTCAGATACTTGAAATATATTTGCATGCATAGAATTTTCTTTTGTGTACTCAGAATCCTAAATGTCCATGTTATGGCTTTTGCCTTTGTGCCCACGGGAGACCTAACTTCCTACTTATGAACAAATGCAGCTTGTCTGTCCTTCCTCTCTTCCATCCTTCCTTCTCTCTGTCCTTCCTTCTTTTCATTCCTTTCCACACTATGGACTATATTGTTAATTTTAAAATTTGATCACTTCCTAGAAGTGAAACTGTAGTCTTCTTATTTCTTCAGAGGCCACAGGAATAATGAGGGAGGAGCCCAGGGTTGCACTGAAAGATAAAGCGGTGAATGTTTAAAGCAGGAGAGATGAGGCTCGCAAACCTCAGGAAGATTAGAAAATGGAAGATACAAGAGGGTACTCCTCAAAGAGGAGCACATTATTTATAGCTCTGAGTAGGCTCATTGAAGAAAGCAAGCAGATGGCAGAGATGGCATAGATGGAAAAGCAGTAAGGCTTGTCTGTGTCTTGTCAGATAAATCACATAAGACCTTGAAAGCAACACTGGAGTTAGAATTTAGGTGATGAACAGAGGCCCTAGACCTTAGGTTGGAAATGGAAATAATCATGTCAATAACCTTCAATACCGGATATTAGTTATTTTCTAGGGTTGGTCCCAGTTACAACTGGCAACTTTATTGCAATTCTGACAGTCAGGAACCTAGAGAACTAGAATTCTACAATTGATCTCCTCCAGTTCAGAATGGATTTTGCTTGTTAGTTTGGTTGATTGTCTTTTATTTTTTCCTCTGACTATGGCCCTGGTTGATGAAGAAGAGTCACACTTGAAGACTGATGTGGGAGTGTCATATATCAATCTGTTGATTTCGTATGTTAAGCACTAAAGTAACTACTTGGCCCTGATAGGTTAAAACATAAGTGGAAGGAGTAAACAGAACAGAATTCTGGGAGGAAGAGGAAGTGAGCTCAGAGACGCCATGCTCCCCTCTCCCAGGCAGACGCAATAGCTCTGCTCTCTGAGGCAAACGCAATGAAGCTCCTCTGACCCAGGATGGATGTAGGCTAGAATCTTCCCGGTAAGCACACCTAGCGGTGCTACACAGATGATTAGAAATGGGCTAAATTAATATGTGAGAATTAGCCTAGAAGAGGCTAGATAGAAATGGGCCAAGCAGTATTTAAATGAATACAGTTTGTGTGTTGTTATTTCGGACATAAGGTAGCAGGCAGCCGGGGTGCTGGGGACGCAGCCCCGCCGCTCCTATCACTTCAGCAGACCATCTGCTATGTGCTGAAAAAGGGTGTGTGCCATTGAGCTTATTCTTTATATCTACACAGTGAGCATGCTCACTGCCATCCGACTAAAGGCTCAGGTGCCAAGAATTAAACTGATTTTATAAAGATCTCACAGTGGTCACATCTGTGTGCTCAAGTGTGGATTCAAACTCAAATTTGAAGGTATTTGAATTCAGTGTTGCTTTGATTGGCACTGCCTACCAAACAGCCAGAGTGTTCTCCAGTAGTAGCAAACATATTCTGAGAAAAAGTGCAGCTAAAATAGAATAGTAGCAACTTATTCTGTCTTCCAGTTTGTCATGGTAGCCATTCAAGAGCTGAGAACCTGACCTAGTCTTTTGGAAAATGAAGTCTTATGATAGTAACTTAGACAATGATGAACTGGGTACTATATGAGTAAAGAAGAAAAAAGATGTCAAAGAAACAAAGGAGAGATGGAGGAATGGAGGGAAGGAAGGAGGGAGGGAAAGAGGGACAATGTGACCAAAGACAAGCATGGTTGTGTCCAGCAATGGAAACTGTGCTTCACTCCTTCCATTTCTATGTGACTGTCCCCAGGACATGGGATGATTATACAAAGTACTTAGATTAACCCTAAATACCAGGTGCAGCTCTGTGGTGGGCATTTCTCTGTGTTGCTGAGGTAAAGGAAAACCTTGAGACTCATTCAGTTGTGACGCTGGTGAAGAGGAGAAAACAAATTCCACCCCTTAGTTCGTACTCTTATATGCACTCAACACCAGTTAGATCAGTGGAATAAGTGGTTTGCCTCATAGGAAGGACATTAACGCTTTTGTCAATGTTGCCTGTTGCTCTCAGGGTCTTAGATATGTTAAATAACTTTAGGTGGGAGCTATCAAAATATCTCTAATGCCTAAGTTTAAAGTGAAATCAAACTATGTAAAAGAAAATTAAATATTATGACTGTGATTTTACAGTATGCATTATAGTGAACAAATAAAACCAGTATATATTTTAAGATTTGTTCATAACTGTGCCATGGCTTAGATATTGATATTGAAAAATTATTGAGTTCAAGAGCCTATATTTAAGCATAGCCTTCTGAAGAAATTAATATTCCAGATTTAAGACCCCAAGAACTTACATTTGACCTAAGGCTGAAGCCAGGGTAAACCTCATACACTTCTTCTACTGAAAGTTTCCGCTTTAATAGAAGAACTTCTCCCTGGGAAGCTGCTGTGCCAAGAGAGAGTACAGAGCATCTGGCTTCATGCTAAGATGGAACAAGTGCCATCTTCATGTTTCGGGGTGCCATCATTGTACTGAGTGGACAGAGGGTACTAATTTGGAGGGCATTTATAAATATATACATAATTATATGATATTAAATTCACATACACATCTAATACACATACATGTGTGCTAAGGGCATTCATTTTCATGAGAAATTTGTACACATATATGCATATAATTTTTGTCTCATATGCATGCATAAATAAACACACACATAAATATATTTATACATATATGTATATAACACATTAAAAACATTTTCAGTGCGAAATTACACACACACACACACACACACCCTTTATTTGAAATTGCTTTCAACCTCTTTTGAATGATTTTACTGATCATAAATGTATGTATTTTCTGCAATGCTTCTGAATATGGCTTTCTCCAACATGCCTTTTTCTTGCCTAGCATTGTGCCTTCAAGAAGAGAACCAGTTACCGTTTTGAAAGCTGCTAAGGGTGACCACGAGAGTGAGGGAAGTCTGTGCTGAATGGCTTTTAAAAAATGTATGTAGACATCTTGCTTTCCTGTAGCAACTGGCGTTATGAAAAGAAGCATGTGTCTAAATTTACCTGAATAGTTTCCAATGAGACTTGCATGTCTCAGAGTTCACTTCGATGGGAGAGGAGTCCCAGTCCTACCATGGAACTGCAAACAAACAACACTTCTCCATTTTGCACAAAGGAGAGGGAGAGTTCCAACCTGAGCGAGATTCCTATGAAGCCACTCAGGTAATCCAAAGTCAATGGCAGATCCTCAAGACAACTCTGCGGTGGACAGGGAGCCCCATTTCACGGGGATGAAGGGTGATGACAAACATCCAGACACTGGCTGTTAGTGAAAACCCAAACAGGAGCTGCTTATCTCAGCTTGAACAACATTCAGCCAAATCCTCCAGAAGGTTCGTGCTGAAAGCTTCCAGGCACTCAAGGCATGGCTTGTGCCCTCAGAGAAGCCTCTGAACTGGAAGCACATGCCAAATGCTACCTTGGATGAGGCACTTCTAAATAATTTTAATAATATCATTTATGTTAAACTTACAAAAGGCTTTATCACATGGGTGTCCAGGGAATCAGCTATTCATAATCATAAATTAATTGGGAATTGCTTCCTCTAAAGCAGCTGTGTTTGGAGATCCAGGACCCCTCCTCCCCTCTCTTCTCTTCTGCTGCTAGGGATGTGAGCTGTAGACCATAATGTGCCGTAAGTGTTCACAGACACAAAGCAAGGCAGTCCAGGGGCTGGATGGGCTCCAGTTCTTAGGCGCTATCCACAGCAAAGCTGCAGCATTAAATATGACAAAGCTCTGCCATCCACAGCAGCCGTGATCGCAGAGGGCCCTTCGCAGCTGACCTTCGCATGAACTTAATTACAATCAGCAAGAGAAAAATGCTAGGCCTTTCATATAACATAATGGAGTTCCTCTAATTTGTTTACCAGCAGTGCCCAGCGAGGACCTGCTCCCCAAAGAAGGCTTTGGGTTGCAGAAATGAATCCAGGCAACCACATACAGAGAATACGGCAGATTAGAATGCAAGCCGTGCATAATACAAAGGGGGCAAGGGTCCAGGGAGATAATTCCTCCGGCATTCTGCTGTCATATTGGGGGCTATTGCCTAACTAGGTATTATTCATTCATTCCATCGTATGTATGAAACCTTCTAATTAGAGATGGCAATAGGCAACAGAAGTTCATGACTATTTGGGTCTTGAAGGGACGTTGAGTGATTGATGAATAATTTGAATACAGAATCATCACTTTTAATATTGAAATTTGTAAGATATTTTTTTAACTCAAGGAAAAGGGTAATATTTTTTCTTTAATATCTCCTGATCTAAAACCAAGTCGAATATACAACCACAAAGAAGCTAGTAAGTGAAAACTACAATATTCAAAGACTAACTTTAAATGCCCCTGAGGTCAGTTACTAACCAGACACACACACAATATCAGAGCTGACAAGGCAGCTCTCTGGCTGTAAGTCCCAAATGAACCTGGTTGGGGGGTCCACGTTGTTTTTTTTTTTTTTTTTTCCTTTTTCAAATTGGCTGTACAAAACACTCACATTGTCCCAGTGAGGTGTGTGACATTATGGTGAAGAAATAAATACTTCCCCAACTAGTAAAAAGCAATCAAAATCATCATACTCTGGACCCTTTACACTGGTCCAGGGCTCTAGCTATAGATAATCTCAGGCCCCTTTAATATACGGTAATACTGCTTGAACCACTGTGTCATTAAGAATTTTTAAAATTTCATTCCTTAATGTATTGATACAATAAAACAAATTTCAAGGGAATAATTACCAAACATGGTAGTTAATAAAGTAAAATGAAAAATTAAGGTAGAATATTTAAATAATCAGTAGATTTGCATCATTAAAATTTCTATCGTAAACTGTTATGGAGGTTTCCAAGAGCATATATTCAATTTCTGTTCTTTTCTTTTATCACAAACTGACATCTTTCCACAGACCATGCTTTTAAATAGAACTGCCCTGAGTCTAACACAGTCATTTAATATCTTCATCTTTTTCCCATTCTTTAAACCAATGATTGGCAAGCTTTTTCCAGTGAGATCCAGATAGCAAATATGCTTGGCTTGCAGGGCATATGGTCTGTTAGCTTTGCAGCCAGAAAGCATCCATAAGCAATATGCCAATGAGTGACCTGGCTGTGTAACAATAAAACTTTATTCACAAAGGCCAGCTGCAGGTCAGGCTTGGCTGCTGCTTAGTTCACAGCCCTGGTTTTGATGATTGTAGCAGAATTTCCACAATATCCGCAACATCTCATTACAGATATCAGAACATATTTTCCAAAGAGAATATTTAAAAATGCTTTATGTATCCATTATGTATGTTGATTATGAACATGAAGTACATGGAATTTTGTAGAATATATGCACTGTTAAAACTATATAGTATGGGCAGTTATAACTGTTATAGAAAGAGTATATAGTATCTACTCTTTTTGTAATTCTCAATATACCATATTTTAATTAGCTTTAATACATATTTTGTTTTCATTTTTCCAGTTTTGGAAATGTCATCAATAATATTTTAAGGAGTAAAATATTTTGGAGGAAAATTCCACTGTGACTAAATCACGAATAAAGACACCCTCTCCCCGTGCCCCCGACCAGAATCTCTAAATATCAACTTTATTTTCTGAGGAAGCTAGAAGTTTTCAGTAATGCTGGGGATTCTTGACTTTCCCTGAAAATTCAACTCAAATGCCATAACTTCTTTTATTTGGCAACTTTTTCCATAGCGTTTCTAAGCAGAGCATCCTGTGTGGGTGGGATTGTGGTGGTCTGTGAGGCCTTCTTTTTCCCCTCAGAAAGTGTTAGACATGCTTCCCCCAGGATCCCTGTGCATTTATCAAATCAGATTCGTGAGCTCGCCCTTTGTCTTCATGGACTGTGTGCTCCGGAGACTGACTAGGATCTTTTCTGGTCCTCTTGGCTATTCTCAATGCCTATCAAAGGACTTGTGTGTGTGTGTGTGTGTGTGTGTGTGTGTGTGTGTGTAGTATACCTTTCTGTCTCATATTATAAAATGTAAAGAGAATGCACTTAGCCAAACCACCTCCCCCCAGACAGTTGCCAAATATAACTGAGACTGTAAATGCAGAAAGGTTTCTAATCTTTCTATAATTATGCAAATGAGATGATATTAGTATGTCTGAAGAGGATAGTTATATATTGAAAATGATGTGCATTGGACAGAATGCCCTGTTAACGGTAGGAGTGTTAAGGAGGCCACAGTGGAGAGCTAAGGCTACCTAGGGTCACTTTAGAAAGTGCTGGCTGACAGATCAGAGACTGAAAGGGCAACAGTGTGGTTTGAGGCAGTTCGACAGAGACACAGAGACCAACCCATCTGTGAGTGCACGAGAGGACAGACTCTGATGCTTAGTTCTGTCCAGGTGCTCCATGCAGGTGAAGATTCCTTTTTGCTGGCTGAATCTTCTATTTGCAACACCTCGCATCCTTTCCAGCTCTCAATGCATGCATTTTTGATGGATTAATCAATGAATAAAACATGAAAACATGCTCCATGCTATCTGCAAGGGTTCAATAAGTATTGATTGAGTGAATGGGCACATGTATCCTAGGAACAGGCTTCCATGTGCTAGTTCAGCTCTGAAATCGTTTCCGTTTCATCTGGCTACTTCTGGGTCTCCTTCCAAAGGAGAATTTTTCATGTGTACTTTACTGCCTTAGCACCTTTGATAGCTCCGTCTTCTATATTTCACTAACTCTAGGCAATATTTTGATTTTCAAGTCCAGTTTACTCCATGTCTCCCTCTAATGTCCTGGTTTCAAGCACTTATAATAATAATTCCTCGGAATCCTATGTTTCACATTTTTAGGTGTTTATTGTTAAGAATCTCATGTAAGGTATTTTGATCTATTCTTTTTTTTTTCTTCACAAACACCCTCACACCGTTCTGTTTACTCACACAGCTTTGTGTCTTTCTCTCTTTAAAAACTCAAAATAAAAACAATAAAATACAGGGTCTGTTTTTATTGGCTCCCTACTCTTGAGCATGGGTCAGCCCTGGACTGTGGTGGATATACCCAATATCACACCATCGTAGAAAACTGAGTTTTGCCTTCCTAAAAACTGTTCGTTGCAACTAGCCTCTTGGTTAGTGCAGAAACCTGGTATTTATGTTCTTTTTTCTCTTCTGGCACTTTAATCTTCTGGTTTAAGCTTATGCAGGTTTTTTACATGTTCTCATAGTCTCTGCAGGTATATTTGTCTCAGCCCTGTTGCATTTTGAAACTGATGTTTCCATGAAGTTGTCCATGACATCTTGTTCTTCACAACTGAGCTACTTCTTCC
This sequence comes from Alexandromys fortis, assembly GCF_014885135.2. Classification (NCBI taxonomy): domain Eukaryota; kingdom Metazoa; phylum Chordata; class Mammalia; order Rodentia; family Cricetidae; genus Alexandromys; species Alexandromys fortis. The sequence continues at coordinate 1,881,811 of NW_026067922.1, forward strand.
TCATAGACTTTTGAGATTTGGGAGGAGGCTTTTGACAGAAATATTTATTTATGGATTTGTGCTCAAGTCTTTCACACTCTATACATTGTCTAGTTTGGGTCTCTCTGTTAATTAGCATCTGCTACAAGAAGAGGCTTCTCTGATGAAAGCTGAATAATTCACTGACCTATGGATATAGCAATATGCCTATAGTCATCTTTTTACTGCTATCTTTTTACTGCTATGTTTATTCAGTAGAATAATGGCAGTAGCTTCCCCCCCCCCCAGAGCCCTTGATCTTGTCCTCATTAACAGTGTCAGGTAGGGGTTCCATCTCATGGAGCAGACCTTAAATCCAATCAAAGTCATACCACTATTGCACAAGTCAGCATATTTTATAGGCACGCTGTTATTACATACAGGTCTCAGGTTTCGTATCCGGGTAAAATTGTTGATTGCTTTTATTTTTCAGTAGCATACACATCACCTTCCAGTACTGTGAATGCTAATCACTAGGGGCTCAGTACTATCTAATCTCTCAATGTTTTAGGACATAAGTATGTGCTATCTCCAGCAATGGGTTCCTACCATTAGGTTGTAGAGGTTAACTAATGAGTTTGGTAATAGTTTTATACTGTTTGAGCCACCTATAGGACCCCTTTGGCCATTGACTCAAAACTATATAACCACTTTTTGGTACTGCAGGTTTTACTTAATAGGATATGATATTTAGCTGGGGTAGTGTCTCCTCCATGTATGATATTTCTGTTTAAATATCTTTAATATACTTGTATTTTATGAATATTATACTGTAGCAGGTTTCCACATGGCTTTTGAAAGGATTGTGGTGTTAGATATCTCTCCACTCTTCTCTACCTTTCCCTTCCAACATAAATTCATTTCAATTTCCTGCTCTCATTTCCCTTTTATCCCTTTAAAACACTACACTCTATTCCACCTTTCTTGGGCAAACTCTCTCCTCCTCCCATATCCCTTACTGTCTACCTAATCTCTATGATATTATAAATGAAACACACATATCTAAAGCTTAAAGTTAATATCCACTTATAAGAGGAAACACACCATGTTTGTCTTTCTGGGTGTATGTTATTTCACTTAGAATAGTTATTTCTAGCTCTATCCATTTATCTGTAAATTTCAAGATTATAGTTTTAACAGATGAATAATATTCAATTTGTTGATTATCATATTTAATTACCCATCCTTCAATTGATGAACATATAGACTGTTTACAATTTCCAGTTCTTATGATGAATAGAACAAAAATGAAAGTGGATGAACAGGTATCTCTCTAGTAGATGTGCAGTGCCTTGGGTGTATGCCCAAGAATAGTAAAGTTGGGTCCTGTGGTAGATCTGTTTTCACCTTTTTTGAAGAAAGCTGATTTCTATAACGAGAGTACCAGTTTGCTTTCCCATCAGCAATGAATAACTGTTCCTCTTTCCCTGTATTCTCTTTAGCATCTGTTGTCATTTTTAAAATTATTCTTTGACATTCTGAATGAAATAAGCTGAAATATCAAGAAGTAGTTTTAATTTGCATTGGGTACACAGATGACTAAGGATGTTGAACATTTTTAACTGTTTCTCAGTCATTTGTGTTTCTCCTTTTGAGAGCTGAGTGTTTATTTCTATAACTCATTTTAAAAATTGTGTTGTTTACTGATGTGCAGCCTTTTAGTTCTTTTGCTATCATAGGTATGAACCCTCTGTCAGATGTATAGTTAGGAAAGATTTTTCCTGTTCTGTAGGCCACTTCTGTACTTAAATTATGGTGTCTTTTGTTGTATGGAAGATTTTAATTTCATGTAGTACTATTTATTAATACTTGGTCTTAGTGCCTATGCTATCAGTGTCCTTTTCAGAAAGTCCTAATGAAATCAGGTGTGTTCTTTATCACTCTTCTATTTTAAAAAAAAACTGTCTACAAGAGATTCCACCTCCCATGGTCCTAGAGACCTCTATGACTGAAAGTGTCACTTGTGCCTCAAGGCTTCTCAAAATCATTCCTTCCATGAAACTTTTCTGAACCTCACCATTGAGAGATGTTCTTTACAATGTGTTCCCAGAGTTTGTCTTCCTCTTAAAGACTGTGTCTTAATGTTTGTAACCATCGATATGCTACCCCAAATATCTGATTATGAACGTCAGCCATTGACTGTGCCTTACTAACTCTTTCATAGTATCAACAAGGCGATATGTGTTTCTTGGATGACAAAAGAGGAGGATGTTGAATATTTAGTAATACTAAAGGATTTCACAAAAAAGTAAGGCTTCTCTTATATCTCTAATTCTTGCTTGATATGCTATTATGAATGTCTGCACTTTGAATAGATCACCTACCAGCCAAAATAGTCACCAGTAGACTCTCCGAAATTCACCAGAAATTGGGGCTTACTAACCTCTGAGAAAACTTGAAGATTTAAGAATACTTCTATGTCTTTGAAAATCCAAAATTGACACTTGGTATATACACTTGCCTGAGTTTCTGTCTCATATTTGTGGACTAGGAAATATAACCAGTTAAAGACACATCTCTGTAGATCACACCCCATTTCTAGGACAAGTCCAGCTTCAGTCCTCTAGGTAATCTTTACCCAGGCATTCTCTCCCCTAGAAGGTGGATGTGCGGGTGATCATAGCATAGCAACAGTATTATAGATAGTGTTAATGAATACAACTATTCCATCTCCAGCCTTTTAGAAAGGTAGTTCTTTTTCAGTCCTTCAAAGTACATCCACATAAGTCATTGTACACAAGAATGGTGAACTGGAATTAATTTTTCCCTACACTATTGCCTGGGGGAGCTAGACCAGCTCACCTCACATATATTACCTCACCATCCATTTTCTGGGATTTTGTTGGAAACACAGAAGTAAAAGAGGATTTTGAGAAAACAAGGTAGGACGATGCAAAAAATCTTCTGATTTATTAATGTCTTTTTTTTTAAAACGGTCTAAATCTATCTTGAAAAGTTCCTTGAAAGCAAAAGTACGTTTTTTTTCTAATTTTACACTCTAGCATAGACTAGTTTGGATGCTAAAAAATTACTTGCTTATAGATATATATTTATTCTTATTTTTTATTGGCACATTATTATTTAACTGGGTATATCACTAAGAAAGATTGAGAATTTTGCTTTTTACTTTTAGAAACTGAATTTTGTGGGCTGTGGCTGTAGTTCAGTGATTTGGTGTGCCTAGTTGCCTAGGGTGTGCGCTGGTTACTGGACTTAATTCCTAGCAATAAAAAAGGCAAAACAAACCCAACAACAACTACAACAAATATAAAGGCAAAACAAATAATAAAAAACCTTGTACCACTCCTTCTCCTCTTTTCCTCCCCAAATAAAAGTACTGAGGAATCTGAGTTGAGCAGAAGTACCTGGCATTGACTTTCTTTCTGGTAAGTGTGGCATATAGAAGGAAAGAAAGATGAAGGTGGGGGCTGAATCTAAGAGAACAGATGGTCTGTGGTGATGTCTACCAAAGACATGGGGAGGAAGAATTGTAAAACTATTTCTGCTCTCTCTTTTTCCTCTAAACAAAGAACATGTACACAAGAGTTTACTGTAGGTTGGATGGATGGAATGCTTAGAGAAAGAGGTTCACAGTTCCTTTCTCAGAAAAGGTCAGACAGTGAACTTGGTTTCTTTTGAAACCAGAGACTGGACTCTATTTTGCATATAGGTAGGCAGACAAGGAAACTTACTATGAGAGGAGGTTATGATGAGTCTGTAAGCATCACTTATAGTTTGTCCTGTGCTCCAAGAATTTTTTCTCATCTATAAGATGTAGTTGTTGAATATTTGCTTATAGTTTGCTGCAATTATATGATATAACCCTAATATTGGCCCTCAAACTAACATTATAGGTAACAGCTATATGAAGTTTTATACATTATATGACCTTCCAAGTCAAATACTGGGGTTGGTACTCTGTAATCTGTGTTTTGACAAGACATGTAAGTGGCTGTAATTGAGATTTAATATTATTAAGTACAGTAGCAGGATTTAGAGACAGGGGCTATGAGTTAAAGTATTGGTCACTCATTTAGTAGTGGTATGCCATGGCCAGATTTATCACACTGAAAGAAGAATCATGGCTTACGTTATTGATGGGATCAGATGAAATAATGTACTCATAAATGCTGAAGCAACAGAGTGCAAAAATATTTTAAGTGATATCTTTGTATGGGAGAGAGAAAGAGGAAAAGAAAGAAAAAAAGGAGGAGGAGAGACTAAGACAGAGAGAGGCAACCATAACAATTTCTTCACATGAGAAACACAATGTTCCATTCTTTTACTCCGTATTACCCAACATCCCTTGCACCATTAACTGATTCCTAATGATTGGCTCCAGCGGATGATTGTGAGCACAAGCGACAAGGGTCTTTCCCAGACACCTTCAAGAAGACAAAGGAAAATGTAGAATCTCCACCTTCTTTTGCTCCTCTGCCACAAAGCCTCCTTCCTCCACTTCTAGACTCTGGGTGAGGCAGAAATAAATATCTGATGTGATTACTTCCTGATATTATACAAGGACTATGCTGTAGGAACTTGGGTACAGAATCTGGGCTAGCAATAGAGATGAGAAAGGTAGGGAAAGACAGTAAGATCAACAATGAGATGCCAGATAGAAAGAGAAGCTAATTTCAGCAGGAGAGGAGAATGTTGCTGTTTCTGGATGCGAGGAAGCAAAGCTTAAATCATGAGTCCTTGGAGGAAGACACTGGCCCTTAAAAGGCATAACTTCAGAGGAACAATAGATATTTTCTGGGTGTAATTATTTAGTAAGAATATGGACATAACTAGGTGCTCTTATTGTAGGATGAGGGGAGTATAAGAGAATGAATAGAATCTCTTAAAAGCCATTCGTTAGCAAGACTCCCCATGGGTTCCAAACCTTCTTAAGTGCTCCATTAGTTCGTTAGCCCATTCTCTATAATGTTCTGCTTTCACTTTCAGAAAATAAATAAATAAGGAGAATGATCTGGTATCCTTTTATTTCTCTTCTTCAAGTTTTTAAGTGTTTCTCCATCTTCACTTCCTAAATTTTATTCATATAGAATATTTCTAGAGACACAGCTTGCTCTTACACTCATAAACATATCCTCTTGGGTGTTTTGAATTCTACTCCTTGGTCAGAGCTGACTCACTCTCATCTTTTAATGGTTATTGGATTGTGAAGTCGCCAATCTTCGGAATTGTTCTTTGGTATGTTCATGCAATGTGAGATATTCATTTTATGTGAACAGACAAGGTGGATGTCTAAAAAGCCCCATTAAGTAGAGTGAACGGAAGCCTAGCTTGTCCTGAATCTAAGAGACTTCAGGACAGTTAAAGAGATCCCTGAGAACATGAATGAGCAAGGAAGTCAGGACCGCGAGGGGTGCACCCACCCACTGAGACAGTGAGGCTGATCTATTGGGAGCTCACCAAGGTCAGCTGGACTGGAACTGAAAAAGCATGGGATAAAACCGGACTCTCTGAACATGGCAGACAATGAGGGCTGATGAGAAGCCAAGGACAATAGCACTGGGTTTTGATCCTACTGCATGTACTGGCTTTGTGGGAACCTAACTAGTTTGGATGCTAACCTTCCTAGACCTGGATGGAGGGGAGAGGACCTTGGACTTCCCCACGGGGGAGGGAGCCCTGAGTGTTGTTGGGGGGGGAGAGGGAGGGGGAGAAGAGTAGGGAGGGGGGGGGGAGGGAAATGGGAGGCTGGGAGGAGGCAGAAATTGTTTTCAATAAAAAAAAAAAAAACTACAAGAGATCCCTGCTCAAAGTGCCTCTAGGAATTGTCTATCTGCCTCTCTCTCTCTCTCTCTCTCTCTCTCTCTCTCTCTCTCTCTCTCTCTCATTCTCTCTCTGTCTCATCTATCTATCTATCTATCTATCTATCTATTATCTATCTATCTATATCATCTACATATATCAGCATCAAACACATGATGTTTTGCAGGCTGGCCATGATCTCACAGCCCTACTTCCTTAACTTCCCAAGTGTTGTCACTGCAATTGTACATTGTCACAGCCAGCCCCTGGACAATTATATTACAACATTGACTTGTAGAGGCAATTGGTATTTGAACACTGGAAGCCAGAATGGAAGAACTGCCTCTAAACATTTTCTAGGTTAATATGTTCAAACTACAGCAAGCAGTTCTGTCCGGAGAGACATAGGGTTTATCTTTAAGTGCCACGTAAAATGGCAGTGGACTAAAATATGTAACAAATTAGAGGAACTCTAGAAACAAAATGGTTTGATACCCTACTCCTGTTTTCTAGGTTAGCGAGACCTGGCTGGCTTTGATCAACTCCAAATTATAAAGAGTGAGACGATAAATATTAAACATAAAGAAAGAAAAAAATCATGCAATTCTTCAAGCCCATCACGAAGGTCAGCATTTGGTACAAAGATCAGCATTTGGTACAAAGGGTGTTAATCTTTTTCCTTGTTTTTTTCTTTGGTTTTTCGAGACAGAGTTTCTCTGTAGCTTTGGAGTCTGTCCTAGAACTAACTAGTTCTTGTAGACCAGGCTGGCCTTGAATTTGCAGAGACCTGCCTGCCTCTGCCTCTGAAGTGCCAGGCCACCACGTGGCTGTTGTTAATCCTTGAACTGTGGAATTTAGATCGACTTCTAGTTGGGTTTAATAATTAAAATCTAGAGTCAGATATGGGGCTTAATGGTGAAGATCAGAAAATCAGAGAGGCCAATCACTAGAAAGTTCTTTTACCTCTACCAACGCTCAGAAGGAAGGAGCAATCATGCCCTCGGACCACATCTCCAGATTTCATCTGTCTCCACCAAATCTCAGAATTCATTGAACTCCTGTCTCCTTCTGCCTTACATTCCTCTCTCCACCCAGCCATAGCATTCCTGTTTCTATCTCTCCAGTGGTCGGATTAAAGCCATGTGAGCTTTAATGTTTGGTGTGAGCTTTGTTTCTCATTTATAGGGATGACATCTTGTGTAAACCACGGTGACCTTGAACTAGCAGATACCACTTCCTCCAAGACCTGGAAATAAAGGTGTGTGCCAACACTCCCTGGCCTCTATTGACTTTGTACTAGATCTTCAGGCAAGCTTTATTTGTTAAAACACATAAAAAATATCACTATAGGGTAATTGTAAGTATAAGTAAAAAATATTTTATGAATTTACATGGGTAGCATTTGTTTAATGTAAATAACAGAATGCTTGAGATGGTACCACTCCATTAGCAGACTCCAGCATCCTCCTCTGAGCTACCTCACTCCTTTGTATCCCCAGAAGCTCTGTATAGGTTTCCCATGAACTGGGTTGTTTTGGTTGTCAAGGGAAACACCATGTAGAAGAAGAAGCAATGTCCATAATACATTCATCTCTTGGTTAATTACTTGCTTTTTAATACAGCAGGAGTGGTAATTTGGAACGAATAAGCATTCAAAGGGAAACAATATATCTTCTGCAAACAAATCACCTGGCTCATAACTATCTTTGGATAGTTGAACTAATCAACCAATGAACACAAACTTCATTCATATTTATATAATAATTTAAATAGGGCATGTACACATACATATCAGAATTTGTAGACAGTCTATAATAGTGTCTCTTACTAAATTGTTTATTATTGTCCATTGAAGGGTTTTGGTTTTTTGTTCTTTTACTTTTTATTTGTTTGGAGGAGGGAACTGAGGTGAGACCATTCTATGTGGCTGTGACTAGCCTAGAACTCACTTTGGAGTCCACTTTTAAAATTATTTTTATTTTATATGCATTGGTTACATTGGTGTTTTGCCTTCATATGCCTGTGTGAGGGTGTCACATTTCCTGAACCTGGAGTCACAGACAGGTGTGCACTGCCGTGTGGATGCTGGGAACCAAATCCAGGTCATCTGGAAGAGCAGTGCTCTTAACTCCTGAGCCATCTCTCCAGCTACAGCTTTATTTTTTTAAAAAGCTTGGAACTTGCATGATATTTCAAGTATTGAGGTTACAGTCATATGACATGACACCTGGCCAGGATAATTTTTTTATTGTTTTTATTGAGCTATATCGCTTAGGATAATTTTTTTTTTTACAAAAGTTGAGTTTTATGTACAAAGAGAGTTCCTTCACTCATCACACATGACCTCCTATCTTACTGTGATTCCATTCAGTCATTTCTATTCATTTTAATGTACATGACCATGGTAACATATTTAAAGCATACATATTATTATATTGATATATGTTATAATATGTACTGAATTCATATATATATGTGTGTTGATATTCAATACTCTGTTGTTGTTTTGATTTTTTTTTTTTGAGACAGGGTTTCTCTGTGTAACTCTGGCTCTTCTGGAACTAGCTCTAGACCAGACTGACCACAAACTCACAGAATCTGCCTAGCTTTTCTCCCAAATGCAGGGATAAAAGCATATGCCACCAGCACTCAGCTCAATACTATGCTTTAAAGTAATAGCCAGGCTGATGTTTATGTATATAAACATGAATGAAGGTTTTTAACTTCTCATCTTTATCAAAACCTGGGATTTTGAAAATGTGAATTTAAAGATAATTTTATAGTCCAGACTTGTATTTCTACTTTTCTTACTTTTTAAGAACAGTATTTAGGATTGAACCCAGGACCCTGTTCACACCAGCAATATCTCTGGTATGCTGGACCCCTCTCTGCCTTTTGATAGCTTAACAATATATGCAATTATCATTTATGTTTCCCCTGTCTTAAATTAGAATACATTATAGAGTCTTTTACTACCATTTCCATGGTTGCCTTAGAGATAAAATATTCAGTTCTGATTTATTGCAGTCTAATATGCATTAGTACCTTCGCTACATTCACAATGCAAAGACTTCACTTATATTAATTCACTTAAAATTCTACTTGTGTTTAAATGCCTACAATATGTTATTTTTGTTCATTTGTAAAATAAGTCCCTGAGGCTGGAGTAATGGCTTAGTTTAAAACAAAAACAAAAACAAAAACGCATTGGTCTCTCTGCTCGAAGACCAGAGTTCAATTCCCAGCACTCACATTGCAACATTGCAGGTGGCCACCACCTGTAATGGCAGTACCAGTGGATCCGTTGCCTTTTACTGGCCACCATAGTTATCTATAGAAGCATTACACAAACATTCTTGTAGGAAAACTTTTATACACATAAAATGGAATAAAAAAATAAAACATATATTGTGAATGATTGCTCACAATTTCAACCCAAGTGCTTGGGAGGCAGAGACAGGTATGTCTCTGTGAGTTAGAGGTCAGCCTGGTCCATAGAGTAAGTTCCAGGACAGCCAGGGCTACACAGTGAAACATTGTCTCAAAGAAAGAAAGGAGGAAAGAAAGAAAGAAAGAAAGAAAGAAAGAAAGAAAGAAAGAAAGAGAAAGAAAGAAAGAGAAAGAAGGAAGGAAGGAAAGAAAAAGTTGAAAAATAGTAAAGTCCTCTATTTTTCCTTGTGCCCTTCAGTTCTTTGTTCATATCTAGGATTGCATGATTATTTTCTGAAATAGTCTCAGAGGGATATTGTTAAAAGAAGGTGCCCTAAACTGTTTTCTATTTCTATAACTAAACACCATAAATAGGATAAATTTTCAGTAGTAAATGTTTACTTAACTCATAGTGGTAAGTGCATGCTAGTCATAGGTCAAAGGACCGAAACCCTCCTGCTTACTCCTCTATAACCTCCGATTATCCTCAAGGCAACTCGGTGCATCACTTAGCGAAAGGGAGGCATACAAAGGACAGTCATGAAGTGATTCTTATACAAGACTCAAGACAGCAGTAATCCATCCGTGAGTGAATCAATTCATTCTTGATGGTGGCAGAGACGTAATAACTCTTTAAATGTTCTGTCTGTAACCAGTTCTTCTTGATGTCCATTGTTATCTATTTCAGCATGAATTTGAATGAGGTCATTCAAATTATACCATTGGTATAGGAGGTCCTCTGTCTATGTGTTGCTTTCATTAGTTAATAAAGGAATTGCTTTGGGCCTATAGCAGAGCTGTAGAGGAACAGAACTAGGTGGGAAAAACTAAACAGAATGCTGGGAGGAAGAAGGCAGAGTCAGAGAAAGATACCATGGAGCCGCAAGAGTCAGACATGCCGAATCTTTGCTGGTAAGCCACTGCCACGTGACAATATACAGATTAATAGAAATGGGTTAAATTAATGTAAGAGTTAGCCAAAAATCTAGAGCTATTGGGCCAAGCAATGATTTAGTTAATACAGTTTCTGTGTATTTATTTCGGTTCTGGGCAGCTGGGATGAACAAGCAGCTCCATGCAACATACCAGAAGGTATGCTTATTATCCACATGCACACACACATATAATGCACACACATACACACATGCACGTACCCCCCACATGTGCACACACATGCACACGCACACACACACAAACACACATGCATGGGCACACAATCTCTGATTTGTTTCACTTCATCAAATATTACTCTCAAACTTACTTCTAGCCTTTTCTACTGGCAGGGTTCCTCAGAGCCATGAATTGCTAAGTCAGCTCTCTTCTGTCTTGTTCCTCCACTGCCAATCTGTGACTCCTAAGAGAAGACTGAATAGCAGTTGTTAATATTATCACCATTTTTCTTGCAAATGCTTTTTACATTTGAAATGAGAAGCTTTCTTTTTCCTGTGTAGTTATTATTTGTGTTGAATGGATCCAATTCTGTTATTTGAACATAATGTCTTTTTCATTTTCCATTTTTGCACTCGTCTCTCCTCTCTGAGATTTTTCTTCATTGATTAATATTTTTTATAATCCTGTGGTATTTGTGGTAGATTAGTCACTTCCTTGTATTCAATAGTGCCTTCATAAGCAGCTTTTAGAAGAAAATAAAATCTAGGATTATTTTAGTGTTCAAATATAGAACAGTGATTTTAATCCATATTCCATTTTTCCAGTAATGGTGTCCAAAATTATAGAGGTTAGTAGGATAGTTCATGCAAATAAGAGCTAATCAAGAAATTTATCTGTCCAAGGGAAAGTAAGTAAAATTAAATTTTCTCCTCATGTGAAAGAGCCATATGTAGGTAAAACACAGGGAATATTGTGTTTTCTTTTTCTTTCTTTTTTTTTTTTAGGTGCTGGACCTCAAAAAAGGATGAAGAGTAATCTATGAAAAATAGAACAGTTCCTGCAAAATTTTCAAATGTTCCATCTATGGCTTCAAGGAAACATTTAGGCCACATTACAGGGCCTAATAAGCCTGTGTTTTCCAAGAGCTAAAAAGGCAGTAATAAGAGGACAGATATTCTAGGACATAGTGCAAAAAAGACATTAAACTTCCGAGAAGTTGGCAGTTGGTAGCGGCCACATCCATGTCAGAACACTAACCAACACAACAAAACATGAAAATACACAACAAATAGATGGGTTTCTTTCATCCAGAGTTGGGACCATTGACTGCTTCCTTGAGGAATTTCTGAAAATGCATGGGAATGGGTAGCCAAAGAGGAAGGATCATGAATGGTAAATGTGAATAAATAGTATGCAGGGGGTTTATAATTCAAAGGGAAGACCCACAATGACAAAAGTATTTTTAAAAACTTAAATCTAGTTTTAAAACAAACCCCTAATAATGTTTAGAAATAGAAAAATAAAATCAAATAATTTAATACCATTACGCCTGCTCTCCAATCAAATATTAAAAAATATGCAAATGATAAAATGTTAGCCCCCTAAAAAGGGAAGAAAAGAAATAAAAAAGCAAACATAGTCAAAGCACAAAGGGTTTGGGGAGTATCATATCTAACACGTCAATACTTTACGCCTAGTTTCTTTTCACACTAAAGTCACATAGAAACATAAAGTCTATAACAAAAATCATAATCTTCAAGAAGAAAAGTACAGTGTTTGAAATGTAAAGTACAGAAAAATGGGATACATGATAGAATATGTTTTGTATGTGGATGATGAATAAAATGGAATATATAGTGATATAAATTTCTGGAAGAGAATTAATAATGAGAACATTTGCAATTATCAGTAAGTCACTGGCAGCTTAAAGTGACTGTATATGTATACTATGCTCATATATACATAGTCTTTGAAAAAGAAGACTCAAGTAAGATATTTTGAAGTATGTATTAAAAAAATGTTATAGTTTGAAGAAATTATAACTCCTTAGATCCTGGAAGGTCAATGAAGTTCAAGTACATTGTTCTACAACTGCATATAAAAACACCCTAATAAAATAATGCAAATTAGAGTGACACAGACTAAATTTCAAAGGCATACAGGGAGAGAGAGAAGTAGGTACAATGTATATATAGAATATACAGGAGATAAAAGCTTAGGATAAGAGTATAGGCCATGTCATAGACAATGTCATGAAAGGAAACTGGAGAAAATGCTTTAATGTGTTGGATGAGGAAAAATGAACTTGTTCACTCTATAGCTTTTATAGCTGGTAAAAATATTTTATCAGCAATGAACTTGAATTAGTTTTCCATAACTACAAAGAAGAAGATACTGATCAGCAATAATATATACCCACAAAAATGTTAGAGGCAGCTCCTGAATAGAGAAAAGGGCTACTAGACGGAAATATGAATGTTCTGTAAGAGAGAACAATAGCCAGACATAGGAAAAATAAACGTGTGTGTGTGTGGGGGGGGTATGATTCTTTGGCCCAAAAAGCAGCAATATTTTACAAATTTATGGTTACATAAGTCAGTAAAAGTACTGAATGAATGATTAAAATACATTAATTCTAAAAATAAATAAAAGAAAACGAGTAAAAAAATGATAGGGCAACTAGAAAACAAGCTAATTACATTAATTGTCACACTGTGTCTAACTAAATGTCTAAAAGAAAAGCAAAATGTTAAATAATTGATTTGATTTGTTTTACTTCCTTATTACTTTCTTTTTTCTTCCTTCCTTCCTTCCTTCCTTCCTTCCTTCCTTCCTTCCTTTCTTTCTTTCTTTCTTTCTTTTTTTTTTTTTTTTTTTGTTTTTTTGAGACAGGGTTTCTCTGTAGTTTTGGAGTTTATACTGGAACTTGCTCTGCCGACTAGGCTGTCCTCGAACTCACAAAGATCCACCTGTCTCTGCTTTCTGAGAGCTGGGATTAAAGGTGTGAGCCACCACTTCCTGGAGCTAAATTTATCTCATACTTTACATATTTACAAAAATATTTTAAAGGTATACTCAAAGGATAGAAAGGGCACACTTTGATGAATTTGCTCAAAAGGAAGCTAAGTCATTACAATGTATCAATAAAGAAGAATTAAGTTTAAGGTATCTCCTTTCCAAGTGACTTTGTGAACAATATAGAAGAAAGCAAATAAATACAAAGAAATACCAGATCCTGGGGAAGATTGCTAGAAAACAGTGTCTGAACATGACAGAGCCATTGAACTCATGAATTCACAGAAGCCATAGTATTTACCGGCACCAGATGAAGTCAGCCAACAGTCCATCTCTGGTTTGGAAGGGGCTCATGAGGCCCACCCCTGGCTGGGTGGTTATAGGAAAACAGAAGTCAGATTTCCACAGGAGTGGCCCTAACTCTGGTGAGTGGTTCAACACCCATGAGTATATGTGTAGATTTAAATATATAAATTAGGTTATAACACAAAAATAAAAACACAACATGAAATAGAGAATATGGCATTGGGAACGAGATGTGGAAGATTGACCTAAGAGGAATTGGAGTAAGGGTAAATAAGATACAAATACATTGTGAAAAAATGCGAAATTGTCAAAGAATAACATAAAAATATATTTAAACTATTTTCTAGGATGAAGGTCATTTTATATTGACAAAAGGTATATATTTATCCAAAGAACATAGTATTCTGAAATGATTATATTCCAATTAATCAATATACAACCTCTGTGAAACAAAAGCTTAAATAAGTCTAAGGAGAGATATACAAACCCAAATTGTAGCTTGATATTCCAATATGCCTCTTGCTATTATTGTGAGAACAAGAGAACACATGGAAACAAAATCATCAGGGTGTGTATTGCTTGGAATACAGCGTGAACAAATACCTATTGACATTTCCAGCATACTCCAAGCAACAGTAGAATGCACATGCTTTGCAAGGGCATATGAAATATTTACCAAAATAAACTGTATTCTAGATCATAAAAATGCCTCAATAAATTTAAAAGGATTCAAGTCACAAAAAGTATGTTCTCCTTCACCCAGTAGAATTGAATTAGAAATCAATAACACAAAGTTCTCTGGAAAATCCACAGGTATTTCAAAACTATATAAAATACTTATAAATAATCCAGGGACAAAAGAAGAAAAAGAGAAAGGAGAGCACGTTTTGAACTTAGGGGGAAATGAAAACACTGCATATCAAAACGCAGAGATGTTCCAAGAGCAGTCATTTAGTAGAAAACTTTTAGCACAAAAGGCGAAAAGATGAAGAATGCCTTCAAATCAGTGACCTCAACTTCTGCCAATGGCCTTGGTAAATAAAGAAGAGAAAATTAAACCCAAAGCAGGATAAAGGAAATTATAAAGACCCGAGGTGAATTCTTTGGTATAAATGAGGTGAGGAAGACAGAGAAAACCAATTATAGCAGAGGTTGATTTTTTAAAAGTCAATAATGCTGACAACACTCATGATAGGCAATAGAACATTAAAGAGATGGTATAAATTACCAATGATGGAGTAACTGAGTTGGTATCATTGCATGGGAATATATGAACAGACACATGTGGATTAACTTGAATATTTATAGCACAAGAATGTATCTGTTTAATGACACAAACCATTGAAGTTCTTTAGAAGAAAAAATCGGTAACCAGTATCAACTAATAAGTTGAATTTACAAGGTTTTATTTTTTATGTGTCTCTATCTGTGCTGTTGTGTATGTGTAAACATGTGCTTGCAGATGGGAGAGTCGCACATGGTCCAGAAGAAGGTTACCAATTTCCACAAACCTAGAGTTATAGGCAGTTGTGTGATGCCTATCATGGGTGCTGAATGAAGTGTGAGCCTCTGGAAGAACAGCACATGTTCTTAACAATAAAGTCCCTGAATTTATCCCTAAACTCTTGAGAGAAAAGAAAATTATGGGCCTATATGAATTCACTGGTAAATTCTTTCAACTAATTAAGGAAGAAGTGAAATTTATAATAAATGGCCTTTGTTGACTAAGTTCTTTATAAATAAGAAGCAGTAAGAAACATCCACAACATATTAAGATAAAAATAAAAATGATTGGCTCTTAGCATTTCAAAGTGCACCAGCCCCTGAAATAGTGAAAAATGATAAAATAAAAGTCATTCAAGGTCTGATGATGTTGCTCAGTATTAGAGCTACATGCCTGCTTTTCGTGTAAAAAGTCCTGTATTTGATTCCCAACAGCACAAAAAAATTGTATTTGGAGAAGAAGGAATTAGTTATCACTGATCAGCAAAAATAATACCTATGTTAAAATTGTGGTGAAATCTACAAAAGATTCTGAAATTTACTAAATTTGAGTTATCAGATTTATAGGTTCCATGATAATATAGAAAAATTATTTTCCATATAATAGTATCAAATCATTGAAAATAAAGTATTTTATTACCATTGAAATTAAATATATAATAACAAAACTTGCAAACTATGTATTAAAAACTTCACATGAAACTATAAAAGATATAAAAAGACACTGAATAAATAAATAAACAGAAAGATACGAAGTTCAAGGGTAGAAAGACTCAGAAGTGGTAAAATGTTAATCCCCCAATTTGATTTATAAATTCAACGAGCTATAACATAATCCTCGCACACTTTTTAGATAATGATAAGCCGATTATAAAATTCATATGGAAATGTGAAAAACTTAGACTATCCAAACAACTTTGAAAGAGAACAAAGTCAGAATTCAAGACTTATGATGAAAATAATCAGGATGGCAGGCTAGTAACACAAAAGACAAATAAATAAAGAATGAAATTGTATACATAGAAATTGATACACATATATAGATAATACCCTATTTTGCAAAAGTATTAAATCTTTTATTGGAGGAAGATTAATCTTCTAAATAAATGATATTGGAAAACTGAAAGTAAAATGTTTAAAAATAAAATAAGAAAATCAAATTTAAAAAAATTTCTACCTCCTGTAAGTTATCCTTAGGAGAAGGGGAAATCAAGTATTTGGGAATATTTGTTAAATCATATCTGATGTAGTACCCATACATGATCCCCCACATAATTAAATATAAGACCAGTTAAGTGATTTAAACAGAATGTTCAACAAAGGCACCATATTGGTATATAAAATGTGATTAATTTATTTGCTGTGAGAAAGAAACAACATGAACTAGAGAAAAATCACAATGAGATACTAACATATACCTATCTAGAATGGCTAAATTTAAAGCTGATCATACCAAGTATAAGTGAGAGGAGAGATGATGTAACTAGAATTGCCTACAGTATTGATAGGATATAATAGGTAGAAACACTCTTGGTGATGGCTTGGCAGCTTCTTCCTAGTATGGACTGGATGCTTTTTCTCCAAAATCTGTGTTGTAGCTTAATGCCGCATGTGGTGGTCTTTGAGATTGGATTTTTGAGATATAATTAATTCATGAAGGTAGAAGCCTTATGATTTTGATTTGTGCCACAAAGCAGAGAAACTCTACAAGCCCACTCCTGTTTCTCTGTACTGGGCCGAGTGGTGGTCTAAGCCATCTGGACAAGAAGAGACCCTCACCAGACTCTGAATCTGTGCATCGAATTTTGGAATTCCCATCACTGAATACAATAAGAAAGTTTTGTCAACTACTCATCATGTAATGTATTAGCACGTTTATCTTGCTAAGCTACATACCCAGTGAATAATTCAACTATTATGAGCCAATGAACCAACCATTCTGTTATTAGATATTAATCATACATATGTATATAAGACTCCACACAAAGAGACATTTCCTATGAGCAAGAATTTTAATTACCTCTCTCAATGACTTATAAATATAGTCACAGCTGAGCAGATATTAAAATGTTCTAATGGCAACAAGATGTTTCTGTGAGTAGGTACTTGCTGCCGAGAATGACAAGCTGAATTTGAACCTCAGAACCCACAAGTTGGAAGAACTGATTCTTATAAGTTGTCCTCTGATCTCTGTGTGTGTATGATGTGAGATTCCCCTCTGTATGCTGTGAATACCATTGGTTAACTAATAAACCTGCTTTGGGCATATTGCAGTGAAGAATAGGGAAAGGCAGAAATTCCAAGCAGATAGAGGAGGAGAGAGTGGCAGAATCAGTGAGAATCCATGGAGCCGCTGCAGGACACAGATGCCAGATGCCCTGAGCAATGTTACTATTTGGACACAACCAGGTGGCAATATGCAGATTAAGAAAAATGAGAGACAGAGACCCTCATCTGGGAGCAATGGACTGAGCTCCCAAGATCCAGTTGAAGAGCAGAAGGAGAGAGAAGACGAGCAAAAAAGTCAGGACCACGAGGGTTGGTCCACCCACAGAGGCAGTTTGCCTGATCTAATGGGAGCTCACCAAATCTAGCTGGACTGGGATTGAACAAGCATGTGATCAAACTGGACTCTGAATGTGGCTGATAATGGGAGCTGTCTGGAAAGTCATTGATAAAGACACTGGGACTTTTTTCTACTGCTTGGACTAGCTTTTTGGGACCCTAGTCTATTTGGATGCACAGTTTCATAGGCCTGGATGTAGTTGGGAGGACCTTGGGTTTCCCTCAGGGCAGGGTTCCCTGCCCTCTCTTAAGGAGGGAGGGGGAGGGAAGAGGAGAAGTGGGGGAGGGGGAAGGGAATGGGAGGGGGGAGGAAGTGTAAATTTTTGAATGGAAAAAAATGGGTTAATTTAAGATATAAGAACTAGCCAATAAGAAGTGTGTGCTAATAGGTCAAGCAGTGTTGCAATAATACAGTTTCTGTGTGATTATTTCAGGTCTGGGTGGTCAGGAATTGAACAAGCTGCCTCCAACAATGTGTGTGTCTGTGTGTATGTGTGCGCACATGTGTGCTCACAAAAATGCCTGTGTGCCTGCGTACTTATGCACATGCCTGTGGAGATTCCAGGCTGATGTAGGGCATCATTCTGCATCACTCTGCATTTTAAATTACGGCAGAATCTTTCACTAAACCAATAGTTCACTGTTAGACTCTCTACCTTGATACTGAAATTCCATATCTCTGCTCCCCCATTCTGGGCTTATATTTGGGCTCCCTGCCTTATTTTCATATAGGTTCTAGGTATCCAAATTCTGAGTTTCCTGGGCTTGGCCATGTCCCCCCCCCCCCCCGTTGTAGTCTTGCTTCTTGTGAACTGGAAGAGAGAGATGGGAGCTTAAATGAGATTTCTGGGAAGACAGGTAGTTAGGTGAAGGCAAAGATGCTAGCCAGATTATGTCCTTCATTACTTTAGTGGTTAGGGCAAGGGAACTGATGCCTGACCACAACACATGGAAAAATAAAGCAGGGAGGAGAGAGAGAGAGAGAGAGAGAGAGAGAGAGAGAGAGAGAGAGAGAGAGAGAGAGAGAGAGAGAGAGAGAGAGAGAGAGAGAGAAACACAGAGAGAGAGAGACAGACTATTATACATTTGTGTATTATTTAGTGTCAGCGGGAACTTCCTATACAGAATGGCAATTTATAAGCTGATTTATGTACTTCTGTTATGAAGCTAGGATACTGGAGAGAAGGAACAGCAGGAAGATGATATATTCAGAGGCAGATTCTCATTATTAATGAGAAGAAAAGAAGGGTCACTTTTCAAATATGGAGAGGAAATGCTTGCCATCCTCCAAAATAATACATTCAATATGTTTAGGCTCACAGAGCTCACATGCTATTGTCTCCCGAAGTTAATTATGTGCTTACTATCAGCCAAAAATATGATGTGGGCACTGCAAGGGTTATAGACAGAGGTTGCATTTAAATAAGAAAAGTGGCCGTAGGATCCTGGGATGTGGCAGGCCCATGGTGTTTTTAATCCTCCACCACAGAGCTGCTGTATTGTGCTTATTTCAAGAATAATGGGAATAATAAGAATAGAACCTTTTCCTGTTGATCTTTGTGCTGACCCAATGCCACAAAAAGCAGTGCCCCTAGAGACTGGACACCCTGGGATCCCCGTGTCCATTGTGGTGACTATAGAATTTGCATATAGAAAGCACCCAGCAGCTTGAGTTTGGATCAGCATTGCAACTGATGATGAAGGGGTATATGGAACCCTTTTGGTGTGTGGAAGTGCACTGTTCTATCTAGAAGGTAGAGCTACTTAAGGGACATGGAAAATCATGGAAGAAATACTCTTTGAATTTTTTCATTGACCCATTTCTTGTACCACTACAGGAGATCATCTCGTTGACTTTGATGCCTTGTCCTGTCCCCCATTGTGTACTTTAATTAAGTTAAAACACACACTGAAGAGCTTACATTTTAAGCATTTCATAAATCAACTAAAATAAGGTTTTCTTATTTTGCTACCAGTATTACAATTTAATGGAGCAATGCATGTAATTAAGGGCAATGAAGTAACTAGCTGAATTTAGGCTGATTGAGAAAAGTTTCAAGTGCCCAGAGAAGCCATCTTCAGTTCTTAATAGAGTCATCTCTTAGACTTCCATAATTCCAAACTATAAAGTGTATGTACTTTAATAAGTATGCATAAATAACCAGAAAATACAACCCGAATCATCTCCCTATTCTTCAGATATGTGTATGTCTAGAGAGTAGATAGCAATCTCCTACTAAGTATGGCAATGTTAATGAAGAGTAAGCATTGCATAAACTTATGATGGCCTCAAATAAATGAATTAATCAGCTCAATTTTCTAAAAAAAAAAATGCTTTGTACATTGCAGGTACCAGAAATATCATTTAAGTTCCTTTAAGAGAGAGGACATTTGTGTCAGAAAATATGGCATCTAGAAACTAATACAATTATCCCTTCTTATCTATCACACACACACACACATATATATATTATATTATATGTATATATATATATAGAGAGAGAGAGAGAGAGCGAGTGAGAGAGAGCGTTTCTTCATTCAACATTATTTATTGTGGGACAAACCTTACTGATATCTTGAGGGAATAAATTCATATCTATTAACTATTTCTCTGGTATCCTATGATGTGTCTTGTAACTGAACAATCTTTAGAACCACGCAGAAGTTGGAAGATCTTAAGTAACAGCATGGAAGCTTATTCTTTCATGTGAATGTTAGGAAATAACAGGGGCTAATAAAAATAATGTAGTGGTACAGAGAAAAGTCATCTGTTCCTACCCTCGTCACCAAGCCACCCCACTTGCACAGATTCATTAGCCTCCATATCAGTTTTGCTCTCGAATGCCTTTATAGAAACACATGCAATGGAATGGAATGTACCTGCGCCTTATTATACAAGTCTCCCGAACATAAATAATGCAGGAGGCCTGCTTCTTGCAAAAAAGATGTTGTGTTAGAGAAAGAAAACTGTAAACAGATTTCTAGTGATAGGCATTGTATGTGTTGCAGACAGCATCAAGCTTTAAAGCCTGTGCAAAAGTAAATGTGGATGTGTGTGAGCATGAGACCCGTTAACAACGCTGGATTTGTGACACCTCCACCTGCCTCATGAATCTCTACAGAATCTGTAATGTGAATACTCTTTGTTCATGATATTGTATACACGCTTCCCCAGAAAATTAATAAGGCTGCTTCCAGCCCACAGACCTATTTGCATGTTTCCCCCATACCAGTTAGCTTTTGATTTTCCTCTCTCTCTCTATCTATGGGGCATAGCTGAATACTTTCTCTGCCAAGTCTCAAATCAACCTTTCCCACGACTGTTTTTTCTTGCCTTCCGGAGCTTGTAATTTGGGCATTCAGTGCTTTTGGCTCCCAAGAAGGTTTTATATCTCTGTTGCTTTTAAAGATAAAATATGTATGTGTCAAATTATCTTGATAAGACATTGCTAAAGGGTTAATGAGAACAGAAGCCTCTAAAGATAATTAGGATTACAACCAAGAGCTTTCGAGGAAAGTACAACTAACTCTTCAAGAGTATAATATTAAGCCAAATCTAATTTAGTGACTGTTGAATGGATAAATATCCAACTCCAAAACACCCGACTCATTTTCCTTACTTCTGGGATTCTGAGAACTCTATGAGAAGCACAATTAACGTGGCAGCTCCTTCATGAGCTGACATAATTGAAGTTTTTGAGGCATGGGCAAACACAGCTGAACTTGTTAAGGTTATGTCTCTCCTACTCTCCTCTTTTACTTTCTCTCTCAATCCTCTTGAGCAGTTTCTATTGAATATGATTATTTTATCATGTTTATAAGGCCATTATTTATTAGCTCATAATTTCGGGGCTTGGATTAGTCATCCCATTATCCTTTCAGCACGAGATGCATCATTTCTGCAGGAGAGAATATTTAACACTTACAAAACTCATGTTCTTTGGCCTGTCCATAGATATTTTAAAACGTCCCTTCCTCTCATAAAATTATGTATTCTCATAATTGTGGAGACCTCCCGGGGTCAGGAAACAACTCAAGCATACTTCCTTATCTTTCAAACTGGAAGACGATGAAAGCTTCTGCCTTTTTGACCCAGGAAATAATTTTAGGACGACGGTGACAAAAGAAAATGGTTCAGAGAGATACATTCCAAACCTTTAATTGTCTTAAAAGAGTTTATAGGAAAGGACAGTGGAATATTTGCATTTTAAACCCCCACCCAAAAAAATATTTCCTCTTGGAACAGAAAAACAAACGACAAATTGTTTGTGACAGAACACACGCAAACTTTTAGCTGCAGAAGCACTGAGTGCAGACATCTTGAAGGAAAGTTGACCTGCTCCACACTGATTGTGCATACCAAGCTGACACGCACATGAACTTCACACAGACAAAGTGCTGTCTCTATACTGGGCATGGATATCTGGATAGAGAGGTAGCAAATATTTAAATACTCATCTATGTGGATTTGCATTTACTGTCTCAGAAATGCGTGGTTTATCATTGGCACAGGTTTCTGGGTTTCACTCCTTAATTACCATTTGAGTGATTAAGAAGAACATAATGGTAAGTTTGTTTGTTTTATATTTTTGTTTTTGGGTTTTCAAGACACAGTTTCTCTATAGCTTTGGAGCCTGACCTGGAACTAGCTCTTGTAGACTGGGCTGGCCTCGAACTCACAGGGATCCACCTGCCTCTGCCTCCTGAGTGCTGGGATTAAAGGTGTGTGCCACCACTGCCCGGCTTCATAATAGCAAGTTTGTAAGTCACACTGACGAACCACTACAGAGTCTAGCCTGTGACTGGTTACCACAATTTTCTCAAGTTATTTCCCCAACTCTT
Organism: Alexandromys fortis; assembly: GCF_014885135.2. Lineage (NCBI taxonomy): Eukaryota > Metazoa > Chordata > Mammalia > Rodentia > Cricetidae > Alexandromys > Alexandromys fortis. Next base: position 1,904,140 of record NW_026067922.1, read on the forward strand.
TTCCAAATTTTAACTCAGAAGAATAAGTTCTTGTCCTACATGTGTACTGTATGCAATTCATCCTCACCTTTCTGGCCCTGCTCCAACTCCATCTATGATGCCCCTCCTCTCTCAAATAAGTTACCCCATCTCAAATTATTATTATCACATACATTCTCATACTTCTTATTACTATTTGGTATTCTTGGGGAAAGGATTACTTTCATTTTGGAAAATATAATGAATAAAATGAGTATATAGGAGATAATTATTTCAGAGGTTCACGTACTGTTCTAATGATAAAATACCCTGGAAAAAGCAATGGAAAGAAGAAAAGGCTCATTTGAGTTTTCACATTCAAGTTAGAGTCTATCGCTACAAAGAACCCAAAAGGACAGGAATCTGAGCAATTGACCATGTCACATCCACAATCAGAACCAAAGAGCAATAAATGCACACATGCTTCCTCTCAGGGTGCTCTCTACCTTCACGTCCACAATCAGAACCAAAGAGCAATAAATGCACACATGCTTCCTCTCAGGGTGCTCTCTACCTTTCATTCATCCCTTGTCCCAGAGGCTGTAAACATTCAGGATGGGTCATCCCACATAAGTTCACACAGTGAAGAGAACCCCTCACAGGTCTGTTCACAGGCCAACCTGATGGAGACAATGCCTCACTCGGGCTCTCGTCTGTGACTACAGATAATGTCAAGGTGACATTTTATACATGCTCACACAGGTTGGCTGGAACCTTAAGATAATATCATGCAGATAAGCAATTCTGGTCTCTTAGAGAAAAGACAAAGGATTTGTACTAATGGTGTAAGTGAGAAGGTACATTCCAAGAATGTAATGGATCTCAGGGGAGTAGAGCAAAGTAGAAATTGGGGTTTCCTTACAAGACAAACTCCCCAGAAAGATACCAGTTTCTAGCTAATTTCCTTTGGACTAGAACAATGGTTCTTAACATATGTGTCATGACCTTTTTATGGAGTCAAATGACTTTTTCACAGGGTTCAGATATTCTGTATATCAGATATTTACATTATTATTCATAACAGTAGCAAAATTACGGTTATAAAGTAGCAATGAAATAATTATATGTTTTGGGGGTCACTACAGCATAAGGAACTCCACCAAGATGTCCCAGAATTAGGATGGTTGAGAAACACTGGACTAGAAGCCTAATTTTGTTTTAAAATATTACTCAATAATTTCTATTACCCAATTCTTTTTGTTACCCAAATTTTATAAAAATCCCAGCATTTCCACAGAATCACGTAAGCATTATTGTGTAGAATGAAATACCAGTAACTCATTAGAACTACAGTGTACTCTGTTTACATCTTTCCTATTCTGAAAGTCCACGAGGAGGCATCTGCATCATTTTGAGGATGCTTGCTGTCATCACTAGTAAGTCCAAAAAAGAATGTTTTGGGATTAAAAAGAGCAGCGCTGGAATGCAGGTCACTCTTTCCTAAATAACTTTGTGGTAGTTTGAATGTAATTGACCCCCATAATCACATAAGGAGCTGCGCTTTTAGGAGGTGGGGCTTAGTTGGAGTGCATATGACCTTGTTCGAGGAAGTGTGTTACTGTGAGGACAGGTTTTGAGTTTTCCTAAGCTCCGGATGCCACAGAATGTCTCAGTTAATGTCCTGTTGCCTGCAAGATGTAACAATCTCTGCTCCAGCACCATGTCTGTCTGAATGCTAAAATGTTCCCGTAATGATGATAATGGACTGAACCTTTGAAGTAAGTAAGTCACCCAAACTAAATGTTTACCATATAAGAGTTGCTATAGTCATGGTGTCTCTTCACAGCAATAGAAGCCCTGACTAAGACAACCTTACAGGAAATTCGTTCTCCCAGAAAGGGAAGCCATCACCAGTTTTAGACTTAAGGGGAAGTGACAATAGGCTTAGCTTTTATTAAAGACTTGTCATAGGCATGATAACTCTGATTACTGCCTTTGAGAAATACTGAGATACGCAAGGTGAGCTTTTCTTTAAAAGATGTCCCAAGACTGTGTTGTTCTAAGATCTGCTCTCAATTTTGGTATCAGCTTTCAGATTCTCTTTGTTCCTAGTAGGAAGACATGAACCGTTGAGATTCCTCTCTTTACTAGTAATGTATGGGATGGAACAAAATAGAAGGCCAGGAACCGTGAGAAGGAAACATATAAGGTCAAGGGATGGGCTATGCCATTCCTTGACATAAATAATAGACAGAGAAGATATTAACACCAAATGCTCTCCTCTGGGAAGTCAGCTCTAGCTGCTGCAAGTTTTCATAGTGCCCCCTACTTGGTTTTCTTGAATCCTGGTTAACCAGCTCCATCAATTTTCTGGGTACTTTCTGCTGTTTGACAAAATGTTCTGAAATTTTAAGGATTTATCCAGTTTAGATCATTATTTAGCTTCATCATTTATTTTAAGAAGCTCATGTGGTGTTTTTACTTTAACAAATGGATGGACATTAGCTTTCAATTTCTATTCCTATCAGAGGAAAAAGAAGGCATCACAAAAATAGGTTTTCTAACATTTTCCTGTTTCCATTTCCTTCCTCATAAGCTCACTCCCTCGGCATTACTTAATCTAGTGTCCCAATTTCTTCACACTGGGATCACAGAAGGTTCTCGAAGCACTCCCATTTCTGGGCTTAACTAAAAGTAATTCAACCACCTATAGCGTGTGTGTGTGTGTGTGTGTGTGCTTGTGTGTGTATTTGTTATATGAACACATGTATGTGCAGGAGCTTCTGCCTGTGTACACATGTGGAGGTTAGAGAAGGACGCAGGCTATCTTACTTCTATCATTTACCAAATAATGCCCTTGAGGCAGGGTCTCTCACAGAAGTTGCAGCTTCCATTTCATCTAGGCTGACAGGCCAGCCAGCCTCAGCAGTTCTCTCGTTTCCCCTTTCACACAAATAGTGCTGATGTCATAGGCATGACTGTGGCCACACCTAGCTTCTCATGTGATTCAGGGGAGCTGAACGCAGGTTTCTATGTTTGTACGCAAATGCTTTAGCTACAGACCAATCTTCCTAGTCATAAACCACCCATTTTTTAAATTATTATTCTTCCATGCAGTTGAAATATGCAGTGGAGATTCAGGATCACTTGATTGGTTAGCTTGGCTCTGCTCATTATTGTGCACTGCATTGATATCACTGTGGGGTTCACCTTTTTTCTCCTATTTATTTGTTTGGATGCTTTCTACTTGTGATGGCTTATGTGATAAGTGACCTGACTGAATTTAGAAATGTCTATGAGCTAGGAAAATGCTTATCTGTTTGTGCCAACTTGATTTGACTAGAAATACATAAAAAGTTAGCAAAATACAACCATGGGTATATCTGTGATGGCATTTCCAGAGACAATTTGACGAGGCTTGCTCTAATGCAAGAACCAAATACACATAGTATGTGCAAATACACATAGTATGTGTACACACACACATAGTATGTAGGCGTTTTCTGGGAGTGCTGAAAGGTAGCATATTGGTCTTAATGAGAAGTGGAACATAAGGAGAGTGCCCTCGTGGCTGCATGTAACCCTGGTAACTTTTCTCCCTGCTTTCCTTCAGCCCTGAAGAAGCTCAAGCGACCATGAGCAGACATCTCTAAGAAATTGAATCAAACTAACATTTACCTCCTTTGAATTGTTTAGGAGAAATATAATGATCACAGCTATGCAAAAGTAAATGATATACTACTTAATTTGAAAGGTGAATGAGTCATTTTTGGTCATCTCTAATCGTCCCAGAGGGTTACAATTAACTATAAATGAAAATGTAGCACAGATTTTACCCCCCTTGGGGTTGTATTAAATTCTGACTGTCCTCTTATTATCAGCCCACACTGAGCATCTATATGATATATTAACACAAAAATAAGAGTTTTGTAAGTAAATTTCTTTACCTGCTCTAAAACAAACAAAAACCTTATCCTTCCTATTAGGAAAAGCTGATTTCTAACCATTATTATAAAACAATTTTGCTAGTGTTTTCAACTTGAACTCTTCTCTTAGTTGTTGCTTTCTTTTGAACAATGGGCATCTTTTCATGTATCTGACCATTTTTCACAGAGGGAACTGTTTGTTCAATATTGGGATTTAGGTTTGGTCTGTTAGAAGTTGTGTGAGTTCCTATAAAACCTTTTAAGCCCCAAGGAAGGGGGCCAATGCTCAACCCAATTCTAGGCATTCTTTCAATAAAAATGAAACCTGGTGATGATTGAGAGGAGGAAATAAGCTACAGCTGGAGGCTGCCTGACCAGAGACTCACTGCTGGGCCAAAGAGATTACTTCCTTGTGCACTAAGGAAAGTAAACAGTGCTTTCTGGAGCTTCCTGCAGTTTACATCTGTGGCCTCACAAGTTGGGGTTGGTAGGGGCACACTGCTCTTTTGTTTGAAAAGCATCTTAGTGGATAGTATTCAGGGTGGTTTAATCTCTCTTGATTACAAAGATCAAACAATGGAAGGGGGAGTAGTAGTTCTCTGTGGCTGAGTAGTAGGTCTTTCCCCCCCAGAGACCAAAGCAAGTAAGGTTCTTCAAAAGAGAGGGAAACCAGGGAGATAGAAGGAGCCATTGATGGCAGGATAGATTAAAGCGGGTTGGCCTGTGCAAAAATTCTATCTCCATATTCGATGGAATTCGATGTGATTGTACTTCTCAGTCTCAGAGTATTCATTTTGGGCTGTAGATTTTTTAGTTAACTTTAAATGTGTTGTATTAATCATAATGGAATTATGCTAATTTCCTTTAGGGAATAAAGAAGGGATGTCTCTCCCTGAAGTAGCAGGGGCCGCTCAGAAGGTTATGTGGTTAGGGCACCATCACAGCTAAAGACTTTCCCATTCTCACGTACCTAAGAAGGAAGCTGGATTTTCCACTCTCTAGTTATAAAGAAGAAATTCTTAAGGAATCAGAAGTGACAGTGTTTGTTTGATCCTAAAAGTTGAAATGATTCAATCCTTTATTTTCTCTAAGGGTCTTCAATAAGCAAAATCTTCCCCCAAGGTTGTCATGGCCAAGCATATATGTGACTACGTCTATCTCTAGATGGGGAAAGAACACAGAAATGATTACTTTTTAAATTTCTAGGCTGAAGCATAAAGAATGAGCACTGGCAATGGGTTTTTGATCCTACTGTACCTATTGGTTTAGTGGGAGCCTAGGCAGTTTTGTGGATGCTCACCTTACTAGACCTGGATGGAGGTGGGTGGCCCTTGGACTTCCCACAGGGCAGGGAACCCTGACTGCTCTTTGGGCTGACGAGGGAGGGGGACTTGATTGAGGGAGGGGGAGGGAAAGGGGAGGTGGTGGTGGGGAAGAGACAGAAACCTTTAATAAATAAATAAATAAATAAATAAATAAATAAATAAAAAAGAATGAGCACTGTATATCTATACATGATTCTCAAAGGATGCTGCATTTGAAAACACTGATAAACATAACTGAGAAAAGATAATAGTGAAGTAAAAATGTCACTGTCACCAGGTAATGCTACTGTTACTCAGTGACACAGAATACATACAGATGTGACCCAAGATGACATAAAAAATGCCCAACAATAAAAAAGACTTTTTGGGAAAAATCTCAGGAAAACATTCATCCGATCCTTCCCAAGACACTCTGTTATTTAGGTTGCCAAAGTATAGCTTCCCTGGGGCTCCATCCACACTCCCTAGGTAGATGTTCTACTCAGATGCTTTATTTTTTATACATATTATTATAATATTATATCTGATGTGGGATGGTCTTCTGTTTTGAGTTGATTTCATTGGTTAATAAAGAAACTGCCTTGGCCCCTTGATAGGACAGAAAATTAGGTAGGCGGAGTAAACAGAACAGAATGCTGGGAAGAAGGGAAGTGAGGTCAAATGCGATGAATCTCCAGCCCAAGATGGACGCAGGTCAGACATGCTGAATCTTTCATGGTAAGACACTTCCTCGTGGTGCTACACAGATTATTAGAAATGGGTTAAGCAAGATATGAGAGTAAGCCAAGAAGAGAATAGAACTAACGGGCCAGACAGTGTTTAAAAGAATACAGTTTCCATATAATTATTTAGGGACAAAAGCTAGCCAGTGGCCAGGAGCTGGGTGGCGGAAAGTAACCCGCAGCTCCTTCTACATTACATCTATTATAAACTATAATATATGAGACTTTCTCACTATTTTGCTGAATGGACCAACTTTGAAAGTGTTATTTTTTTTAAAAAAAAATTATGTATATGGGTGTTTTGTCTGTGCATCATGGGCATGTCTGGTACGTACTGAGGTCAGAAGAGGGCATTAGATGCCCTGAAACTGTATTTACAAACAGTTGCCATCTGAGTGCTGTGGCTTGAATCTTTTTTTTTTTTAAAAATCAACCAGTGCTCTTAACTGTGGAGACATTTCTCCACATCCCCTCTCTCTTTTCTTAGACTATATTTTATTTATTTATTTATATGTATGTGTGTGTGTGTGTGTGTGTGTGTGTGTGTGTACTTGTGACTCAGGGAAAACAAAAGAGGACATTGGATTCTCTAGAGCTGGTTTCACAGGCACTTGTGAAACCCTGGGTTTGAATGTAGAAAATGAGAGAACAGATATCTGGTCTAGAAGAGTAGCCAGTGTTCTTAACCACATAGCCATCTCTCTAGCCCCCATAAACAATCATCTGATTTTGTATTTCCCCCCATAAACAATCATCTGATATTTGTGTGTTTTAAGAGTGTTACCAACAGCCCTTTTTTTTTGTATTGATGTCAATTGCTTTTTCATGTGTTCATACAGAATTTTAATACACTTTTAGCTTGCTAATTTTTTGAAGTCTCTGAAATGTTAGAAGGAAACAGTACAACTGGTGTGCTCCTTAATTAGTTCATCATCCCCAGTGACTTGTAAGATGCATGTGAGATGCTTAGGTATTGATGAATTTATTCTGTCGGGAGGTCCTGAATGTATTTGTTTCCTAATGTGACTATAAAAAGTACCTCTAATTTAGTGTCTTAATCCAATACAAATAAATTACCCTACTGTTCCAGAAACCAAATGCCTCAAGTGGTTCAGCAGGTTTGTCTTTCCTTGGGAGACTCTTGTTGAAAATTCCTTGTTGTCTCTATTTTTTATAGAGTGCCTGTCCTTTTGTGACATCTTCAGAAGCAGTTATGACATCTTCAGGTCAAGTCCACCTTGACCTCTACTTTTCTGATCATATCTTTGTCCTTTACCTCCTGTCTCCATCTCATAAAAATTAATATACTCTCTTACGATTGCAGTGATAAAACATTTTTATAGGCTAGTCTGTATATCCTTGACTAGTTACATCTGTAGAATATCTTTAGCCATACAAAGCAATACAGTCACACATTCTAGTCATCAGCAGATATATATCTTTGGGGATAGTTATTCTCTGTACTTTAGCAGTGGATATAAGAGTATTGACTGAGGCTGTCAGGGAAGGAAAAATCCTACCATGTTACGCTATTAAACTAAAAAATACTCCGCAGAGCATCTCCAGATCCAGCAAGTCAACTTGCCTCATGAAATGGTTAGTTTCTCCAATCAGAAGAACACCAGGAAATAGGACAATACTTGGAAAACCATTGCTTTCTCTGTAGCATTGAAAGATTCATATTATGGGGCTGGCAAGACTACTCACTGGTGGAGAGTAGTTTTGGTTCTTAGGAGGACCCAGTTTGATTCTCATATCCCATATGGCAGCTTGCAGCCATCCATAACTCAAGTTCTTGGGGTTCTAGTGACTTTTTACAGCATCCATGGGCACTGGGCATACACAGAAGGTACAAACATAAAATCAAAAAAGCATGTGTACATATAAGAATAAAATAAATAAATAATCTAAAAGACCCACAGTTTCCTATATAGACCATTTTGCCATTTCACCTTTTTTTTGTGTATCTTTGAGAGTGTACAGCCCATTGATGTTGAAGTACTATTGTCAGATGGAGTTTTTCCGGCCTGATGATTTTGGACAACATTTTGTATCTTAGTACTCCAAAGACTCTGGAGTTGCTCAGTGAGTAATTTTAGATAGCTAATAACCTCATAATTAGATAAATAATTGATACAGTTCAATTATATGCTCCTGTACAACTTTATTAATATTCAGAATTGAGCGCTAGATGCTTTTCTGCCCTTTACCTACCTTGGAGACAACATAATCCTCCATAGGTTTAGCAGAACGTGCCGGAGAGCCCATGCCAGAGCCCAGGATATGTAAATTAGCCATCTTGTTTCAAGGCATTAGCATCTGCTGTGCTTAATTATTAACAAGATGGCCAGTGTTTGCTATGAAAACGCGGGACCACGTGATTGGGTTGGGGTTCCTGCTATTTACTGCAATATATTATTCAAGGACCTTCAGCCAGTGGAGAAGAGTTGTCTAAAGCTGGCAAAACCTGTGCTGCTATCAGTGGTCTGTCTGTGTGTCTAGGCTGTAAGTGAGGGTGTGGGGGACACTTGGTGGTTTGTAATTGCTGAACCAGATTGTAGTTAACAAGGTATCATTAACAAGACATTAACTTGTTTTGATTATAATAATAAATGAAGATATTTTGTGAATAGAAATGGTATATTATTAACTATCACAATGTGAATAAAATGATATAAAGGTGTTTTATTTATAAATAAGGTATTGTGGACATTGCAAGCTACAGAAAAAAGAGTTATATGCCTGTAAAAGGTGGGAGGAAGGCAGAAATATTTATATTGCATATTTTCTATTTAAGTTACTTTCTTAGGATCACATATAAACTGAGACATGTAACTAATATTCTTTATCACTTCAAAATCTAATTAACTGATTTTCTAGATGTTCTGTTATCATTCTTCAATTTCAGTTAATATTTTTTCTAAATAAACAACTACTTAAATATGACTGGTTGAACTAACTATTCACCTAACACAGAACATGGTTTTATTTATTATAAAATTCTTATACATGAGATTATACTTAAAATTACTTCTATATAAATAATTGAAATTTTATTTAAGAGTTCCATAATCCACCTTTCTGATATACGTGTGTGTGTGTGTGTGTGTGTGTGTGTGTGCGCATGCATGCCTGTGCATCTGTGTATAATGTGATGGACACATAGATGATAGAGTTTAATTAATTAGTCAATTAACATATTCATAAAGCAACTCTCATAAATGAATAAAAATGTCATAGGTCTTGTATTCCTGAGAATTTGAAAAAGAAATCAACACTTGTTTCCTGGGCTTTGCAGAAAAACTACATCCGAAATAAAATGTCTCTCCACTCTGTAAGTTCAAATTATTGTAGCCCAAAGTTATCTAATTACCCTGTTGCTGATTTAAATTAGAGAACTCTGAGTAATAGCTAGACTTCTGATACTTCTCTAGAACTTTCAGTTGTTCTTAGGCAAAGGTTTGAAATGCTTGGGGTGTATTTTATGATCCCACATCCACAAGCGTGTTTAAATAGTCACTGCTCTGCTTTACGACAGAAACTAGCAACTATGATAGCCTGAGTAAGGTCAGGATTTAAGGAATAAAATCAAATAATCTGAAGGAGATGGCATAAACAATGTTCAAGAAACAGGAAGATGAGAGAGAGAAAATTTCCCACCAGCTGCTATCATAGGGCACTTACCAGAATGGCATTTATTTTTTTGAATTTGACATTCAATTAAAATGGTGCAGTAAAATGGTGGATATTATTTTTGGTGTCTGAGCACTGTAAATGTCATCTTAACAAACAAATCTGTGGGAAAGATCAATACACCCTGATTAGGAACAAGTTGGTCCGTTCAAGGAGACATGGGCATGCAAAGGAGGACCTTGTTAACCAAAGCCCCTGAGCAGAGGGCTGTGCTGCCCCATTGGTTGGGAACACTTAAGATAATCAGGAGTGAAGATTCTCCCTGACTACTCATTTGAACTTCTAATTAACCCAAGGCTTCCTGATTAGTCAGAGTTCTCTAAAGCCATGAGAGCAAACGTAAGGCATGAGAGGTCAGAATGTAGATAGAGATATTGTGACTGAACCATGGGAACAACTGGTTAATGCCTGGGGAAAGTTGGGTGAGACAGAAACCTGGCAGGTGTGGTCATGACTGCTGGTTTCTAAGCGAGACTTTGACATAGAGCAGACTTATTGATGGATGTAGAAGTCACAGAAGCTATCTCCAGTAATGAGGTCTGAAACTTCCATCTTGTAAAGTCCCATCATCTAGTCTTTCTACTTCCAGTCCTCTTGGCTTTATTTATTTATTTATTTATTAAATTTATTTTTGCATTAACATTTAAAGGACAATTTGAAAATGTTCATTTTTTTTTCAAGTAGCTCAAGACTCTAGTCTTCTGAATAGTTACATGTGGATAAAGTCTCATCTTCTGCCTGGGAAGGTTTTCATTTCTTCTTCCCTGCCCCTTGCCCCACACAATACTAGGAACTGAACCCAATACTTTGTGATAGATAAACAAGCATTGTACCACTGAACTACATCTGTGACCCTTGATCCGTGACATTTGGAAAGGAGCTGTGTAAGTCAAGTGTCAACTTCCAATGTTCTCAGCTATGACAGATGTGGGAACCAGTTGTCTCCAGCAATTCCTAAGCAAGCTCATTGTTTTTTTCTATTTTTGTGTTTCCAGGCTTCTCCAGGGACCTTGAATTTTTTTGATAAATTTGTAACATAGTGAAGCCCCTGATCTTTCTAGTCTCCATATAAGAAGGATACCATTATCCTTAAAAGAATTGTGAGGCGTGAGTAAGGTTTACCTGAAAATACTTTATGACCAGAATTGTGTAGCTGAAATATTTTGTACATTTACTATGACTTTTGTATACTTCTATAATACGAACAGCAACAATCATAGTGCTTCCCCCACCCACGCACACATACACAAGGATGCCATTTCAAAACATCAAAAATTCAGGACAGACTGCATATCCAATGAGGAAAAATGATTAGAAACACATGACATATCCTGTAATAGAGCTACATCAACCTTGATGGTAAAACTTGAAGTGTGAAATTCCACCTCCCACAAGCAGAAACTGGGAAGGAATCTGCATTCTGTGGAGTCATAAAGTAAGTTTCTTATTTTAAATAAAGAATAGTCTTGCATTGAGTTACTAAGGGTGCTCTAGTGAACTCCATTAAATAATGTCGCTGAGGCAAAAGAAAAAGTTTTAGTTTTATAATTTTTATTAGTTTTTAATATTTGTATTAGTTTTCTGAGAGTTCCCTATATGAATTTGTTTATAGTTACCTCTTCTTCCCATTCCTACCAGATCTACCACTCTTCCCTACTCACTCAACTTTGTGTCCTTTTCCTCTTTTACCTTTAAAAACATCCCTCAAGGACAGTTTGTCCTTCTGGTTTCCTCTTGGATAAGGTACTCTCACTGGAAATGAGACAACTGGCCTGGAGTTAGATGCTTGAAAAAAACTGATTCTCCTCCTCCTAGGTGCTATCAGTTGCCAATAGCTCCTCAGCTATTCTGTGGTCTCAGTCTTTCTCCCTTCCCCACCCCGCCCTTTATGCCATGATTCATGAGCCCTGGGTGAGGAGTTATGATATAGATGTTCCATTCAGGGTTGAACATTCTGCAGTCCCTTAATCTCTGCACCTGGATCAGTTGTAGGTCTTCATGTTAATTGCCATGTCCTCCAATGAAAGATTCACAGATGAGAACCGAACTAAACAGTAATCTCTGCATATAATGATGGCTTTAGGAGTTGGTTCAAAACTATTTACATTTAACAGAGTAATAGCAGTCAGATCTTCCGCTAGGACCTATGACTTGTTTAATAACAGGTTCTTGGCCCCAGTAAGAGCGCTGGTTATGTGCTTCAACTTGTGGAGAGGGCCTTAAGACCAATTATAAAATGGTTAAAGTACTCCCATGGCATATGTTCCATTGCGGTACCCGTAGGCAGGTCTCAAGTTGTAGCTTGCAGACTTCATAGCTGGGTAAGGGAGATGAATTTTTGTCTCTCCCCTGTTCTGTACATCGCACTTTCCACCACAATGAGAGCTAACCGTATAGGCGAGCTTCCAAGTCAATAGAAACACAGATTTTGACAGATTGCATTTGATTGATTAATTTCCTATGCTGGTTGATCTAGAGAGGCCTACTGGAGATGCTTAGATAGACCTTCTGAAGAAGCTGCAAGGTGAAGACAGATCAAGGGGTTTGTGGCCAGGAATGATGTTGTGCCAAGCTCACGTCTGAGGGGGGAAAATAAGCAAGCTTGTGTTACAGAAACAAGAGAGGGCCAGCACATGGAAAACAGACTCAAGAACAGAGTGTTGATTTGATTGGCAAATGTATCTGAAAAAAAAAAAAAGCCATTCTGCCTACCAGGTGGTAAATGGATTGGATGAGTCAAGACAGAACTGCAGACTTCAGGATTTATCTCAGATTAGAATACCACTTGAGGTGCCTTGGCAGTGTATACCTTCATTCAGCAGACTCTTGAATTAAAGTTGAAATAAAGATATGTATTAAGTCTAAACACATAAGCATTTACTTGGCTTGGTGGTAGCTTTCGAGGCATAACAGATTTTAAAGGAGCTTTCCCATTCGAGCCTAAACTATGTTCCTGGCTTGTGCACATGAAGGTGAGATCTTACAGGTAGTCCTGGGACTCATTGTCTATGGTTTTGTTTATAAGTAGGGTAATGTCTATTTTGGTACTTGGATGAAATTGTAGTTTTATGAATGCTATAGCCCTAAACTTGGGGGTTTATGTTTGGTAAACTCAGATGCAAGCTATACCTAAATCATAACCTTTGAAATGCTAAGAATTCCAGTGTGAAAACATGCTGTTTTTTTTTTTTTAGCAGAGTGTCATCTGGAATTGTTTTATGCTTCTCAGAGCAAAGTAAAAATGTAAAGAAATCATCACTTAGCTGATAAACTGTCAGCTTCCAGACAAACATTTTAACTGATTTACACCTGTTCTTCCTCTAGAATAGCTATACTTATTTGATATATCTCTTCTCCAACTGATCAGTAATAGCTTGGGGAACATTCCTTTAGCTATATGCAAATTGTGCAGGAAACATGGAAAGCCTGGCTATGCCCAGAGCGAGTTCTGTTATGAATATAAGCTGTAGAAATACTGAGCTATTCATCAGGCAAGGGGCACTCCACAGGCTTAGGAGTAATGGACTGACTGAATTACAGAGAGCTGTTGGGACATTTGTATGATACAAGAGCCCTGATATTCAATAATTGATCAAAAATAGCCTGATAGGAGACAAATCAGAAATCAATCATGGCTTCGTTGCTTGGATACATGGTAATAGTTCCATTTAAAGTACTTGCTTTGCAAAATTTCTGAGAGAGGAAAAATAGGATTTAAAATTAGGCTGTTAGATGCTGATGTAGTAAATTGAGATAAAAAATCAAGATAACTTATTTCCATATTTTTAAGGAAACAGCTTTTAAACTATGCTGATTTGGGGTCATTAAGGTATTTTTAGGCTTTTACTCCTGGACAAGTATGAAGAAATGTAAGAATAGAAAAATATCACTTTCAAATGACATAGTTAAAGGTAAGGAAACATTGTGACTGTGGTTGAGACTATTTGTATCACAGGATATAGTACATTTGAGGAAAACTTAAAAGAAGCTCCATCCATTCGTATTCCTTGTTCAACTGTCCAAAAACCTTTTCAGGAGCCAGAGAGATGTCCTTTAAATATGAGTTCTGGATTGTATTAATTTCTACACCTGATTAACATTGTTCAAGATACTTAATGGTTCATATAATTTTACTTATGTATAAAATATGTTAGCAATCATCTCCAGGATACCTGAAGTGATTAAATGAGGTAATATAATTGTAGTATTTACCCAGAACCTGGGTACATATATATATCCAAAAAATAGATATCAAAGGTTAGAATCTTACCATGACGTACATGAGACAAACATAAGTGTAAATAATTAGCTGGGGTCATCCTTGTATATTCCTGGGAGTTTCCCTTGCACAAGGTTTGCCCTGACCCTGGAATTCCTCCCTCTTCCAATCATCTCTTTCAGTACTCTTCCCCTGGCAGGGATGTTCTCTCCAACCAGATCCTTCATGTGGTCCATTTCCACCCACCCCAGTACACCCAGAAGATCTCTTCTATTTCCTCTTCCCTAGGAGATCCATATGTGCCCCCACAGTCCCTCCTTATTACCTAGCCTCTCTGGGTCTGTGGATTATCTTCTATTTTACAGCTAATGTCCACTCATAACTGAGTACATTCCATGTTTCTTTGTGGGTCTGTCCTTCATGCGTAGGTTGATTCTGAGAACCTATTTTTTCATACTGGGTTGCCTTGCCTAGCCTTAATATGAGGGGAGGAGCTAAGTCCTACCTCAACTTGATATGCCATGCTTTGTTGATACTTGTAGGAGGCCTTCCCCTTTCAGAAAAGAAACAGAGAGGTAACAGATTTAAGGGGTGGCAGAGAAGAAGTAGGGGAAAGAATGGAAGGAGAAGATGAAGGGGAAACTGTAGTAGGGATTTAAAAATAAATAAATAAATTTAATGAATAGAGAAAAATAATTTTAAAAAGAGAAAATAATTATAGGAAATATTAATATAACAGTGAGACTGCTTTAATTGTATCTCAACAGCTCTGTGTATAAACATCTCATGACGACTGTTTGATGTATAACTTTTCAGTCCCGACCATCAGGTCTGGTTCTTCAACAGGGATGGAGACAATGTGGTGTTGGAACTGATTTTCTGGTGATTAGAACATCTTGTTGCCTCAAACAAGGTTTATCCTAATTTTTTTTAAACCCTTGAAGCCCTAGTGCTTGGAATTTACATAGTGTATAATAGGGGAGCAAGAGATAGTCCAGCTGACACATCAAAAAATTTAAGGACTAAATTTGGATTAAGTTTTTTCTAATAAAGAGAAAGATGGCAACTACGGTTTCTCAATAAAATTAGACCTGGAGACTAGTGAATAGGAAAACAACTACTTAACTAACTGGACTAAGTGGTTATTCTTATGAAGGGAAAATAGTTTACCTGATCTACACAGTAAGAACCAGGAGAATATGTCTGGACAGAAGAACCAGTGGAGTACACCAGATTTGAGAAACTCAATACAAAGGCTACACTCACCAAAAACAAAAGTTTGAGTTGACCAGAGTGTAGAGGCATTTGCCTTCACTGTTCAAGCTGAGAACAAATAAACATGAAAAACTGTGAAGGGTAGAAATTATGTATATTAACTAGCTATATGTTTAGTTGTAGAAACAATGGGGCCATGCATGCTTCTCTCCTTTCAACCCATTTTTATATATTAAACACACTTCTGCTCTAGGCCTTTTTAAATTGTAAGATACTTGATTGGCTTCTATGCCCCTTGGATTCTGTGATTTAATCTTTATGTTGTCCTAGCTCAGAGTGAAACTTGGACTAGATGAGCAATGAGAAATATAAAGTAATAGAGAGCATCAAACAGAACATTGCATCTCCGATTTAAGGGACAGAATAAGCAGGTTGCATTTCTAAAAGAGGCCCCTTGTATTATACTAGAGTTCACCAAGTAGACATGTTGCCAGTGTCAAAGATGGCTCACGGCCACCTATAGTCCATTCATTCATTTCTCTTCAGCTTCACGGGTTTATAACAGCTGTGGTGGTGACTGACACCAGCTGCTTCTGCATGGGTTTGATGAAATTGTCACCTTTAAAGATAAATTTAGTAGTAGCTCTGTACCGGCGTAAGCGAATGCAGACAGATTGTGAAAATATATACAGCTTTAATGGAGAAATAGACTTACAGAACCACCATTCCCGCAGAGACCAGGAAAGCAGAAGCAGCGTCTGAGAGCACCTTCCCAAATTTATAGGCTAACATTAGCCTGAGGTGAACATGCCCCCTAAGGGGCAGGACTTATCCCCATATCTCCCCTTTTTGTCTAAATAAGACAGAACTAAACCAAATACAACTATATACAATAATAACAAATAATAAATATAACAAACAATATTGAGAATCAAAAGTTTTGCTAAACATTCTATCTCAAGGAGTCTAAATAATGTAGAGAGTAACTACAATTATATAATCTTCAACTCC
>NW_026067922.1:1923853-1926986 GCF_014885135.2 Alexandromys fortis
TGCAACCTCTGCTCGTAAAGACTTTATCATATTTCTATTATCAAACCATATAGTGCCAAGGAAAACTACGAATCCCAGAAAGATCCATAGAGGTGGGGTGATAGACACCTCTTGTAAAATCTCCCACATGGTACAATTAAAAAAAAACTGTTAAATTCTTGAATGGTAACGTGTTCAGACATTTTAATTATAAAAGAAAAAAAAATTTTTTTACCTGCAATGACTGGTTCCTGAAGGTGGTGGTCTCTGTGGTTTTGGAGCCTGTCTTGGAATTAGCTCTTGTAGACCAGGTTGGCCTCAAACTCACAGAGATCCTCCTGCCTCTGCCTCCCGAGTGATGGGATTAAAGGCGTATGCCACCACCGCCTGGCCAGTGTCGAACTCCCAGAGATCCGCCTACCTCTCTGGATATTATGGGCCTGAAGGCCGAGTGTATCTCGGACTCAGCACTGAGGCCTGAGTCACGAACTAAAAAAATGACACCCGGGAGCGTGCTGTGTTAGCTAGCAGGCTATGTGCTTGAGTTGGGAGCAAAATAGCCTGATGTTGGATGCCAAAATGTAATGGCGTAAGCGAATACAGACAGATTGTAAGAATATATACAGCTTTAATGGAGAAATAGACTTACAGAACCACCGTTCCCATGGAGACCAGGAAAGCAGAAGCAGCATCTGGGAGCATGCTCACCAAATTTATAGGCTAACATTAGCCCAAGGCAAACATGCCCCCTAAGGGGCGGGACTTATCCCTACATAGCTCCCTGAATGTAGCTCTCCAGAGTATTCAGTGATCTCCATATTAGAAACAATTTTTATTAGAAACAATCCCAGAATGCCTTGTTTTCCTGTAGGAAACTGCTGAGATTTTCTCTTAGACCAACAGTTTTAGGCTGAGATTATTTTTTTCCATTCCATCAGGTGATTCAGAACAGACATTACAAGTCTAACCCAGAAGAGACACACAGAGGGCCCCACCTTATAGTTGGGTGATAAATGGGTTAGGGAAATAAAAGACTGTCTTAATATAAACAAATATAAACAAGGAAATAATGCAAGATCCACACTTCTAAACATTCTAAACACATATGTGACTGTAAGAAATAATTAACACTAAAATATATAAGGGTAATGAATATTTCCAGAGGTTGATGAAGCTGATATCTATCAATTTCTGTACCATGGACTCGTCTTTGTTCCAAATATTTATTTTGCATTATTTCCTTTAAAACCCATAGCAACTACATGGTGTATCTACTGCTATTGTTACTGTTCCACAGAAGGAGCACAAAAGTTCTTAGATTTTTTGCTTCCTAGGCACTTCAGGTAAAGTGTAAGAGTAAATTTTATACTCAGACCACATAGCTTTGACTTCAGAGTATATTATTTATTATTTCCCTAGATTAGCTCTCAGTGAGACCTCTTTTAACAGGAACTGAGAAGAACTCAGAAGAGAAGGTGGAAGAGCTCTTGGAGATATTCTGGCCCATTTGTTCTCCATCGGTAGGGGTTTTTGCCTTGGGGAGCATTTGTAGTTGTTTCGAGTACGTTTATCATTTGGATTGACAGTTGGGGTAAGCATCTTGTGTTTCCTTTTTTTTTGTTTTGTTTTGTTTTTAGTTTTTTGAGACAGGGTTTCTCTGTAGCTTTGGAGCCTGTCCTGGCACTAGCTCTTGTAGACCAGGCTGGCCTAGAGATCTGCCTGCCTCTGCCTCCCGAGTGCTGGGATTAAAGGCGTGCGCCACCACTGCCCAGCCCACATCTTGTGTTTCATGGGGTGCCCTGATGTGGGTGCTGCTGTCATTCTATACCACACAATGCATGGCCTCACAACAAACAATGTGCTATTTCTGAAATTTCAATGGCGTGAAGATTAAGAAAGATGGGTTGTGTTAGATAGTGGCACAACACGTAAAGTAATATGGCTTCAGGATGAAGGTCAGGACCTGAGCATGTATACCAACCACACCCCTGGAATATACCCTAAAAAATCTGGGTGCTGGGGCACCTGTAACCCAAGTTATTGGGAGACTGAGGCACAAGATTCACTGGGGCTTGCTGGCCATTCAATCTAATAATAATAATAAATAAGTAAGCCCCAAGTTTAGTGAGAGGCCTCCTTCAAACATTGGTGTGGAAAGCAGCAGAGAAAAAAAATCCAGTGCTGAACTCTACCTCCATAAGCATGGGCGCACATATGTTCATGAACCTGTGTACATACACATACAGAAAGAATGAGGAAAAAATAGAGAGTTACCCTGTCTCGAAACCCCTCCCCAAAATAGAGAGTTATCAAAACATTTAACCTGAAAGCTTTGTGAGAATTCCTGTAGTTGCATACTTCAAAGAATAGACTTACAGTTAAAAACAAAAAAATTTTGAGAAGTGCTTGGTATTCTATTTAATTTTTGAGTAATCTTTATGAAAATTGAATTTTACATCTTATTTAACATGCATTTAAAATTCTGAAATGTCTTACAGACAAAGCACCTGCTTACCTTTGTGCCTGCCATAGGTAGGCATATTCATAGGTTTGCAGATGGGGAACATCCTGCTGGTCACATGGGACCTACCCAAATTATTGAAAGAAAGAACATATTTAAAAGGAGGTTCTCCTGACATCAACCAATTCTCAAAAATGTGTTTTTGAGCAAAGTACATAGTAGTCCTAATTTTCTTAGCAAAATATCTAAATCAAAAGGAATGTACTAAAATGTAATGAATTTATTTATAAATTAAATCAACTGCTAGAAATTAAACAGAATCATATTGTGTAGTTGTCAATAAGTGCATGTGCCAACATCTTCCTCAAGGAGAAGGGAGAGAATGGAAATGAATATGGGCAGAGAGAGAGGTTTATCCCATTGATACTTTGTCTTCTACTGCTGGCTATGGCAAGTGAAACGGTCTTCTAAGGCAGAGAAGGGATAACATGAAGAGAGGAATGACTTCTATGAGCTTCTTCTTGTTCACGGGGCTCACACCGTTACTAGATCTATGTCTACCACAGTCTTGGCTCTCTTTGAAAAACCTGCGGAATTGCATTGTTTTTTTTTTATTTTTATTTATTTATTAAAGACTTCTGATTCTTCCGCGCCACTGCCTCCCATTTCCTCCCCCCTCCCCCAATCAAGTCC
>NW_026067922.1:1932449-1992088 GCF_014885135.2 Alexandromys fortis
TTTTTTCTTCGTTTCCCAGGGTATCATGTACATATTTACTCATTTCTTCAAACTTTTGGCTATTCTTCTCATCCATTTTATAAGGGTATTTTTCACATGTTGTTTAATGGACTCTATTGCTTTCGTAAAGTCAATTTTTTCCACTTCTTCCGTATTAGGTTGTTCAAGTCGATCTGTTGTAAGATCATTGGGTTCTGGTTTGTTCATGTTGTTTTTCAGATTATTGGGTGAATTCTTGCCTTGGTGCCTGCCCATCTCCTCCTATCGAAGCTATCTAATGGGTCTTTTAAAACCGGATCAGGTTTCCCTGTTGCCCGGGGGCTCCTCTTACAAAATGCTCTCGCTCTGTTTCCTGGCTCCTGCCAGGGGCCAAGTTCCTTCTCGCCCCTCAGAAGGGTCTTCAGGAACAGGACCTGGCTCCTTCCTTGCTAGGGATCTCTCCAACCAAAGGCCTACCTCTTTGCTTTAATTGTAGTGGGGCGATCTGCTCTCGGTGTTGTGCGCTGGTCCCCGCTGTCTGCAGCCGCCTGCGCTGGTGGTCTGCCGCCCCACCTGGGCCTGTGCCAGTGGTCTGCCGCCTGGGCCTGTGCCGGTGGTCTGCCCCGGAATTGCATTCTTGTCAGGATTTTACATGATGCCAATCTTCCAACATTGCAAGCCCTCTGCTGCCTTGAATGATCATTATAGGGCTGGAAAATAACGGATACCCACTGAATTATGTTTCCTTTTTTTCTGAATGGGAAGTATGGATGCATCACTTTCCAACTCATTCTGAGAGGCATATGTAAAGAATATCATAAATGAGAAGGTGGTTCCTACCACACATGCGCCAGAATTGTAAGGATGGTGTGTCTACATCTCAATCTCTGCCTCTCTTTGCTTTCTCACAGTTTAATGGATGACTTGACACACCTTTGGGTTCCCTCAGATTTGGGCTCAAGTGCTTATGACTTTCTCATAATGAGATTTAATCAAGCAAAGCCAAAACCATGGCTACAAGTTAAACACTCCCCAGGGAGGTGGAGCCAGTGACTGGGGGAGTAATGAACCTCTATTTAACTTTCAGATTTTGTTAATAACAGTTTGACTTGAACTGGTTGGAGCTAATTAGCTACTGCAGTTTCTCCATTACTGGCTTATAAAATGGGACTTACCTTGTGCATATTAAGCAATTCTCTCAGTGTGGGTCATTTTAGAGCAAACAGAAGGAAAGCAAGAGTCTAACACCCACACTGAACTTTGCTGTGGTTTTTCTTCCTAGTTTTAAGACTGTCTGTATGTCAGGTTCCTTCCAATCTGGAAGGCAAAAGCAGGATGAAATGATCTAGGCTCCTTTGTGCTCAGCTCAGGTACTTGTGAAACACTCTGAAAGTGTTTCTAAATTATTTCCTAGAAAGCAGTACCGACATCGTGGAAGTTCTCAGAGTTGACAATGGCTGAGGAAGTGAGGTGCTGCTACCAATGGGCGGTGGTTTGGAAGTTCTCTTTAGAAGGAAAAGTATTCACTATGACCCCGGTTCACAAGGCTCTGTGTGGTTCCTAAAACATATGACTTTTTATGCATTCCCAGATTTATATAAGAATGCATTTTATTTATAAGGGAATACATATAAATATAAATAATATATATAATCAAAAGAAGGTAGTTTTTAGACTATAACAAAATTACCAGAGTAATAATCAAATTCTCCTATATTCATAGATTGGTGCCTAGTCCAGTTGTCATTAGAGAGGCTTTTATTCAGTAACTGACTGAAACAGATGTGGAGACCCACAGCCAAGCACTGGACCAAACTTGGGTAATCCTGCTGACAAGAGAGAGGAAGGATTGTATGATCCAGGGGGTAAAAGATATCATAAGAGAACCCACAGAAACAGCTAACCTGGGAATATAGGAGCTCACAGTCTGTACCAACAGCCAGAGAGCCTGTATGTGACCAATCTAGGTCCACTACATATGTGTGACAATTGTGTAGCTTGGTCGACTAATGGGATTCCTCGGAGTGGAATCAGGATCTGTACCTAATGCTTGAGCTGGATTTTGGAAAGCTAGTTCTCATACAGGACTACCTTGGCCAGCCTTAATATAAGGGAGAAGCTAAGTCCTACCTCAAGTTGATATGCTGTGCTCTGTTAAAACTCATGGGAGTACTGTCCCTTTCTGAATAGAACCAGAGGATTGGGGGCAGGGAGAATATAGTGTTATTTTACTTTTAATCTAGCAAATAAATCTTGTATGAAGAACATAATGCAGATCTAAGCCACTAGTTAACCATAGGGGTCAAACAGTGGTGGCACACACCTTTAATTGCAGGACTCAGAAGTCAGAGGAAGACAGATATCTGTGAGTTAAAGGCAACAATGGGCTACACAAGATTGAATTTCTCTAAAAGACAAACAAAACTCCAACAAAGATGATTTCAACAAGTGGGATTAAACTCTTTTAATCCCAGCACTAGGTGGTTGGAGACAGGAGTGATATGGCTGGGTGGAGAGAGGAATATAGGGTGGGAGGAGACAGGAACTCAAATGCAGTCTGAGATTCAGTGCGAAGAGGAAGTCTGAGGAAGAAAAAAGGCAGATGTGGATATGATAGGATAAAAGGATAGATTATTCAATCTTCTCTGAAAAAAAAAGGGAGGATTCAGTCTGAGGATGCAGTCTGAAGAATTGTGGAGATGGATGCAGTCTGAGGTTTTGTAGAGACAGCAGCAATCTGAGGATTCAAAGAGACAGGATCTCCCCTTTGGCCTGAGCAAAGGTAGAGGTAAAAACTCTCTAGTGGCTGACTGTTATGCCTCTCTGATCTTCCAGCTTTCACCCTTGGTAGCTGACTCTGAGTTTGCATTATTAAGACCAATTAGAATTCATGCTACAGTAGAGGGGGAAGTAAAGAAAGGATAGGAGGGAGGGGAAACTGTAGTTGGGATGTAAAATAATAAAAAAATAATTAATAAAAAAGAGAGAGAAGCAATTGGAAATACAGAGATGAAGTACAAAGAAACAATATCCTGATGATTTTTCAAAGATGTTTATGGGCACAATGGAATGTGCTGCAGAAACCATGGTGTTCTTAGCTCTAAAATGCTGTTCTAAATTTCAATGGCATTGGATTCCACCTTGGGTGTGAAGGTGGCTTGCATTGGTGGGCTAAAGGTCAGCGTGCTATTTTCTCTTGGTTACTGCACCAGGCATATGTGTCTCTGCTCAGCTTCTACCTTGTTGCATATAATGTTCTTCTGTAATGATCTTTAACTTCTGGTATTATTTTTAGGTTCTATTAGAACCTTGAGATACTTCTTTATTTTCTGATTTGTCTCTGCATTCCTAAAATAAAGACTGGCATGCAGGTATCAATGATATTCAAGATAAAGACATACTAGCTAGTTTCAATGGTTTGATTTTTTTTATGAAATTAAAGAATATTTTATTTGAATGGGAAACCGAGACACACTGAAATTGCTGGGGAAAGAGGAAATAGTTCTCCAGCCTTCTTTTTTTTTTGTAATATAATTTTTTATTGAAAAAAAATTTTTCCGCCTCCTCCCCGCCTCCCATTTCCCTCTCCATCTCCCTTTTCCCTCCCCCTCCTCCCCCTCCTCTCCCCTCCCCCCACTCTTCTCCCCCTCCCTCTCCAGTCTGAAGGGCAGTCAGGGTTCCCTGCCCTGTGGAAAGTCCAAAGTCCTCCCCCCTCCATCCTGGTCTAGGAAGGTGAACATCCAAACTGGCTAGGCTCCCACAAAGCCAGAACATGAAGTAGGATCAAAACCCAGTGACATTGTCCTTGGCTTCTCAGCAGCCCTCATTGTCCGCCATATTCAGAGAGTCCGGTTTTATCCCATGCTTTTTCAGTCACAGTCCAGCTGGCCTTGGTGAGCTCCCAATAGATCAGCCCCACTGTCTCCGTGGGTGGGTGCACCCCTCTTGGTCCTGACTTCTTTGCTCATATTCTCCCTCCTTCTGCTCCTCCTTGGGACATTGGGAGCTCAGTCCGGTGCTCCAGTGTGGGTCTCTGTCTCTATCTCCATCCATCTCCAGATGAAGGTTCTATGGTGATATGCAAGATATTCATCAGTATGGCTATAGGATATTAGAAGGGCTGTTAGCTGGTTAACATCCTTAGCTTTTGATGGATTATAAATCATTAAGGAACAGATGAGGGTGTATAGGCTGGTCCTAGATTAGAAAAAGCTAAATGAGGATGGCAATGTCATTTACTAGACTTAACAGTATATCTACATTAGCTATTAAGTCACTTTAACAGAAAAAAAAAATGGGCAAAAGACAATAAAACTTGGCTCCAGTGTTGAATGAATCTATATATATTTTTTTTTACTGAAATTCACATTTAAATATCTAATTTATTATATAGTTGGCCATACTTTAAGTTTGTAAATAACCAAGGTGAATCAAAAAAAAAAAAAAACCTGTAAGTTCCCCATCTCTGCTGAAAGAAAGATGCTGGGGTATCCACACATTAGAAACAGCAAAAGTAAAGAGTTTTATAACACACATATAATAAGTTTGGCTTTTCCTTATGCTTGTACGTTTAACACCAAGGGAAGTGGGCTCATTCATATGTGCGACTGTCCCTGCATCTAGTGTTAGAAATTTAGTCTGTGAACTACCTTTGGAACTCGAAGCTTGTTTTGTGGAACTAGCAGACACTACTTTAAGGTGCCAAGGACATAAACCTATAGTCTCAAAAAATGCTTAAATTCCCTTTTGAACGTTGAAAGATAGGGAAGTATAAATGCAACAATGGCTTAATGTTACCTGTATCTCAGCCTGCTGTTTTAAGGAGAATGTTTTGGAACCCAGAAGAACAAAGCCACCTTGATTTACATTGTTCCACCCTCCATTCTTTCTCTGTATGTGCACCCTTGAAGCTGAAAGGGTTTCAGTTTAAACAGCTTGTGCTACTGTTCTATTGGTTTATCTCTACAACCTTCTATTTGTTACATAAAACGATGCAGCAAGTGGAAGTATAGAGTGCACCGGGTTTATGGAACATAAAGGGAAGTGATGGAGGATTGGGGGAAGATAAACATCAGAACCCTGCTCTTTATGAACCCATGGTAGCTCAAGTTTTGTTGAGGATGCTTAAGGGCATGTTTTGAGGAGGACTGAAAAAAACACTGCATTGCAATCGCCAAGAATTTTTTTTTTTTGATTTGTTAAAAGTTGGAGACTTTATTGAGGTGCAATTAAAGTGAAGAGATATTAGTACCAAACAAGATGCCACAGCCTCAAGCTTAGGTCTCCCTCAGGACCATGAGAGATCACTATTGGTGAAGATTATGGGGCAGACATTTTTAATGTACTCTAGAACTTTGTTTATGTGTCTTTCCTCTTTGAGAGTAGACTTAATATTTTAAATATCGTAATTGGCCCAATAATAATTTAAACATTAGGCTACAGTATGTGAATTTAAAAACTCTATCACTGGGGGGTAGGAACGATGTTTCAAAAGGTAAGAACACTATCTGCTCTTCCAGAGGTCCTAAGTTCAATTCCCATCAATCACATGGTAGCTCACAACCACCTATAATGAAATCTGGTGCCCAGTTCTGGCATGCGGACATGCATGCAGACAGAACACTGTGTGCATAATAAATAAACAAATCTTTAAAAAAAAAACCTCTATCACTGTTACTATATAAGCTATATAATTAACTCTGTGTTTGGGGAAAAGATAACCCATCAACAAAGGACACAATGAAAATTAAAATTCTCTTTCCCCTCCTAATATCAAATATCCTTTCTTAGAGACAATCAACAATAACAGCTTGTTGTTCATATTTGTGTGGCCATCTTTTATACTTAAATGGAAAATTTGTAGATCTGTTTCATGATATATGATCACTACATAGAATTTATGAAATAACAATAAAAATAGAATATATTTCTACCATTAGTATGTATGCTTCTAAATTTTACTGCCAATTTTAGTACATAGTATGAGTGAGTGCTTCTCATTAGACAACCAACATTAATTAAAATAATAAATTTGAAACGATTTCTCAACAAACCAGTTTATATAGACTGTTCCTTATTTTTAAAACAAGGAGAATTAAAGCATGTATTGTCTTTTCCTAATATTTTTACTAATCTTTGGATATTTCTTAGCCATTTTATTATTATCTTTTGTGACAGATTATGACTTTGGATTCTCTACTATAATTAAATTGGGCTTGGAGCTGTGTGTATAGTTTGAGTCTAAAACTAGAATATATTGAACATCAGTTTAGAACCTGAACTACAATTCAGAACAGAACTACACAGAATGAAAACAATAAAACACTGTTATTAAAAGTTGCTCCTTAAGCTGCCAAGTGTCAATCATTGATGCATACCCTGGTTTCCGGATAAGGTCTGTGTGTAGCCTACCCTTTCATTCCAAGAGTTATGTTCACATTGCTGCCCATTATCCTGCACCTAGTAAAAATGCTATGGACTCTAGAAAACGCTATGAAGTATTTTCACAGAAATGTAATTCTGTATTTTCATAATGTAATTATTACTCAAGAGGTATAACAGTGTTATTGTATTTACTTCTTTATTTTTATGTCTGGGACTCACTGTCTAATTCACACCACCTGACAATTTTCAATCATCCTCCTGCTTCAGCCACTTGCATGGTAAGATTTCAAGCATATACTGCCATTCCATGCTCTAGACCAGTGGCACTCGGGCTCACTAACACTGTGGCCCTTTAACACAGTTCCTCATATTCATGACCCCAGCCATAAAATTATTTTTGTACTACTTTGTTACTGTAATTCTGCTACTGTTTTGCATTGCAATGCAAGTACCTGTGTTTTCCAATGGTCTTAGGTGACTCCAGTGAAAGGGTTGGTTAACCCCAAGAGTACTGAACCACAGGCTGAGAACCACTGCTCTAAATCAACACTTTCTGTTAGTTCTGACAGTCACAAGCAAATCTCCTTTATTTAGGGATTTAATTATGACCTCTATCCTAAGAGTTATGAAAAACTATTAAGAGATGTCTAGGTTTATGATTGATTTTTTTTTAATAAGAAATTCACCTTAATTCTGTCAGTGACCATCTACAGATTTGCTTAGTCTTTGGTTAGGCCCATTTTCCAACAGTTTCTGCTTTCGTCTAGAGCTCCTATTGCAAACTCTAAAATCATGAGTGCACCATCTGAGCATGCTTGCTTCCTACCCTTCTCCTTTGCTTCATCTTATGTTCCTTTCTTTCATCTGTACAGTTATTTCAGTAACAGTTTGAAGATGATCATTTTAGATTTTATATGCAATCATTTTGAAAACCATATCTATACTTAAAAATGTAAGCCATGGGTCTAGTTTGGACCTAGAGTTAATATATAACTTGTGCAGTTATATATAATATATTTACATGTTCTGTTCTCATATTGTTTTGTTTAAGAGCAAATTAGACTTATTTATAATTTTTTCTCTGTATGTGTGCAGCTATGCCTGCATATGGGTGCATGTGCATGTGAAGTCAAATATGGAAGCCAGGTTCCTCTCTATTTCCATCCTTTTTAGTTTGGACAGGTATCTCTCACTGAGTCCAAGACTCTCTGATTGGATAGAATAACTGGTGTGTGGGCACACGGATCAGCTTATCTAGATCCAACCAGGGCTTGGCTTATAAACACACACTCACCTTCATATAGGTTGGGGAGATGCAAATGGAGGTCTCCTGGCATCTTTTGGCAAGCACCTTACCCACTAAACCTCTCTCCCACCTAAGAAGGGAAACCCTGGCTCTGTGGGTTTTAACCCTAGCCGGGAAGGGAGGGAGGGAGGAGAGAGAGAGAGAGAGAGAGAGAGAGAGAGAGAGAGAGAGAGAGAGAGAGAAAATCAAAAACTAAGTTTCCATTTACTCATTTCTCTTTTCACTCAGGGGTCATTTTCTTTTCTGTATAATTGGAATTATCTTTCAAAGATATTTTCCATCCTTCATGTGGCTAATAATGCATGTTTATCTATGAGTCATGTCAGGAAAAGCTTACAAAGAACACAATGATGCTGGAAGGCCTGCCCCAATGTGGGCTGGAGGATTTTCATTTATGTATGAAATTCAATATGAAATGAGATAATGAGGGTATTCTTTTGGTCCTGCTAATTTGCTTTGGTGTTAACAACAACAAAATGAATTATCAATTAAGCAATTATACCATTACTGGAAGCACACTATAGAGAAATGATGGGTTTTTCAAGAAAAAAAACTCATTTGAATATAAAATGTAAAACTGTCAATGCTGTTTTCATTTCTGAGTAACCATAAACCCACAGAATACCAGACAAAATTAAGAAATTTTATTTTAGTTGACATTTTGGACTGTTTCTTGTTAAACATCTTTTAATATATTTGTGTGTTCAATCCTATTGACATTGAACACTCTTTAAAAAAACACATTTGTCTAGAGCAAGATGTACATACAAGTCAATCCATTTATTCGCCTATTCATTTGACTAATAGTCTGGCAAGGCATGACACCGAAATGGTTCAGGGTGCAGAAGAAAACAAGTGGATCTCTTTTACCATAGCTGGTAGAAAATACTATGGACATGCAACACATGAAATATATTGTCAGCAACAGGAAGGAAAAATAACCCACAGGGCTTTAACAAAAACCAAAGAGATAAGAGCTAGCAAATGTTATCCTTCAGAGAAGTACTATTTAACTTAATAAAACTATGAGAAGAAAGAACAGATAATTTTATAGTATGAATAAAAATAGACACAGAGTAACGAAGATGGTTTATCTATTCACAGGGTGGTGGTAACAATGTGTGTGTGTGTGTGTGTGTGTGTGTGTGTGTGTGTGTGTGTATCTGCTTTGACAGCACACACTGTTTGGATGCCCAGAAGCAGATGGAGGTGCTTTTGTCCTTTTCAGATCTTCACTGGCCTTTCTTTTCTTTGATTTAGATAATGAATTAGTTCTGTGTGTCTTTTCAATATGGGATGAAATGTAGCTTGTATGTATGAAAATTTATCTACATTGGCCCCTGCCTTACCAGTTCTTTGCCTTGATCTCTTCACTGCATACTCATTTGTAACTACTTAATACATGTTTCTTCAACAATCATTTTTTGACGTTAAAACTTTCGAAGCCTTTCTCTAAAGTTGCCCTCCTTCTCAAGTTGGAGTGAACTGCTGTTGATTACAACCAAGAAATCTCAGGACTTTCATATAAGAGGTAACTGGTCATAGTGACACTAAGGACATCGACTGGAATAGAGGCTTCCAAAGAAATCCATTATCAGATCCACAAGGATACTGTTATAAATAAATACATAAAATAAAAGTAAAAATCAGTGTTTTACTATCTGGAAATTATGTAGTAGTACACAATATCAAAGCGATGCTCGTGCCATCAGCGAGGCTCCTGATATTGTGACCTGTTCTTTTCTCATTAAAATTTCCTCACTTCCAATAGACCTTTAATTAAAACAAAACTACATGATATATGGAAGAGACGAAGAAGAAGAAGAAGAAGAAGAAGAAGAAGAAGAAGAAGAAGAAGAAGAAGAAGAAGAAGAAGAAGAAGAAGAAGAAGGAGTCAAATAAAAGACTGAGAGACCACCTTCTGTAGTAAATAGAAATTTACTTACCTATCAGAGAATCCCCTGGACACTTCTACTAGAAGGAGTTGTCTTGGACTTGATTCAAACTTTGCTTATTGTGAAAGTTTAGTCTGGAGTTGTTTTATATCCAAATTGCCTAAGTCAGAACAAAAACTGAGTTAAAAGGTGGGTGAGAGGATGAAACAAAAATGATTCTAAGGAACATCTAGAGGACTCAATGTTCATAGAGAGTTGTGAAAAATATTTGAAATAGGCAGGGCGGTGGTGGCGCACACCTTTAATCCCAGCACTCGCGAGGCAGAGGCAGGCGGATATCTGTGAGTTCGAGACCAGCCTGGTCTACAGAGCTAGTTCCAGGACAGACTCCAAAGCCACAGAGAAACCCTGTCTCGAAAAATCAAAAAAAATATATTTGAAATATTTTTGGGAGTCCAGGAGATGGTCAGCATATTGTGGAATGATGATTGCACAAAAAAAGAACTTTAAAAGCCTCAGTTCTATCTTTAGCTGATTTTAAGAGTCCTTACAGTTAAGAACTGAATGCTAAGGAAAACTATACACTGAGAAAAATGCATTGTGAAAGCCTCAGAAAAAGGTAGGAAACTTACATAATCAGAGCTTTTAATTAAGTCTTTGCATGGTCAATAATCGGTTGCTAAACTAAGAGAGCAGAGATTTTAGTAGCAACACAGGATAAAGAATTGAGATTTTTAGATAATCATTACGAAGTCCGAGGACAATGAACAGCAGGGGATTCTGTTCTCAATATCTGAGTTTGGTATTTTAATTTTCCTCATATAAGTGAGTTAAAGCAACATTTGTCTCCCTCAGTTCAGCCTCTTTCATTTGGTGGACAGCCCTCTAAATCTATTTCTATGATTGAAGTAATGAGATTTATACCTTTTATGGCTCAAGAATGAAACAAAAATACTAATTAGTATCAGTGACAAATGTTTCTGTGGATTGAATGTGATTATTCAGTTAACAATCGTGCATTTTAAATGTTCCCCTTAAACAAAAAGCACCACAAGATGGGCAGTAGAATAGACTCTAGCCCATTCATGTGGAAAATGTCCCTGAGAAAACTCACAGTTAATAATCAGCCTTTGATATAGAATTTGTGCTGCAGATATATGTGAACTGGGGGTGTTTGCCTTACAATCAGCTGATTACTGCATCTGGACTGGTTATGGATTATTATAGTAACTAAAATTCAAATATTGTGAAAACAGTGTTATCACTAGGTCACTAAGTAAAATGTTAAGTCGATTTGA
The DNA here is from genome assembly GCF_014885135.2 of Alexandromys fortis. Lineage (NCBI taxonomy): Eukaryota > Metazoa > Chordata > Mammalia > Rodentia > Cricetidae > Alexandromys > Alexandromys fortis. The sequence continues at coordinate 1,943,312 of NW_026067922.1, forward strand.
AATTGTAGAATAATGTCTAAGTGAGATGAATATAGCTCAGTTGATAGTTTGGTGAAGAGAAGGAAAAGATGAACAGGTACCATCTCAGCATCTCATGAGTCATCCTTTAATATCTCAACATACTCAGAACGTAAGGATAGAAAGAATAGCTGTCTGCATGATGGTTGCAAACTCCCCGAACTTGAAGCAAAAGGAGAGTTGTAAATTCACAAGCATGAATTAAATAAGATGTTTATCGATTGTCATCGCATCAATGGTCCTCTGTTGGCAGGTGTAGACTTTACATTGTATCTTAGTATATACGTCATACCCGTCCTTTCCATTGTGTTTGCTACATGTGTGTATTGAAATGCAGGTGCAAAGACACTGCCAGTGATACAGAAGGAGGAGACAGACAGGACTGGTTCTAATAAAGAGCGATAGAGGGGGTGGATCTCACCAAAGTACATCACACACATGCATGGGGATACAACAATGAGGCACATTATCTGTACTATAAATATATCCTATGAATGGTAACAATAAAAACCAGCCAGTGGCGTTGGCGCATGCCCCAGTTCAGGACAGTTTCACTCTGAGATGCTTACCTACATCTACAAACACTGCTTCCCAATGAGACCCTGGTCTCATGTTCAGACATGGTGTTTGAGAGTACAAGATAGAATGCACTCCATCATAAAAAATAATAAATCTCAATGGTTTTCCATAAAGTTGTATAAAAATACAATAAATGCTAATGTGATTATTTTTATTTATTTCTTTTTTATTTGTATTAGAAAACACTCCTTAATTGTTCAAAATCAAAACAAAAGTTTTATTAAATTATACATTTTTATGTCTGAAACAAATAATCAAAATTTAACTGCATTCTGGCTGGAATTAAGAACTGAGTGACTGTATCAATCAGTAAACTAGACAAAAATCGTAACAACTTCAGACCTAATATTCTAAACAGGAAAGAATTTAGTGATTTTTTTTTGAGGGTNTTCTCTGTGGTTTTGGAGCCTGTCCTGGAACTAGCTCTTGTAGACCAGGCTGGTCTCGAACTCACAGAGATCCGCCTGGCTCTGCCTCCCAAGTGCTGGGATTAAAGGCGTGCGCCACCACCGCCCGGCTGGGTTTAGTATTTTAAAAATAAATTATATGGCTGCTTAAGGTCAAAGTCACATATATTTGAAATGACTTTAATCTTTAATTTTTTTGTTTACATTTTAATTAATTAACTCATTTTTCTGTATATGTGTAGTTGTGGTTGGGGTGCTGGAGGACAGAGGATAACTTGGGAATTTGTTTTCTCTTTCTACCATATGGGTCCTGGGGCTCAAAATTATGTCTTTATGGTTGGTGGCAATCACATATAAAAGCTGAGCAATGTTGCTAACTCCCCCCAAATCCTTACTTGACTACCGTGTATTATATAGTGCGTTGAGTATATACTACCCCACAGTGGTAGATAATTCAGGCTGCTAAGACAAAATACCTTAGCCTGAACAATTCAATAAAAACAGCGACTTGTCATAGATTATTTAGGGTGATAGGAAGTCCAAAGCACAGCTCCAGCATTTTTCATTTATGATCAGAGTGCATTTCTTATGGATATCCTTGTATAGAAAGGACTCAACAAGCTGCTTATGGTTTTTTGAATAAGAGCTACAAACTGCATATATGAAGATTCTAATGAATCTATTGTTTCTGAGTATTTTATATTTATCACTGTAGAACTGTTTGTAAACACGAATTCTAAAGGAACAAAACATTTACACAGAAGGCTTAATTCTCATAGCCTCAATATACACATGATGGCCGTCCCTAATCTGAAATCTGAAACGCCTCAAAGCTCAAAATGTTTGAGTCCCAGCTCAGCATTACAAAGATAAAATCAATCAATCTCTGTCTGTCTCTGTCTCTGTCTCTCTCTCCTTCTGTTTGTGTGTGTGTGTGTTTGTTCTGTCTGTCTTTCAGTGTGTGTGTATGCTTGTGCATATGTGTTTGTGTGTGTATATTATAATGATGTATCTGAGGCACAAATGATTTTGTGGATCTTAGTTATATTCTCAAGATATTTTATTCTATACACATACAGAAGAGGAGAGCAGGAAGAGGGGAGAGGGAGGACAGGGGAGAGGGAGGAGAGGGAAGAGGCAAGAGAGGAGAAAAAGGAGAAAGGAGAGAGGAGAGGGGAGAGAGAAGAGAGATATTCCAAAACCTTAAAACAAAAACAAAATCAAAATCCCAATTATTCTTTCCAAAGTATTTCAGATAAGGGACATTCAATCTATACATACTCACATTCTCTTAATTTTAGAGATAAAGTCTACTGAGATCTTGAGAAGCAGCTAAACATCTCTTGTCTTGGTCACACAATTATTAAATGTGTTTCAAATTTCTTATCTTTGTCACAAAGTTTAACTCCACACATCCTTCCTGTTCATCAAGACTGTGTAAGCCCTTATCTGATTAAAGAATAATTAATTTTCCTAAAGGAAAACTGCTTTTCCTGGCAATAAACGGTCCCCTTTCAGCATTACAGATTTCAGGATCTAATAGTGTTATTGAATTGCCATTTGGTTATGCCTTTTAACATTTCAATTCTCTTGTTAATGTGTTTTTATATGATTCCCACAGCAACTCTGAGACACAGTTTAATAGGAATTATTATCCACACTTTATAAATCAAGAAAAGAAGGTTCAAATAAAGGTCATTCAGCTAGCCCATGTGTCCACATTCACTGAGACTCACTCAGTTGGGTTCGAGGCCAGTTGTATAATCCAGAGTGTATTATTTCCATCTAAGTTTCTAATGTTTCATTAAGACTGTGAATAATGCATACAAGTAAACTTTATTAAGAATGATTGCTCCGCTCTGTCACATAGAGACTTGGTATGAAGTCCTCTATTTTTATCTCATAGAAGTTTTCCACTCTGGGCTGTCCTCCCATATTTCTCTGTCCATCACTAACAATGCTATTCTCTATCTCAGGGGAGAGAAGGTTTGCATGTCTTCAGTAACCTGAGGGTGAAGGCACCAGAGGATACATTACCCAAACAATTATAAACGGAGACCCTAAGGGACACTGATTGAACACACACTAAGAAGTGGCGACAGACTTAATGGGTTGAAAAAACAGAGACAAGAATTGAATTTATCCTATGCCATTCTGCTCTGGCTCTGAATAGAGTCCTTAGGATGTCAACCTAGGAAGCTAAGGAAGAGGAGGCAGGTGACCTGGCATGTAAAATTAAGCAAGAGTAGCCAATCATGTAAGCATCAAATTTACAACTCTGAAGGGTTGGAAGTGTCTCCCCTGGGAAATTAAGGATGATTTCACACAAATAGAATGAGCAGGTAGGTTGGTCTTTATCCAGACTTTCAGGGAAGGAGGTACAGTCTTAGATATATGAGGTGTTTTAGGGGTAGGGGCCCTTGGGAATGAGTGATTGTGCAGAAAATAGAGGCCACTGAGATACAGCTTCAGAGCAGATGTCTATGCTTAAAGTGCCTTCTTGAAATGACTGTGGGTGGAGGCTGGAGTAGCGACTTTCCATTTAAGGGTCCTTGTCACCAAGGTTAAGGTCCTGGGTTGATTCCTGTAAGCTATAAAGTGGTAGAAGCAGATAACTAGCTCAGACAGTGTGCTGTGACCCCCACATTTTGACCTGACTCACATTCACATATACAAACACATTTTAAATAAATAATAGATAGATTGATAGATGATAGATAGGTGGCCGAGTAGGTATGTAGATAGAAAGACAGATGATAGATAGATTTATGGAGATTAGATAGATAGGTATGTAGATAGATGATAGATAGATAGATAGATAGATAGATAGATAGATAGATAGATAGATAGGCCCTTGCATGTAAAATTTCAAAAGACAGACAGAAAAGGTTTTTTCTCTGGGAGTTGGCAGAACTGTATGGTTTGGATTATGATTCCCTTGAGGGCAAGGCTAAAAAAGTCTCTATGACTTCATGGAGTTTAGAGCTGAGCCTTGAAGCTACCTGATTGTAAAACTGGGACAGTTTCCTCATTAGATCATAAAATATCCTTTTGGTTTTACTAATAAGAAATAATGAGTTTCCAAATTTCCCCCTTTATAATCTGTAAGCGCTTAATTGCCTGGAACTGAGCTTAGCCTCGGGGCTCCACCCACTAGGGGGTGAAGTCTTATTTTCTCCCAGTCCTTACAGAAGACCTGCTTATTAATTTAATGCTTATAAAAAATTTCAGCAAATGTTTTTTATCTTAATGCACTGTCTTTAATGTATGATGCTGCCCCCAAACAAAATTTGTCATACATTTCTATAAGCTATCTTTGTAAATATAATTTGTACACAAAGCAAAGCAGGAGGTGGTACTTTTAAGCTTATTCTGAAAGTCTTGGCATCCAGTTCTCAAATATTTGAATTAATGTATGGACTGGGAGAATGGATCATCCACTAAATTGTTCTCAGCTAGGTACTGAGAGCTTCACGAACAATTAAATTTATATTAAGTAAAAAAGATAAATTAAACCAGAACACATCTAGTCTCTCAGGAAGCGCAAAGATTGAGTTCTCATGAAGGTTTTGGATTTTGCTAATGGATTCAGAATAGCTACCACTATACCTGGGGAGAGCATTTTCTTTGGTTTTCATAATATTTATCATTAAGAAAGTTATGGTGCTTCCATTCAAAGTTAGACCCACTAGCAAACTTCACTACTATCATGAGTATCAAATGGTGTTACTCACGCACTGTGGATCAGAGAGCTTAAGCCCAGAGTGGGCAAGACAATCGGCTTGCTTTCTGCAGCAAGGAGGGAGCTGAGCCTGCCTCAGTTGCTGAGTCCCTGTCCTGGGCTGATCAAGAACCCACTGCTCTTCGGGCAAGCCAGCTTGTTTTCTTAAGATTACCGGTTCAAAGGGCTAGGAGGAACATTTTGTCATTCGAGTTTCTTCGTTTTAGATTTAGGGATCGATGGTTTACCACACCAAAGACACATTCTCAACTAGTGTCGCTTATTTCATTAGTTGAGACATAAGCTCTAGAGCCTTTTAACAAAACAAGAAACTGGACCCAGGAGCCCAGACCTGGATGCATTCATATTTGGATTCAGGTAGCACAGTGCCTTCTTGCAAACATGAGAAAACTCGGCCCTTTTCTTTTGGACAGTATCTCAAAAGAAGTCGTTTTGATTTTTATCTTTTGTTTCTTTTGTGTGTGTGATGGGGTTTCTGATTTTTGGTGTGGCGAATGAATACAATTGAGAGCTCGGAGGCTTTGGCTGGTTTTCTGTCTTAGACGTAAAAATGGTCAGAAAGCTAGTGCCTCTGACTCCAGACCGAAAGCCGGAGTTTGCAGCACCTTTGGGACCAAAGCTTAATGTGGCCAGCCCTTGAACTTGCTGTCTCCACCAGACTTTCTCACAGTTAGCAGCAGAATACAAAACGGTCTTCAGCAACTCTGCCTCTCAGGTGCAGGAGAGAGCAAACGCTGAAGGACTTTCAACTCAGTGGGCTTCACACAGACTATGCCCTGGAGAGAAAATCTAAGCAGTGCTTTAGGCAGGTGCATGATGTGCTTCAGAGGCAGAAAACATTTGATTCGCGAGCAGGAGGCTCAAAAATAGAGCACTGTGAAGAACCGAGGCATCAAGCAATCGTGGGGCACCAAATAGCTAGCGTCCGAGTTCCAACATTTGCGGTCCTTCCTGGTGCTTTTAGTTCAGAAATGATCAGAGGGAAGACTGGCAAGGTGCAGGCAGCTGCAGCTGCACAGCAGACCCAAACATCCCAAGGAGCAAGGGGGCCAACCCCCCAAGGAACAGAATGAGACTTGAGACACAGAAAGAAACCCCTAGAACCTTGAGATTGGCCCATAGGGCGAAGTAGCATTACGTGTGCCTGGTTTTAATTATTTCTTCGCAGTTCAGCAAAATAACTTGTTGGGTTTTTTCTTCCTTTCCCATTTTTTTCCTCCTGTTTTCTATCTTTTTTTTTAAATTCTTTTCAAAGCAGACTTGATGGGATCTCTCTCTCTCTCTCTCTCTCTCTCTCTCTCTCTCTCTCTCTCTCTCTCCTCACTGCTTGGAAAAACTGACTTTGTAAGTTACACTTGAGCAGATTGATTTTGATTTTGGTTTTGAAACAATTGGTGGGCTCTCAGATACTTTTCAGGGTTTAGGGTTTAGATTTAGGAACTGTGTCGATAAATTGTGTTTCCTTAGCAGGGTTCTTAGGGAGGTCCTTCACGGGTAGGGAGAAAGGAAATAAACAACCCATCAAGCAGACTCCTTTGCCGTGAAAACTGTGACCTCACACACTATCCCTCTCTGTTCTTGTGTGCGCTCAAATTGAAGACGGCCCTAAAATACTGAGATATGAACGGCTGTCAGTTGGGAAACCCATAATCAAGACAGCCAAAGTCAAAAGTAGTCCATGGAAATGCCGTCATATCCAGCACTTCGTTCAGCCCATAAGGAGCCAATGCAAATGCGAGAAGGGTTTAGGGTTTAGCACAGTGAATGCCCTTGCAGGAATTCATCCCTCCCACATTCCAATTCACCTGATGATAGAAGCCTGAGAACTACAGTTCCTTTCAGAAAATGAATTTTGCATGCTAAGGTATGTGGCAGGAGAGACAGCACCGATCACTATTAATACTCACCTTCCACAGATTGTATGTCAGATAGTTAGAGACATTTGCAGCATTGATATTCTCAGGATCTGAGGAGACCGGGGCCAGCCTCGAGGTAGGGGAAGCCCATAGGCTCATCACATCTAGCCTCTGAGAGCCTCATGCAATTATTGCAATGCACTGTGCAAATATTATCATATTCTGTGTGTACTAATGTTGCTGTGCCCTCTGCCTTGTAAACTCTAGATTAGTCATGGATGTCAACAGACCGGCTAAAGAATAAACAAACAGCATGGTGAGATGCCTTCGTATTCTGTAGACAGGATTTATATTGGTTTAAAAGGCTTATTTTCTCAAAATATCTCAAAGCTTTATCTACAGTATGTTAAATGTTGTAATCCATAGTAGCAACCCTTTTACAACTTAGAGGTTCTTTTTCTTCTCACAAATGCTGTTGGAGAATTATTCTCATGGATATATGTAATTGGCTCATTTATTTTAATTGCTGAACGTTATACAGCTGTGTGTGTCGCTCCATTTTTATCCCACTATTGATACACACTTAATGTCTCGGATTGTTTGCTGTTTGATAGTGCCACTACAAACAACCATAAGCAAATACACTGAAGATCCTCTAGGGAGATGATTCCACCTGTGGAGATACACGGTCCTCTTGGGGAGTGTTTGGAAATGTGTGTGTGCAGTTTGCATATATGTGTACACACAGTGGTTGGGAGTGCTAGGAGCCACTGACACTGGGAGCTTAGAGGGGGGGGACTATTGATGTTCGATAGCCTGTAGTATCTGATACTGTTAGTATTCAGAACACTGCAGCTTTTCCTATGTTGAAATAAGACTCTAGGTTGTATGCTTAAAAGAGAACTCACTCATACAGTGAATTTAGAAGAATGGTACTCTCATTTTTTCCTTGTTTGCTACTCATCTTGAAAAACCTGGGAAGATAGCAGCTTTTACTTATAGTTTAGATATTACATTTAATGATGTAGAAGAAGGAATGACATGAAAGCGGTTTGCTCTTTTACAAGAAGACATTTTGGTTATTATTTGCTTATTTGTCCATTTAACTATGGGATCAGATAGCGTCCCAGTTTTCACTGTTACATGCAAGAGACGAGAGTAGAAAACTTACTCCCCTGTTTACTTACTTATCCATTCTGTCCTGGGAACTTACATCTACGACATTTTCCTAGTGTCAAGAATGGTAGTTACAGATCCCTGCTCCTGGAGGAACAGGTTAAAGGCCGTGCATTCTCTGCTTCATTTCTCCGCTATCTCTGGTGTGGTCGTGCCAGGATATTGGCAAAGATGTCTTACCAAGATTCTGTCTGTATCTTCGGCCTTCCTGAAATTTCTGTATGTTCATACCTCTTTGTTTTCATTGAGTTTATGCTACCCATATCTAGATTTGCATTCATTATACTCACTGGAGGACTGTGTTAGAAATTAAGTATTTATGTATGTGGTTTTGTCACGCTGCTCTTCCAAGTAATTGGATCCATTTATACCACTATGTGTGGGAGTCCATATGTCCTTATACTCACCAATACGGGGGATTGCCAGATTACTAATATTTCTCCTCCCCTTCTTCCTTATTATAATTACTGTCACTGTTATCTGATCGTCCAATAATTGCAAAAGGACATAATGTCTCAGTTGGGGATCCCCAACTAACAGTGATGGAACAGATGTTCATGCTCCTTGTTTATTTTGCTGTCCTGATAACTACTTTATTATCTCCCTAGCCTGTTACTGTATTGATTTATTAATTTTGTTTGTGTTGATCTGTAGTAACTCCAGGGATATCCACTGTTCTCAGACACTGACTCGTAACAACCCATGAGACAATGGCATTCAAAGTTCAGTAACCTGTGATCTTTGGGCCCTTCTTATCTCTGGTGTGTGAGGCACATCCTTATGTACCTCACACTCTTGCCCTTTCGTGATTTTGGTCTGCTTTTTTATGTATTTGGCAGTAGTGCTGCCATATCTCTTCTGTAACAATTTTCTTCAGTGAAAACCATGAAGAATGAAGTTAATGAGATGGATGAGATGCTCCAATGCAGTAGAAGACCTCTGCCAAAACTGACATTCATCTCTCCTCTTCACCATCGTCCTGGTCTCACTCATTCTTCACTACCACTAAAGTAATTTCTAGTAATCACCATGTCTTTGTCTCTAAGATATGCAAATCTTGGTCCTCATTAGATGTGTATGATTGTTGCATCTATGCATTTGTAGTGACCATGGCATAGATGCTTCTCATGAGGTAACTAACTGGATCACTTATTTTTTTTCCCCCTTCTCCAAATGTAAAATGAAATGAGTTTTGTTTTCTGCTAATCCTGGTTAACTATCTTGAACTATAGCCTAACAGGTTTTTGCCTATTTTTCCATGAGCAAAAGGTGTCCACAGCACCCTGGGAGCAGGTATAATTTGTAATGCGGTGGGAGTCCTGTGTGCTTATTGTGGTAGGAATATCTTTGGTGGGCTAGGACCTCCTCTAGTCAGAGGCTGCTCATTTGTTTACCAGCTGCCCTATCCCAAAATAATCACAAGGAAGTGATGTGGGAGTCACCTCTCTATGCTGTGATTACCATTAATGAATAAAGAAACTGCTTTGGACCTATAGCAAGGCAGAACTTAGGTAGGAAGGGCAAACTAAGCTGAAAGCTAGGAGGAAGAAAGGGATAGTCAGAAAGCTGCCATGGAGCCGTCACCAAAGTCAGACATGTGGAGACACAGATTAATAGAAGTGGATTAAATAAAGATGTAAGGGTTAGCCAATAAGAAGCTAAAGTTAATGGGCCAAGAAGTGATTTAATTAATACATTTCTATGCGATTATTTTGGGTCTAAGCTAGCCGTGTGGCCAGGAACCAACAAGCAGGCCTCCCTCCAACACAGAAACTGTGTTATTTGCAATACTGTTTGGGCAATAGTTGAAGTGTCTTTTTAGCTAGCTCTTATATCCTAAACTAACCCATTTCCATCAATCTGTGCATCACCATGAGGTCATGTCCTATTGGCAAATTTCTGGCTGGTGGCTCACGTCTTTCTTCTCTGGCAGCTACATGGCTTCTTACTGATTCTTCCTACTTCTCCCAGCATTTTCCTCCTTATCTCTATTCTGCCCTATCACAGGCTAAAGCAGCTTGTTTATTCATTAACCAATAAAAGCAACACATATACAAAAGGACTTCCCACACCAACCTCTAATCCTACAGAGCTTAGAATCATGATGGTACACATTATAAGTAATTCCTTAGGAACAATGCACCCACTCTTTGGCTTTTGAACATATGCTTTCCTTTTAGCAGGGACATAGTGACAACTATGAGAATAGTTGTTTTATTAAATACACTGCATATGAGATTTTAGCATCTGTTCTTTCAGGGTTTCCTACAAGCTGGCATTTCAGCTTCACCTTTGGATAAACATTTTAATATTCTGGGCCCTGATGTCTTTTGGGCGATGGTATACATGTTGGTACATCCAGGGAGACTCAAAGGCAGGAGCCAGGCCAGCATTTCTACACTCACATCACCCCATGGCAATGCCATGCCTATACGTCAGCTGCTGTGTATACCTTCATATAGTGATTATGGCTGATACTCTGTGGACAGGAAAGCAAATCCATACTGAAATAATTTTCCCTGTGTAGATAAAGAGCTGGCCCTTTGAAGGGAGACAGTGAAATTAATTGATGATCAACAATCTATCTCCATCATTGATAATCAAGAATAGACACATTAAATACCCAATATGGAATTATCAATGGTCACTCATTTTTATAAAATGCGCACATTTCTGGAAATAGTGATGACCAAAACTGAATTACATATACTTCATCGTTTAATTCTATGTTGTAAGATTGACTCATGAGGTTGGCATGTAATAAAAACCTGACGTTGCCTACTCTAAGGCTACCCACCCAGAGCAGTGAGCCTCAAGGTCCCCAGTAAGAGAGCCCGGCACCCTCAGCCTGGGCTCCAGGGGCTCCTGTGTTCTCCTGGATCCTGCACTGCCTGCCCCGTCCTTCCTTCTGTCCCTGGATCACTGGGCTACCAGGCGGCCCTGTTTAGGTGCTGAAGAGTTCCATCTGGACGGGTGAGTGTGTGCTATCCAGGGGCGATAGTCCCGGAAGAGAGCACAAACCCCCCTCCCCCAGCTCCTTCTGCAGGGCTGCCTTTCTTATACACGACCCCCCCTCCCCCCAGCCTGCATTCTCTGCAAGGTCCTTTGCTCAGGAACAGTTTTCTGCTACTACACTAAGGCTTCCAACCAAGAGCAGTGAGTGCCTGCCTACATGTCAGGCCTCAAAGACCACTGAAAGGGAGCACGCGCACCTTCAACTTGTGAGGCAGGGTAGTCCTGTGTTCTACTCGTCCCTGCCCTGCCCCCCTAGTTCCTCCTTTTTGTCCGCGGGTCATTGGACTACCAGTCGTCCATATTTGGGTGCTGAGGACTTCCAGCTCGACAGGACGGGCGCTGCTTCTACACTAAAGAGATACACCCAGAAACTCAGTCACAGCAAAGACTGGTCCAAGACACCAGACCTCCCCTGGCTCCATTTGAAAGAGGAGATGGGAAGGCGCCAATGCAAGACTTCCTCCAACAACATGAAAGGCAACATGACATCACCAGAATCCAGGGATCCCGAAATAAGAAGAATTGTACACCCTACTCCAGAAGAATTAGAAGAAACCGACTCAAAAGTGAATTATATGAAAATAATAGAAGACCTTAAGCAGGAGGTGAAAAACTGCCATAAACAATTAGAGATTACAAACAAAAAGGTAGAGGAAATGAATAAATCGCTCAAAGATACCCAAGAAAACCAAGAGAAACAAGAAAAAGCAATCAAACAGGTAAGGGAAGTAGTTCAAGACCTGAAGAATGAATTGGAAGTAATGAAGAAAACACAAAGCGAGGTAAAGTTGAAGTTGTAAAATCTGAGTAAACGAACAGGAACTACAGAGACAAGTACTACCAACAGAATACAAGAGATAGAAGAAAGAATATCAGACACTGAAGATACCATAGAGAAAATAAACACACTGATCAAAGAAAACAGTAAAACCAACAAATTCTCATCACAAAACATTCAGGAAATCTGGGACACAATAAAAAGACCACACCTAAGAATAATTGGGGTAGAAGAAGAAGAAGAAGTACAGCTCGACGGTACAGAAAATATATTTAATAAAATTATAGAAGAAAATTTTCCCAACCTAAAGAAAGATATTCCTTTGAAGGTTCAAGAAGCATACAGAACACCGAATAGACTGGACCAAAAAAATAAAAACATCTCCTCGCCATATAATAATCAAAACACAAAGCATACAGAATAAAGAAAGAATATTAAGAGCCGCAAAGGAAAAAGGCCAAGTTACTTACAAAGGTAAACCTATCAGACTTACACCTGACTTCTCTATGGAAACCATGAAAGCCAGAAGGTCCTGGATAGATGTTCTTCAGAAACTAAGAGATCATGGATGCAAGCCCAGACTACTATACCCAGCCAAGCTTTCGTTCACTATAAATGGAGAAAACAAAATTTTCCAGGATAAAAACAAATTTAAACAATACGTAACCACAAATCCAGCCTTACAGAAAGTAATAGAAGGAAAATCTCTAACCAAGGAGTCCAACAATGACCACAATAACTCAGACATCTAGAGACCCTTCACTAGCACAACTCTAAGGAGGGAAACACACAAACTCTACGACTAAAAAAGTGACCGGAGTTAACAACCACTGGTCATTAATATCACTTAATGTCAATGGACTCAACTCTCCTATAAAAAGGCACAAGCTAAGAGATTGGATACGAAAACAGGATCCAACATTCTGCTGTTTACAAGAAACACACCTCAACCACAAAGACAGGCACCTACTCAGAGTAAAGGGATGGGAAAAGGTTTATCAAGCAAATGGACCTAAGAAACAAGCGGGTGTGGCCATACTAATTTCTAACAAAGTTGACTTCAAACTTAAATCAATCAGAAAAGATGGAGAGGGTCATTTTATACTCATAACAGGAACAATTCATCAGGATGAAGTCTCAATCTTGAATATCTATGCCCCTAATATAAAAGCACCCACGTACGTAAAAGAAACATTACTAAAACTCAAGGCTGCCATCAAACCGCACACACTAATAGTAGGAGACTTCAACACCCCTAAAAACCTGACGTTGTCTCAGTTTTCTTGTAATTGATTATACAAGTATTTCTGCAAGACAACACTGATCTTTTCAGTTTTTCTCTCCTAGATCCATTTCTCCATCTATAAACTCAATAACCACCTTAACTGTTCAGGCTCTTTTAAATTCAATGTGTGTTCTTATGATCACTTTTAAGTGTTGGTATTCTTTTGAAAATTTTTGTTGAGAATTTCGTGCATGTAATATAATATGTTTTAATCAAATCTGTTTTTCATTTTCTCCCCTCTTCTCCATCCTCACTTTGCTTATTCAGTTAGTTCTTACTTTTTTAAAACCCATTGAGCCCATTTCCTGTTACACTTATGTAGATGGGTGTAGTATATCATGAAGTGAAGTATGGCTAGCTTCTCAGAAGAAGCAACCCAGAAGAAATCTGATTTTCCCTCCCTCAGTAGCCATTACTTGCCAATAATCATTCTTCTATGGGTAAGATTTGGTGAGGCCCTGCCAAATTCATGCTGGAATCTGGGATGGCTGGATCTTCTGCAGGCATTTGCATACACTCATGGTAAAGGTGGCTAAGACATCCATTCATATTGAAATGTGAGTCTATACTTACCACCCGCAGAGTGATTTCATTACTTCACTCATTTTTTCCAGCTTGATTTATAGAACCCCCTTTAAGTCCACAAGTACAAACTGATGGACTGTTATTGATGACATGGGTATGACTTTAACACATGGCATTAGCCCTATAAATATGTGCTTATAACATAAATTATAGCATATATGATATTTGACTTCCATTTGGGATGGGCAACTGCTGCTGGCCTACCTGACTATTACTGATTGAACCAACAGAACAAAAACCAGGATTTTAAAATATCAAGTCACTGCCACTAATTGTAATATTTGCAGTCTCTAACAGCATCAGGAGGATGTTAGAATACACTTTTCTTAAAGGGATTATATTGAGATGCTGTGGACAGCATGGATCCACACACTGGGAAGCTACACTGTATCTGTCCCAAGAGAGACTGATTCCCAGTACTGAACTTTTAGCATCTTTGCTCAGTTGCATGCTGAGGCTCAAGAAGCAATATGTGGCACTTAGCCCAGGTCTGCAACAGTGTCCTTTTCTGCACCAAGAATTCTACAGTCTTTCTTGTTCCCTAGTAATTATTTAGTTTTAAGTGTAGATGCATTGTCTGGATACACAAAGGGGTCTCTGTTCTTCTTGTTTTCCTTAGTATAATAGAAGATGAAAGATGTCTTTTACTTCTGAAGGAACCTTAGAGTAATTTCCTAAATAATAGATCACCTTAAATTTCACCTAAGTATCCACTCTTTGAATATTTAGAGTACTCATTGCCCTCTCTGAAATTTGCAAGCCCTACAAAGGCCTCTAGAGTATTTTCTCATTTGTCAACTGAGCACAATGCTAGAGGTGTAATGGAGCAGTGTGATATTCCCCTAGATGTTCATATGGTCACAATCTCTTAGGACAAGATTGAGGAAGCAGGCAGGAGCCTGAGCATCATACTGAGGTAGCATTAGAAGAATAAAAGAAAAAAAAAAAACAGTTGTTTTGTCTACATGAATGCAAACTGCTTTCAATTTTGTTTTAAAAATTTGAATGGGAGTGAATGATTTGCCAATCAATGGATAAACTATGTACCTGGGACCTTATTAATGTATTTTTTAAAACAAAAATATATTTACTGCTGCAAATGCAACTGAGAAGCCTACCTGACTAAATCTTTTTTATACTCTAGTCATTCGTAGAGATCTATCCACTGTTGAGTAGGGCCTTGAGTACTGCAGACAGGAATCTTTTAGGAATTTAAAGATTGATAACTTTAGACTACTTCCTTTAGAGTGTGAAAATATTTCTTCTCAAACAATTTATTGATTCAAAGTGTATGAAGAAAATCAATCATCAAAAAATGTTGCTGAAGTAGCATTGTATCATTTCCTTCTTCATTGCAGTGATAAACACCATCACCAAACAGCTGATAGAAAGAGTTTGTTTGGGATTATGGCTCCAGAAGGCTAAGAGTCTGTCATGGTGAGGTGAGTCAATAGGGAGCAGGTGTGGGAGCAGGAACAGGAGTTTGGCAGCTCATAGCTAAGCCACTAGCACAGAGTGGAGAGAACAAGCTAGAAATGTTATGATATTTTTAATCTCAAAACCTGACCCTAGGGATATACTTCCTCAAGCAAGGTTGCATCAACCTGTATTATTATTGCCTTTACATCTGACTAATACCATGCTATATTTATGTAATAGAATTTCTTTATCCATGGATTTTATAATGGACAATTGGACTGTGTAAATATATATATATTAGGAATTTAAAGATTGATAACTTTAGCATATATATATATATATATATATATATATATATATATATATATGTAAATTGTAGTGTTACAGCTTACCTGAGCTAATGGGAGCTCACCAACTCTTGCTGGAAAGGGAAGGAATCAGCATAGGACTAAGCTAGACCTCTGAGTATAGGTGACAGTTGTATGGCTGGGGCAGACTGCGGGGTCACTGACAGTGGCACCAGGATTTGTCCCTGCTGCTTGTACTGGCTTTTTGGAACCTATTCTCTTCGGATGGATACCTTGCTCAGCCTGGATATAGTGGGGAGGGCCTTGTTCCGTTCTCAGAGCAGTGTGCCTTCTTTCTGAGGAGTGAGGAAAGATGAAGGGAGTGGGAAGAGCAGAGAGAGTAAGAACTGGGATAGGTATAAAAAATGAAAAAAGATAGTTTGTTTACTTTTTTAAAAAAATAAAATAAAATTTAATAAATGGTGATGTTATCAATTTACATACATACTCATATGTATTATGGGTACCTGTTTTAAACTAATAGTAATTAGTAGATTTATGGTGTTATATGTTAATATTTTGAAAAACCATTAAACTCTTTTTCATAAAAAATGAACCATTTTTTTATTTTCTGCCAGGAATTTATTATTAAGCTTGCCAATATTTATTTTCTAAAAAAAATACAGTCATGTAAGAGAGTATGAGAATTCTTGATTTGGGTTTTCAATTATTTTCCTCTACAGATACAAGATATTGAATATCTCTTCATGTGCTTTCTGGGTCTTTTAATACTTTCTATGGAAATATCTATTTAACTTCTTAACTAGCTTTTAATTGTCTTTCTGTGTTGTTGAGTTCTAAAATTCTTTATATATTTCATGTAACAGGCTTTTACTAAAATGTGGACTTCAAATATTTTTCCATTCTGTAAGTCATAGTTTTAGTGGATTTTTATTCACAATATATTTAAGTTGTCAAAGACCTAGTTTCTCTTTATTTTCTTTCCATGCTAAGAGTAGTATGGATGTAACTTTTACACTTCAGTTGCTGAGCCATTTTGGTTTAACTTGACATGGCATGAGATTATTCCAGCAACTTTTGTGTAAGAAAAATATTTTTTAGCACACTTATCTTGATGCCTTATTAAAAATATTTGTCACAAATTCATGAAGAACAAAGAAATGATGATCCTACTGTTCTAACGGCTAAACACATGAAATTAAGGCATTGATAGGGAAATGTCTTTTCTAAAACCTTTTGATGGCTCCTGCTTTGAGTCATTCTAGCTTCTTTTGTCTTTCCTAAGATTACTGGCATCTTTGGTACAGGTGTATTACCCAGCTCTGACCTCATTGTCACATGTGTTCCTCACGGGTGTCTGCATTTTCATATCGTTGTCTTAACAGATGCCAATCACAGTAGATTAAGAGACAACATACCCCCACCACACACTTGTATAATAAACTCTACTTAATTTTATGTGCAATGACCCTTTTTCAGAACGAAGGTCAAAGTCCAAAGCATGGCATCTGCATTTCTCTTTTTAGTTGGACATAATGAAACACAAAATATATTGGTTTAATACTGGATTTATTTTCTTCTCAGTTCAAGGTAATATATGTCCTTGTACCAGTAGCATGAGTTTTGGTTACTTTGATGTGATTACTCCAACTTTGTTCTTCCTTTCAAGATTGATTTAGCTATCCATTGACTTCCACAACCCCTTACGGAGTTAATGTTTGACTTCCTCATTTCTGCTAAAACAACTGTTGAAATTTTTATAGGGTTTTCATTGACTCTGTAGATCACTTAGGTAATATTGTCATTCTTATGGTATTACTTTCCCTTATATATGAACACAGTGTATCTTTTCTTTTGTGTAAGCATATGCTAGCTTCTTTCAGTGATTTTTGTCGTTTTTAGTATATTTGGTGCTTATATTTTATGCCTTGACAACTACTTAGTTTTGATGCTATCGTGAATTATATTACTTTAATAATTTTCTTTTAAGAATGTTGTTTCTTGAGTGTAGAACTACAAATAACTGAGTGTTGATCCCATTGTGTGATTTTTCTAAATTCATCGATTGCCTCTAGTAGCTTTTTCATTGATTAACTGGATTAGAGAATCATGTTATCTGTGAATGTAGATCATTTACTGTTTCCTTCCTGATGTAGATGTCTTAGATGTCTTTTATTTCCTTTTCTTGCCTCATTAATCTTAGTTGATGTCCCTGTACAATATTGAATACCAGTGGTGAAATTGGAGATCCTTGTCTCTTCTTGATTTTGTTTGAAAGACTGAAATCTTTCACTCTCTTACTTCTGAGCAGGGTGTTAATTGTAAATGCAGCACTGTTTCTAGTATATAATACAGTTTTTGCAGCATATTTACAGGCCTTTGCATTAGTGCAAATGAACCTTCACTGTTCTATTCTCCAAAGGTAAGAGCCTAAACCTGCATAAGTCATCCTGACTGCTGCATTTATCAGTTTCAATTTAACCCTTGAGATAGTGGAAATGGCTGACAGATGAGTCTGTAACAGAATTTTTTCAGTACTCAGGTGTCTTGCAGAACACTCTTACTGGCAGGGTAACCATGATGGCATTTGAATTTCTAAGTATTAGAGATTATTTACAGAATATTCTTTCTCACTTTTATTTCATATAAACAATACAATTTTTAATAGCAATGTTTGTGATGATCCAACTTCATTGTCAACTTCATTGAATTAATAATAAGATTGGGTATTAGTGAGGCACACCTTAGAGTGTGTCCCTACAGGGGAGTGTTTCCAGGGAGGATGAATCCTGGAAAGAATGTGCATTTTATTATTCCTACAGATGGGTTTTCATAGTGAGGAAACATTGCAAACGGAAAAACCTAGTTGAGCGTCAGCCTTCATTTCTTTCTGCTATTTAAATGCTGCTTCAATGTATCTTGTCACCTCACATTCACGCTGTCACTATGCTCTCTCTTCCACCCAAGACTGTATCCCCTTAAACTGAGGGTCAAAATAAAGAGTTCCTATTTACCTTCCTTCCAAGGGATTTCATCACTGTAGTGAGAAAACACTATATATCTTCAGACATTCATATTTCTTATAATAAATAATATCTTGCCATCTGGAACTCAAATTCAATTGGATAGTCTATATTTTGTTAAATCTGTTGATATTGTTATGATTTTATTTTGTCATTGAGTTATAGAATCATTAAATCTATGCATGAGTTTATCTTTTCAGTCTTTCTAGATCTTCTCATATCCCCTCAACAAACAAACAAACAAAGATTAGATCAGGGAAATGATTGAGAGCCAATGATTTCCATTGGTGTTTCTGTCCACAGTCATCAGCTGCTGCTGCTTTTCTACTTTACTTTTGATTAGATACCATATTTGTAGAGCAACACCCTTGGTATTGCTCATCTGCTTTGCCATAGGAAGCACAATCCCCTGCTATCTATAGTCCCCATTCCCTGTGGAAATATCCCTTTGGCTATTGTGATCTTATCAGTCACTATGGGAATCATAGTCTCCCTAGGCTATCATTTACCCCTCAGGGTTTTATAATCATCATGAATAGTAACAAACCATGATCTAAGATCACTTTTCCTATCACTGTCTTTGAAACTACAGAGATTACACTTCTTCATAATTCTGGGGTTTCTCAATAGTGTCCTTTTGGTCTTGTCAAACTGGGCATCTTCATGTCCAAAGTGGAAGCACAGTTTTCAGTGTGGGGTGCTATTCATCCTTACATGGCATATCTAATCAACAGTAGAGTTTTCCAAGACCATTTCTTTTTTTCCTATTATCTTCAGTATTGACTACAGCAGCAAGTCTTTCTTCAGCAAGGCTCATCATTGAATGGGTATTTCTGATATTCAATTTATTTATTTATTTACCTTGTTTTAGACAGGGCTGAGTGTAGCCCAGGCTGCCCTCAAAATTGTTATGTGGCTGAGGTTGGATTTGAACTTCTGATCATTCTGCCTCTTACTTATAAGTGCTGGTATTACAGGCATGTGCCTTCCTACCAGACTGTACCCAGTTTTAGATAATGGCCTAGGTATTATAATGTGAGACAATATTATTTTTGCTAAGTTTATCATTGAACTTGATGATTTTCAAGCAATAGACACTATGCTTTTACAAACTTAGGTAAAGTATGGCTAATTCTACCAAACTATGATGTGCCCTGATTCAGGAGCTCTTTAACATCTTTCAATAATCCTGAAATTACCAATAATCTTTGACCCATTTTGATGCCTTTCTAAATGTTAGCGTTCTTAATGGGACGCGTACAAATTTCTACATCATTGATCTATTAGAATTTTAAATCTCAGAATAGAAAAGAGCCATGCAGGATTTTCTTTTCTCTTAGATGACCACTGACTCTTCCGAGCTTTTAAATATGGCCATGACTGCATAACTGTAGTGATTACCAAGATTTTCTTTAAAAGGGGATAAGCAATATCACTGTAGCCCATTCAACCTGGTTATATTGCCTGAAACTTTCAGGATATAGATATTTCTTTATATAATGGTACATCAAATGTGGAAAATCCCTTACTGGTGTTCATATGCAGCCAATCTAAGCAGTTACCTCATCAGTCACTCAGTTTTATTTTTGATTTTGATGAGTTCTAGTTCATACTAGCATTTCCACACAACAAATAAATGTGACAATATTCACAAACTGTAAGAGCGTGAGCAAGTCTGGACTGGACCCTCTTCTAGCATTAACTTCTGTTCATTTTCTTTAAATTATCAGATTGACATATGCCACTATACAGCTCAACAGGCAGTACCTTTTAACTCCTAATCACTTTCTTGGTGACCAGAGGGTCCATGTGTATGTGGTGATATTTTGTTTGTGCTATAACAAATAAAACTTGCCTGAGCATCAGAGTGTGGAGCAAGTCACTCTTAGTCATAAAGGCCAGGCAGTGGTGACACACACCTTTAATCCCAGCAGACAGAGGTAGACAGATCTCTTTGTTTTCAAGCTCACCCTAGGCTACCTGAGATTCACCCTGTCTAAAATAGAAACAAAACCAGGTGGTGGTGGTTCACACCTTGAGTCCCAGTACTTGGAACTCAAGCGCCTATAGACTTAATTCCAGCATTAGGGTGGTGGAGACAGTGCTACAGACCAGCTTACTCGGGATACCATGACCATAGGAGATCCAAGGCTTTGGTACTCAGGAGGCCACACGTTTGGTGAATGACAAACAGACACAGCCCGCAAGAGAGTGGTTTGAATCTGCTGCAATTTTACTTCTGCAATTAGTTGATTATATAATATACTAACATGGAACAGGTCATGAGGGAACAAAGCAACATCAGCATTTTCTAAGAAAAGATACGTTATCAGGAACTAGTGCTGTACATGCTACATCCTCTCCCCCAGGAGTATTTTGCCCCTGTGAACATGCTCAAATATCAGACGATATCAGAATCTCAGACTAGTGGTTTCAACTTTAGCCAATATTTGTCCTGTAATAGTTTCATTTTGATTATGTTGAGGATCACTGAACCATACCAGATTAACCTTCATGCCTCCTTCTAACCTTTGCCTAACTCTGTCTCGTGGCCAGTGAAGGAAATACTATTTTAACACTTGTTGCATAACTGCTTATTGGCTGGCCTTAGATATCAGACACCAGGGAGGTCTGGCTCGGGCCAATTTTTCCATGAAATTTAATGATCAATATTAATGTTCTTTGCCCTTCTACATTAACCCATCTGTTTCCTTGTTCATCATATACTCCTGTATATGGCAATGGCTAAGGTGTAGTTTTATACATTCCCATACTGGTCTTTCCTAATGGAGGAGCCCACCATCTTTCTTGAATTAAATAATGCTTTCTTCCATACATCATAGTAGCAGGAATTCCCAATGGACCCTTTCTAGCTGAGTGCTCATTCCCAATAAGTGTCTGGACTTTTATGGTTTCGCTATCAAGTATATCTAGGGTTTTCACAAACAGTTCCTCCTGTTGCAATCCATTGAGAATGTCCCCAAAAGTTTCATTTTGCCTCCAGACCACCTTAGCAAGGGCCTGAATTATGGGTGTGTTTTTTGTGGAAATGTTCCATGATTGCCTATTACTTAAATTCATGAGTAGGTCATTAATTTCTTGACTCGATACTGTTGGCTCCATTTCTATCTTTCTATTGTCGTCACGTTCCTCCGGGACATCAAGTCCCTCTTTGTCTATCAACCATCTTCCAAGTGATATTGCTCAATTAATAAAAGAAAAAAACATAGTCATAAAAGAAAATACACAGACCCATATACCAGGTAGCTGATTAAGTGAGAAGCGCATCTTGGCCTGATACAAGGCCAGGGTTGAGCATTCTGCCAGGGATTTCCAGGAAGCCTAGCCCCGAGGGGCACGTAGCTTCCATCTGGCCTAATGACATAAGTCATGGCACACAGATGACACTGGAGTTGGTGTGGCAAGACAGGAAGGGAAATAGCTGAGTGGAGAGAGGAGTATAAGATGGGAGAAGACAGAGCTGATGACATTCAGACTGAGGACTTGTAGAGACAGGATAGCCCTCCAGTCTGAGGATTGAAGAACTCTAGTGGATGGCTGATCTGCTTCTCTGATCTTTCAGCTTTCATCCCCAAATATCTGACTCCAAGTTTTCATTATTAAGACCAATTAGGCTGGTTTTCTTTGCTTTATGTTAATAAAAAAACACCTATGAGTGAGTACATGTGATAATTGTCTTTCTATGTCTGCGTCACTTCACTCTAAATAATGTTTTCTAGCTCCATCCATTTTCCTGAAAAATTCAAGATGTCATTATTTTTTCTTCTGTGTAGTACTCCATTGTGTAAATGTACCACATTTTCCTTATCCATTTTGTGGTCGAGGGGCATTTAGGTCATTTCCAAGATCTGGCTATGACAAATAATGCTGCTATGAACATAGTTGACCACATGTCCTTGTGGCATGGTTGAGCATCATATATATATATATATATATGAGAAAGAGGGAGAGAGAGAGATTACTCATGTGTACAGAAGAGCATGATCTTTATATATAGTTACAAGCAGTTAATGTGAGTCTGCATTGAGTTTTGTATAAATGTACATCACACTTAATATTTGGTTACTATCTAGTTATAATAAAAATAGAGATTGTCTTGTTTAATATGCTTATTTTATATAAGGTTTAATGCCTAATAGTGGTGAGGTCTGTCAAGTACATAGTTTAGGGAGGTAAGCTAATGATAACTTATACAAGTTAAAGGAAAAGTCAGCAGTCAGTTTAGTGAGTGTTTGGATAACCTTGATGCATAAATATCACAGAATTTCTCAGACATAGGAACCACTTCTTATGGCCTTTCTTTAGCTCCAGAAGACTTTCAGGGACTCATTCCAATATTTTGTGAGAATATGCTGTGTGAATCAGCACTTGGATAATAATATATTACATCAGCAGGGTAAAATAATAAAAAACTCAGAGCAGAGCAGCTTAGAACAATGGAAAGCTAATTTTCTATATGTCTCCGATAAGGAACAGGGAAGTCCTTCCTGTGTGATACATCAAGGTGATGATGTGCCCCATTAAGACAATTTGTTTTATATTTCCTAAAATAGATATGACTGTGGGAAATGACTGATGGAGGTCAGGAAAAAAATTCATGAAGTCCTTCACCTTGTAATCATAAATCAATGACTTGGTCCTAGAGAATTGGCTAAAAATACATTTCTCTTTCAAATGAAGGAGATTATGTAGTGAAAAAAAGACTGTTGACTGCTCTAACTGAGGACAACATCCACTATATGGAGTACCAGAAAAGTGATATTTTCTCATTCATTTGTTATTATCCAGGAAAAAAAACTCCCCCATATGTCCAGACATGTACATAAATATGTACACATACAGGTATGACTATATATTACTTCTTTCATTGCTGTGGCAAAAAAATCTGATAAAAGCAAATTGATCAAAAAACAGTTTGAAGGAGTGGTACAACATGGTGAGAATTTCTTAATAGCTGGAGGATGAACATGAAGCATCTGGTCATACGTCCACCATTCAGGAAGAAGAGTACTGAGTGCTGGTACTCAGATTATTTCTGATTTTTTATGCAGCATAAAACCACCTCTTCCCTTGGAATGGTGCTGTCCACAGTTAGGGTGGCTTCTCACTTTCATTGACCTTATTTAAATAACCCTTTATAGCTGAGCTCAGAGGTTAAGCTGATCTAGATAGCCCTTCACAGCTATGTCTGGGTCCTGTCTCTTGGGCAATTCCAGATCCTGTCCAGTTAGAAATCAATATAAACTCTCACAAAGTGTGTAGTTGAAATTCTGTGAGTTTATAACTAGAAAGCAATTAAGTTCAGTTAAGTGTTTGACCTTGGAGTAGGGGAATAGTTAATGAAACATATGTTAATTAAATATATATTACATACTCTTATGAGGAAAATTAGGAAAAAATATCCATTCAGAAGGGATCATATTGCAACAATAATATAATTTATATTTTTTAGATTTATTTATTTTATTTCCTTGCAAAATTCTTTTGCCTTCATGCATATATGTGCATCATGTTTGTGCCTGGTGTTCTCAGAGTTCAGAAGGGGACATGGATCTCCTGGCTGGAGTTATAGATGTTTGTAAGCCACTGTGTAGATGTTTAAACCAAAACATGATCCTCTGAAAGAGCAACAAGTGTTCCTAACTGTTGAGCTATCTCTCCATATTAAATATAAGCATTGATGCCAACATCAGTTCTGAACATTCATCATTATACCACATGAAAATATTGAGTTGAGAATGCTTTGAGTTCAAAAAGAAATACTGATTTCTAAAAATTTCCTTTTGTAGTATGAAACTGTAACCTTTTCAACTTACAATCACACACCACATAAACTCTAATGAAGGCATTTAACATGTCAAGAAGCAAGGGAAAGCATTTCCATAGCAAGGTGGCCCTGTATTCCGGGTGTAAATCATACTCCTGGTTCTGCTTTTTATTGTATTCTATGCTCAACACAAAATAAAACAATCCCTTAAAAAAATACCTTCCACTGCCTATCATTCATGTTGGAGCAAACTCGTTTAATGCTTTTGTTGGCCATGATACTGAAAATAAGTGTTGATTGAAGCAAGCACAGTCATATATTGAAGTCCACAAATAGACATGTTTGCTCAGTTTATTCTCCAGCCTCACTGAAAGAATGTAAATGAGGTTTTCCAGACCCAGTTTCAAGCTGTCAAGTGGCAATGTGGGAGGGGGCAAGGGGAAAAAAAATCAATCCAGTGAACCTAGCAGAGAAGTCTACACATTAATTATGTTTCGAGAAACGGGAAACAATGTGTTTTTGTGTTGGCAACTTGAAAGATTGGTGCCAAGAATACTCTTTAATATTATGTAAACAAATGGAGCCTAATCAATGGCAGAGATGTCAGTCCCTCTGCCGGCAAAGGTGACAGGTGACATTTCCTGCTGTTCTTTCAAATAAATGAATTAGGTGCAGGAGTCAGGAGCCCTTAGCAGCTGCAGCCAGTGTTTATATAATGCTTACAGGAGGCTGACTAGTGCCATTGTGACTTCAAATGCCAACGCATTGTTCCTTCCAAAACTCAAAACACTGCTCCTTCCATTGTGACTCTACAGTGGTAAGAATGCAGGGACAATTATGTAAGCAAGTTATACCTTCTGCTTAAGTGCAAGAACGAGATCTCTGAGTCTTTTAAGTATATAGGGCTTTCTGTTCAGGAATTTGGTTAACTTGGATGCATACTGCTAAGGTAGTTTTAGCAACCACTAATTCACTGAGTGGGAAAAAAATGTTTATTTTGATTGTTTAAAATCAAATGTGACTCAAATATTCAACACTTTAATTAGTTATTAACCAGTGGATATTTGGAGTGGAGGGAAAGTTGGGTATATGTAGTAAGATGATTAAAAATTATAAAAGCATTGAGCTGTCAAAAGGCTGATGGAGGAGAATTAAGCGTAGAGAACCAGAAAAGAGCAAGGCAGCTTCAGTGATCATAGCAAAGATATCTATAGGAAGCTAAAGACATCCTCAAACTGCCTGATGAATGTTAGGCTTACCTGTAAGTGTGCACAATCCAGGCGTTTGCTGAGAGCCTGTCTCCTAGTGACATCAGAAGAGGATGGGTTAATTTGCTTAACATGAAGTCTGAGGGAGATAACTTTAGATTGTGTAATTTTAGATGAGATTGGTGATTATTTTTTTTTTTCAGAAAGAGAGGCAGGTTTTACAGGAAAGCACTAAAGAGAAGGTAACTTTCTGTGATTATTTTGATTTTTGTTAAATAAGCAATTATAAAGTGAGATTTGCCGAAACTGCTTAGAATAAAGGATGCTTAAAAGACACGTTCTTCTTTTCAGCTTAACATATTATTGTTTGAGATGTTTACATCAGCACTGAATATAAAACATTGACTAAAATCTGAAGTCCCAAATAATAAAAATATGAATTAAGTTATTTTTGCTCAGTGTTTTTATTTTCAGTTTATTTCATTAAAATATATATTCCATTATATTCCTCAACCTGTTATTGAGCAAGCATAAGCAAAATATTGTATTTTGCTGCAGTACAGATTAAATAAGTTAGCATATACATGCAGTGTAACCTCGTCTCAGTTTATTTATTAATAAATATACTTTGTAACTGTGCAGTTCACAAAGCTTCATTAGAAAAGGTTTCAGTGTGTTTGACCTTGTGAATTTGTTCACTCCATTTCTTAATGCATAGAAAATGTAAAAAAATTATTACAAATAAAATTAAGTGTTATCATTAAGGATTAATCATGACCACACACAATCCAATAAGCAACTAAAGTTATAGATGTGAGGATTTCACAGGCTTATTCAGTAGATGCATATATGCATCAACACACACATATACACCTTCACACATATATGCACATTCACACACACAAACACACATGTGTACATATTCACATATGCATTTAGACACATTCACATGCACACACACAAACACCCTTCGCAGTCTCCATTTTGAAATAAGACCATTCTATTAAAAAAAAAAGACCCTTCACCTTTNAGACACACACACACACACACACACACATATATATATATATATATATATGCATATATATGCACAAGATCACACACATATATTTAGATGTGAAGAGACATCCTAGAAAATGGAAAGTTCCTTCTCAAGCCAAGTTACAGTACTTTGTTAGGCAAAAGCGCTTCATTATTCTTATTTTATGCTCTGCCATCTGGTATACTTGCACATTTTTGTGAATCTAGAAAAAACACTTCAAACACAGACATTAACTAGAGCCACAAGTAATTATTGACATATTAAGCAGCTCCTGAAGACAGGTTTGAACACATGGATTCCAACAGGATTTTCAAAGATTGATTGCCCTAAGACTTCCTATTGAGAACAAATATTTTGTGATACTATTGTGTAACAACTTGGCAAAGTGTTTCTCTGTACATCTGCTTGCGTAGTCTTGTAAGATGGCATGTTACAAAAGTATTTTATGATTCATAGTCATTTCTTTCCTTTGATATGTTTCCATGTTTTATTAATGGGGAAGGAATCCTCATAGTGAGAATTCTGTCTCATTTCTGAAAATATCCACAATATTTTGCCTTGCAGTGTTCAGGATTGTGTAGAATTTGAGGGCTTATTGGTGGAAGTATATTAAATTTGTAGCTGGAACTTATGTGTCAAAGGGACACTCAGAAGCCACTACATCATTTGTCTGTAAAGAATATGTGATATTAGGGGGAAATGTTGTCCATTGTACACAATCTAATCATGGGGATATACTTTTATATTTAAACAGAATGCCCCTCTGGTACTACACTATATAGGAGTTTGTAATTCTAATTGTTCTCCACATGGAAAGAATGTGAATTGTTACTACACTTCAACACAAATCATTGGTTCTCTTTAAGCATAATCCTTGTTACAGAATCCAAAACTGCAAGTATGGGCAGATCAAATTGGAACGCAGAAGGCTCGGTATACTCTACCACTCCGTTGTGCTAACATAAATAGACAATGATGACCAGGTCTCTTCATCTGGTCAACTAGATATTGCTGTATATGGCTGAATTTTTTTAAGAGAAAGTTGATTTTGAAAATTTTGTGTTGGAGATAACCTTGCTATACAACATTTGACTATCTTTTAACACACTATTTATTCATTATCTATCTATCTATCTATCTATCTATCTATCTATCTATCTATCTATCTATCTTTGAGACAGGGTCTTACCACACAAACCTGGCTGGCCTGGAATTTACTATGTAGGATGCCCTCAAATTCACAGAAATCTGTCTACCTTTTCCTCCTTGGTACTTTTGTTAAAGTCATGTGACATGATCCAGTCTTGACTTTACCTCTCAGTCTTCCTTTGACCTCTCCAGTGCTGGCATTGCAGACTCTGGCATTTAATCTTATGGCAATGATTACCTTAAAATGGGATGAAAGATGGTTTCTACTAGTTAATTACTTTTGTATCTTCAAATATTTATTCTGAAAGATATTCATTTTTTTATCCAGTATAATCTTGGTTATTATCTGTTTCCAGTTTGAAATGTGTCTTTATTGAATACTTAGTTTTTCTGATAAAACACAAATTAACTTTGCTCAAGAATAAAGATAAATGGAAATATAGAATTTAAATAAATATCCAAGCTGTCACCATGATCTTATAGGTATAACAGCTTCATATGTTTGGGTTTTTTTCAGCTAAACCTATTTTATAAGTTATTTATTTTCTTCATAGCATTATTTTCTAACTTGACATCCAAAAGGAGTAAATTACATTTAAAACTACCTGCAGAAAAATTATAAAAACCATGTTATTTTAAAGTCATTTTCTTTTATATTTTCTACTGTAATTTAATATAATAATATTCTAATAGATAATTTTGGTTGGATTTTTCAAGAACCATGATAATATATCAGTGTTCTAATTCTTGGACTAACATATGTGGATAACTGGAAAAACTCTTAAATACTATCAAGCTGAAATTCATTTTCAGGGTAATTTGTTACACCTTGTCCTTGTACGCTTTAGTGTGTGTGTGTGTGTGTGTGTGTGTCAATGTGCACATTTATCTATAGCATGCCCCAAATGAGTAGAAATAAGAAGCCAACCCTTGCATATAATCTGTACAGCACCATGAACTATTTTATTTATTTTACACTTTTCTATGTTATTGAAATTGGTAATGATAAGTGGCACATTAAGTAGTTGTGTGACTCATATTTTTTGTCACCATAGCGAATACCTACAATAATTAACTCTACCGAGATCCGAGCTTTATTTTAACTCTCTGGAAATCTGAGGTCCGGGCCCCATTACTGTCTGCTATGATGTTCATCCCATGTAGTAATGGTGATGACCACATGATACCACAAACTGCCTACTTCAGAACCAGGAAGAAAAAGCAAGAAAAGCGCCTCAGGATCAGAGTCCCCTCCAATGCGTTTCGCCAGTAATTTCAGTTCTTCTAACCAATTGACTGCAACCTCCTAAATAATCTATTACCACCCCAGATCCACTTGAAGGACCAAGCCTTTAATGTAAGGTCCCTTGGGAGACACTGACAAATCATAGCAAAAGCAGCAATAGCAGCAGCAAGGAAATTTTGAAATACAGAACTTGGATGAAATGGTATATAAAATATCTATCAGACACCAGACCTATTTTAATTTTCTCTCTTTCCTATACACATATTTTTGTCACAAATGGAGCAATGGAAATCTGAATTCTTGTAGGGCACTACCACAACATGAAAAGATAAATGTATGGAAGTCAGACAAAAGTAGCAACAGAGTTGTACCCTTTAATGGGAGATGATCAAAATCAGTGCTATGATTTTGAAGATGACAAATCCTTCTGAAATGTTTTTGTTTATTTCCAAGACGTGTTTATTGATTTAAGTCTGTGATTGCTAAATTTGGATATGCCAAAGGCTAGATTCTCTTGTTTACTTAGACAAATAATTGTTGCTGAAAGGTAGAAACAATTGCAGTAATATAGATATCTCACAGGGGCTAACAGAGAATTCCAGAACACTGAGATTTCTGGTCTTTGTCTCTATTTCTCTTTTGTACTATAGCTAGTATTCTTCAATATGCTATTTTGTGGTCACAAAAATAGTAAAATAGGAAACTGAAAGGACAATGAGTATGTATAAAACGGACAGAGAAGTCTAATTAAGTGGAAATATACTCCAAACTAGAACCTTTCTTCAATTAATATTAAATAGTCCTTACTTGAGAACAGTGCAAGAACTTGGCCGAGAACTTTTATAGCATTACTGAGCTACAGTACACACCCACTTCTAAAAGAGAAAACAGCATGTTGCATATGTAATTAGGGCTGATCCAATGTAAAAAATATTCACTGCTGACTCACCAATGACAGTAGCTTTGTGCACACTCATTGGAGATTCTAGCTCCATACTAGAAAAGTGCTTTTTATGCAAATGAGAGATCAAAGTTTCTTCCTCTGCCTGGAACAGCATCCAGATATATTGGTCTTCATTTAGGACATTTAACAGATTGTTTTGAGATACCCTGCTTTATCGTTTATATTAAATTAAAAGTATATTTCCTTACAACTTGAAAATTGGTAGACATTTTTGAAGAATAGCTAGTATCTAGGCATCTGTAATAACTACATATGTGAATATCAAAGGTAAGCATTATGCTGAATTCTATAAAGTAACCTTGGGACAATTATCTACTCATTCTGATTCTAGTTAAGACAACTCCTAAAGTCTGTCCCCATGATAATCTGGAAAGTTAACACTTGATTTGATTATGATTGTTAAGAGCCAAGGATAGCTATTGCTTCTTTGACTTTGATTTTGTTCTTGGTAGTCAAATAAACCCTTCTCAAAATTACTGGAAAGTTTCAATCATCAAATTTTCATCAAAATTATCCTCATAAATGAAGTAACCAAGGACTGCATTCTGTTTTAAATCAATGAGTAAGAAATGATTAAAGAAAGCGGGCTGAATGAAAGGAACCAAGTAAGAGCAGCTAAGGGAATGGGAGGAAGCCATTTGCATGAACCCAATGAAATAGGAAGTTTAAAGCAATAAATGCTAAAAAATAAAAATGTGAAATGTGAAGAAAGTTAGGAATCCTTTCAGAAATGAGAAGTACTCCTTTAAAACAATGATTCACAAACACCAATAATAAAATCAAGTATTAGCCTAAAGAACTAGCATATGGTCAGGTTTTGCGGAACTGATAAACTAGTCAGTAAGAGGAGATAATTGTACCAAGCTACTTTATAGAGCTTTTGTTTAGAATGAGAAAGACCTGAAAGAATTCAAGTGATTATGTGGTTCACAATAGAGAGAGAAGGAACATTGCCAAAATCTTTTTATGAGGCTATAATTACCCTGATACCCAAACACAAAAAGACACTACTAAGAAAGAGAATTACAGACTAATCTCAATCATGAACATTGATGCAAAAATACTAAATAAAATACTGGCAAATCGAATCCAAGAACACATAAGAACCATCCACCATAATCAAGTCGGCTTCATCCCAGAGATGCAGGGATGGTTCAACATATGAAAATCTGACAACATAATCCACCATATAAACAAACGGAAAAATAAAAGCCATATGATTGTCTCATTAGATGCCAAAAAAGCCTTTGACAAACTTCAACATCCCTTTGTGATAAAGGTATTGGAGAGAGCAGGGATACAAGGAACATACATAAACATAATAAAGACAATATACAGCAAGCCAACAGCCAACATCAAACTAAATAGAGAGAAACTCACAGTGATCCCACTGAAATCAGAAACAAGACAAGGTTGTCCACTTTCTCCATATCTATTCAATATAGTTCTTGAGATCCTAGCTAGAGCAATAAGACACCAAAAGGAGATCAAGAGGATACAATTTGGAAAAGAAGAAGTCAAACTCTCACTATTTGCTGATCATATGATAGTTTTCATAAGTGACCCCAAAAATTCTACCAAGGAACTTCTAACTCATTAACACCTTCAGTAATGTAGCAGGATACAAGATTAACTCAAAAAAGTCAGTAGCCCTCCTGTACATAGATGATTAATGGGCTGAAAAAGATATCAGAGAAACATTACCCTTCACAATAGTCACTAATAGCATAAAATATCTCGGAGCAACTCTAAGCAAATAACTGGAAGACTTGTATGAAAATAACTTTAAATCTTTGAATAAAGAAATTGAAGAAGACACCAGAAAATGGAAAGATCTCCCATACTCTTGGGTAGGTAGAATTAACATAGAAAAAATGACAATCTTACAAAAAGCAATCTACAGATTCAATGCAATGCCCACCTAAACTCCAGAAAAAAATTCTTCACAGACCTGGAAAGAATGGTATTCAATTTCATATGAAGAAGCAAAAACAAAACAAAACAACAAAAATAAAAACAAACAAACAAAACAGGAGGCCAAAACAATCCTGTACAATAAAAGAATTTCTGGAGGCATCACAATCCCTGACTTCAAACTCTACTACAGAGCTACAGTACTGCAAACAGCCATATACTGGCATAAAAAACAGAGAGGGGGACCATTGTAACTGAATCAAAGACCTGGATATTAATCCACAACCTATGGACACCTGACTTTTAACCAAGAAGCAAACAATTTCAAATGGAAAAAAGAAAGCATACTTAACAAATGTTGCTGTCATAACTGGATATCAGCATGTAGAAGAATGAAAATAGATCCATATCTATCACGATACACAAAATTCAAGTCCAAATGGATCAAAGACTGCAACCAAACCTAACCACACTGAACCTCATAGAAGAAAAAGTGGGAAGTTCACTTTAACACATTCACACAAGAAACCACTTCCTAAATATAACCCTAGTAGCACAGACACTGAGAGAAACAATTAATAAATAGGACCTCCTGAAACTGAAAAGCTTCTGTAAACAAAGGACATGGTCAACAAGACAAAACAGCAGGTTACAGAATGGGAAAAGATCTTTACCAACCCCAAATCATACAGAGGTCTGATCTCTAAAATACATAAAGAACTCAAGAAATTGGTCATCAAAAGGATAAATAATCCAATTAAAAAATTGAGGACAGACCTAAACAGAGAACTTTCAACAGAGGAATCTAAAATGGCTGAAAGACACCTAAGGAAATGTTCAGCATCCTTAGTCATCAGAGAAATGCAAATCAAAACAACTCTGAAATTCCATCTTACACCTGTAAGAATGCCCAAGATCAAAAAACATTGATGACAACTTATGCTTCAGAGGATTGGGATAAAGGGAACATTCCTGCATTCTTGGTGGGGGTTCAAGCTGGTACAGCCCATTTGTATACCAGTGTGGCGATTTCTCAGAAAATTAGGAAACAACCTTCCTCAGGACCCAGCATATATACCACTTTTGGGTATATATCCAAAGGATGCTCAACCATGCTACAAGGACATGTGTTCGACTATGTTCATAGTAGCATTGTCATAGCCAGAACCTGGAAACAACCTAAACGCCCCTCTACCGAAGAATGGATAAAGAAAATGTGGTACATTTACACAATGAAGTATTACACAGCAAAAAGAAAAAAAAAAGACATCTTGAAATTTGCAGGCAAAAAACATCATTTTGAGTGAGGTAACCCAGATCCAGAAAGGCAATTATCATATGTAATCACTCATAGGTAGTTTTTAAACATAAAGCAAAAAGAAAAAAAAAAATCAGCCTACAAATCACAATCCCAGAAAACCTTGACAACAATGAGTATTCTAAAAGAGATATACATGAATCTAATCTACATGGGAAGTAGAAAAAGGCCATATCTCCTGAGTAAATTGGAAGCATGGCAACTTTGGGAGAGACAGGGAGGGAAAAATGCAGAGCTCAATTAAAATCAATAAAAAATATAAAAACATGATTATCTGTATGTCTCAACCAATGATTCTCTCTCTGTGGACCTCATGTTTCCCTCTTCCATTTCAATCAGTAAGACTTGAGGCATTTCTCAAACCATGATGATTCTTTTAAAACCTGTTTCTTCTTCTGCAAATGTGTATTATTATTCTTGCTGCAGTATTAGATATATGTTTTCAACCTTTTGAAGACACTGAAAGAAGCAAAATCAATTTAGCTATTTGTCTTGGGATGTAGAAGGCTATATAGACTCTGGACCTTGAATGAATGAATTAATCTTTCAAAGGAAAAGCCTGATTTCCCTTTACAGTGGTTTCCATAAAGACAGAACAGATGCAGCCACGTGTTTAGGTTGACATTGACTCATATCTGACCTTAATAGCATTTGTTTTCAATAAAAGAAAAGATATATTAATTAGTCTCAAATAGATTCTAAGTTTGGCAAATAGAAAGCTTGAGATAGATCAAAAGTTCAAATAGTTACTCTTGGGGCTGGAGAGGCAGTTCAACCGTTAGTTCAACAATTAGTATAACTGACTGCTTTTGCAGAGGTCCAGGGTTCAGTACCCAGCACCCGCACTGGAGCTCATAACTATCTGTAACACAAGTTCTAGGAAATCTGACTCCTTCTTTCGGTCTCATTGGGCACACACATACATACATGCAAGCAAACATTCATACACATAAACCAAAATATAAAAATATTTTAATATAGATAATGGCTGTGAGAGAAAGCATCCCAAGAACATCATAATGACAGCCTTGTAATACCAATTGGATACTGGAGAAAATAACTTTATTTTTATTTTTTATTTTTGTTTTTTTGACTATTTAATGAGATTGATAATTGATTAAGGAAAGATAATGTTGCACTTAATCCATAATTAACATGAAATTAATAAAAGAAAGTGATAATAGAGCAACTTATGAAGTGTATCAAAGAGTGGCCAACATAAAATCTTTCAAACTCGAGAAGTAGTTGAACAAGAGTGAAGTTTAATACAGCTTAATTCTGAAATAGTACAATAGACAAAAGTGTATAATTGATCGCAATCAGAAGGAAGGCAGTATGGGATCAATGGAGAACTGAGGATGTAGGGAGAAAAGATAAAAGATAAGGATGCTTTAAATGGAATATTTCCAGGTTTTGGGAACGAGAAGTATATGATGTAAGGAAAATATAAGAAGGTTAGAGTCTATGATAATGGCTGTAATACTTACATCTTTCTTTATCATATTCCATTAACTACCACTTAAACATATTTTAAGTAATCTACTGAAAAATCAATCAATAAGTTAGACCTCAATATGTAGTTACTGGAGACTTTAGGGAGTTATAGGTGGACAGAGTAAGAGTCCATTGGAATATTGATTTGAACACTTTCTAAACAACATAATCACATGCCTATAGCCTGGACTGCACCATTTGTGATTTCTCATATGCAACCATCGCTCATCAGGATGTATTCTGCTTGAAATATTATATATTCTAAATTAATTAAATGTAATAGAGAGCAAATTTGGTAAAATTATTGGTCTCTTCAGTCATTGGCTTCCTGCTTATACTTCCATATGTGCTGTCAAATTATATGTGTGTATGTGCATTTTATTTTGTATTTGAAAACTAAAATGATAATGTTATCAGCAAATAGCATACCAGTCTGTTGTGAGAGAGTGTCTTCCAATTCTCTTATGTTTTTGTTTAATAAACTTGAATATGTACAAAAATCATCCTTCGGGAACTGCACTGTGATCATTTAAATAAATTTGTTGATGATTTATATTTAGACGTGTGGAGAAGTTAATTTACAAATTTGGGAGAAATTTTAGATTCCAATATTCTGAACATCTCATTATGTAGTAAAAATACAATGCAAAATTTCTGAATATTTGAAAGAGGAATATGATCTTTTCCTCTAGTTTTTTAATTATTTTATTTACTCTTTGATAGGTTTATACACACACACAAAAATATGATTCTTATCATATTTGTTCCCACCACCCTCTCATTTCTCCCTCCCACTTCCTCAATTCCCTTTTCCCCATAATATTCCTTATTTATATGATTTCTTCTGTTTACCACTTATTTATGCTTATGGGTGTAGAATTATTTACTGGATCATGGGCTACCTAACAGTGACCACATCACTGAAGCAAAACGACTGCCCCATCCCTAGAGCTGATTAAATGCTAACAGCCCATCAGAGAGGGGTGTGTCCCTACTGAATCTCTCCCCATTCCAATCCTTGATGGAAAATTTATAGGCTTGATTGTGTACAGATCTTGTTTAGTCACAGCTTCTGTGATTTCTTCAGTGTGATGGCCATGTTATTGATCCAGAAGACTTTTCCCATCATGTTCCTTCATCAAGCTCTCACATTCTTCTACACACTCCTACCCTTTCCTTTAATAATCTATGGATGTGAACATAAATTCTTGAAAATGTGGTTTGATGACATCCTCTCATTTTTAAGTGGGTTTATTTTGCTAAATTTTTTTAATTTACCTTTTAAAGGATTCTCTAGTTTCTATAACTTTGCTGAGAACAAAGTTTTGATGACAAGGCAATAACTAGTAACATGGATGTAAGCTGTACAAGGTACATCAAATACTAGAACTCTTTCTCAACTAAGGGAAACCATTTAGATTCTACTAACTCCTGAACTGAGTTGTAAAAAAAGGGCTTGATGTAGCACGCTGGATTTCTAGGACAACTCCATTACATATCAGGGTGAATGCAAACAATTATGTCTTGTCTGTAAACAATCCCATTCTCAAAAATTTTCCAGGTTACACCATTGCACATCCTTATTTCTAGAGAAAAGAGGATGGAGAAGTAGAACACCTTTACTTAAATTGTTCTAGTTTACATAGGTGTTACATAGTCTTCTCACATGCCAAAATATAATTCAGTATAAAATTGAATGTCTCTACAGTCTTATAGATACCACACGGCCTAAGAGTTCAAAGTCTAAAGTCCCTTCTGAGACTCACGGGTATCAACTCAGTATAAGTTGTGTTCTTCCACTATATAACAATAAAGGTAAATATTCTCATTCCTAAATGAAGGAGTAGAAGAATACCGAGAAAGGACTTTGTATCTACCCCTACACCAAAGATTTAACACATTGTATTGAACTGCATCACACCTAGTATTTTAGGATGCAGTAAACACAGGGTGAGGTTGGAGTGCATGTGTGTGTGTGTGTGTGTGTGTGTGTGTATGTGTGTGTGTGAGAGAGAGAGAGACAGAGAGAGGGAGAGAGAGACAGCGAGAGACAGCTAGACAGATGAGAGGGAGAGAGAGAGATGAAAGGGAGAGAAAGAGAGAGAGAGAGAGAGAGAGAGAGAGAGAGAGAGAGAGAGAGAAGTTCAGTTGCACCTTCACACTTAACTTTCAATCTGCATTTTGGTCTCCTAGGCTCCCTCCAGAATGGCCATTAAGCCATGCTTATTGGTTTTAAAGATTTCATTAGTACACATCTACACACAACTCCAGCACTACATGTTCAGCTTTATCTCAGCCACCACCCAAATCCCTGGCAGTAATTTTCTGCATTAGTTATTTCTTGTCACTCTCCCACATACCTGACAGGAGGCAACTTAAAAAAAGAAAGGATTTATTCTGGCTCATGATTTGATTTCAGTCCACTGTCTTGAGGCTGGTAAGAAGAGATCCTCGCTGCTCTGGTGGCAGGAATGAAACCTGTGAAACCTGATTGCTTATATTTCCACTGATTAGGGTACAGAGACTGGAAAGAAACCTGAGCTGCATTAAAAGCATCAAAAATCCATTCCCACGAGTGAGCCACTTCCTAGACCCCTACTCCTATAGTCTCCGCAATTCCCCCAAACAGTGTCAGTGTCATCAACTAAGGGAATAAGTCTATCAGTCTGTGAAGGGCATTTCACACTCAAGCTACAAATTCTATTTTAATCGTGAAGCTGGCTTTTATGCACCAGCCATCTTAGCCAAAATTTATGGTAATTTTAATGGGTTTAGTTCAAACATGATTCTTGTTAATAAACTGAAATCATCAAGGTGCATACAGTACTTGAGTTTAGAACAGACCAGAAAGGATTACACATGTGTCACACTGAGTTTCCATATCTGATGTTCTCTACAAGTTACCCAGTTCTTTTCATGCAGTGGTAGCTGGACACCTCGGTCCATGATGTCCATTGTCCCCAGGGGTATGAGAACATGAGGATAGTCTAACACATTTGAATCAGATAAGGAATATGATTTTGACTGGATAAAGGACAAAGCCCCCAGTACGCCTCTATATTCTTTTCAGTCCCAGGTGGTGATAGGGCCAAGAAAGGGCCCATCTTCAACTTTCTCAATGTGTCTGCCATTTTCCTCTACTGGAGCTGCAGGCCAATGAAGTTTGTATATACATGTGTGCATGTTTGTATCTCCAGCTTAGCCTTCCAAAGTCCTCTACCAGTTCTATAATTCTTCATAAAATTTTCCCAAGATTGGATTACTTAGGAAGCAAATATTTCTTATCAATAAGGCACATAAATCAAAGGAGGAGTTGAATAAGAATAATCATAGGTGAGCCCACGTTAATAGAACAATGAATTTATGAAAGCTTAAAACATGACCACAGATCGTCAGGTCCTAAAGACTGCAACCCAGAACATTCCTTACATTGCATGTAAACATACCCCAGATGTTAACAGAGGCGGGTGATTTTATGTGATGCTGTTCTGATTTAATTACTTTCTAAAACCCAATATGTCAAATCTGTTGTCACCGTGAAGTGTTAAAAGTTTGAGCTGATGAGTAAGGGCATTACAAAATAGAAGTAAACAACGAACCCTTATAGGTCCCCTAAACCAATGATTCGCACGGTATTTCACAGAAACTCCCATTAATGTTAATAGGATTGGGTAAGTTACAGGCAGAACCTCTCCCTTGCACTGATAGGTGAATGGTTCCCTGAGGTACTTACTTAGATGAGAGAACTTAATTTTCTCTCCACTAATCCTCTCTGGATGAAAAATAAGAAATCGTGCTTAACAAATTAGATTTCTTTTTTAAAGTTGCTGCCACAAATTCCTACCATCGGGATAAATTAATCAGAAACCACACTGGGGTATTGACGGACCATTTAGAACCAGTCAGAACGCTTTCCACTCAGAAGGTGCCAGGTGGCCTAAGTCTTAAGAGCTCAGATTTCCTCGTGGCTTTGAAAGAAAACCATTTAAATCCATTAGATCTTACTTTTTTGTATCGTTCTAGGAAAAAAATGGAAGTGTACAATTATGTGCAAGAACTAGTTAGGAAGAAATAGAAATTCCTGATTGCCTTAGCGGGAATTGAAGAGTTCAGTCACTGATTTAATTAGCTGTCTAGGGAAAGAGAGATCATGAAATGTTGAGGGAGAAACAATGTAGGGTTACTCAAAGGCTCTTACACTGTGATAGTACAGATATAATTAAATTTCTGGGACAGATGTACTTTGCGTAGTTTAAAAGAAAATAGCAACTTTCAATAGATCTCCAGGATTTTAGCATGATAATAATCACTTCAAAATACAACGTGGCAGTGAATAATTTTTTTCTGAATAATTTTTTACTGACACCCAATACATCCTCCGCTACTGCTTTTCTTATTTATTTCAGTTTTCCAGGACATATGTCGGTCTGTAGCCATTGCAGCAATGTGCAATACGCACAGTGAGGCTGTTTCACACACCCCAGACGATAGGTGGGAGGTCCTCATAAAGGCAGAGGGAATCAAACAAATTATATACATAATAAGAATAACTGACATTTACCGAAAAATGATGATTATGCCTCAAAGACAGGTTCATAATCTCACCGAATCTTACACTAGGAATTTTCTAAGGATCATTACCCAGGACCTTTATGCCATAAGGATTTTTAGCACCCTAAATTTGGATTTAATGGCATTAGAAAATACCTTAAATATGAATAGTTCCCCAAGTGCCAAAATGAGTCTTGATTCAATTATGCATGATCATGTAAAGAGACATCCTTATGCTCTGTTCTTGGAGAAGTATCTTACAGCCCCTGTTTTGATTAAAGCCCAAATTACATTTAAGCATCAGCAGACACAGTTTGGCTAATGATTTGAATCTAAAGAAATACAAAATGTTCCTAATTTATTAGACCTTAAAAGTTAGTGCCAAGGTAGTTTTAAACTGAGTACTTTAAAATCCATGAATGTAACAGGAAAAGTCTCGGTCACTGAAATGAATACAGCGAAATTCAGCAAGGGAGGAAAAGGCTGAAACAATGTCCACAACACGCTTGACCTAATTGGCAATTACAGCTCACACCCGCTGGACAATCTTTCATGTTTAGTTTATCACTTCTAGTGCACTTATTCTGCTCAGCAAGATAAATCATATTTGGGGACCTGAAAATTCTCAAAAACTTCATAATAATGGAATTAGACAGCATACCAAGACCACAATGGGATGCAAATGTTATACAGTAGAAAACAGTTGCAAATCCAAGTTCTCAATCACTTAGAAAACTCAAAATGAACTTTTCTGTAAATAATTTATCAAAGAAGGACCTGAAAGGGACGTAGAGACTCTTGAATTAAATACGAGTGAAAACACAAAGCATATGCAGATTAAGTAGTACTTAAGTTTTGTAACATGAAGCGGAAAGGAAATATTTCAAGTCAACCTTCGGAAGATCAACCCAAGCAACTGAAAATGAAGTACAAATTTAACTCACAGCAAGAAGAAAAACGATAATAAAAATAAGATAAAATATGTGGAGAATTGAAAATACAAAAGAAGCATAGAAAATCGTTAACACTCCCACATGGTTCCTTGAAATCGTGAGAGACAATAAACTCCTGTTAGTGGCCCAGCCTTGTTTTCTGTGCCTGTATCTCTTCTTCAAACCTGGTGAACATTCCTAAGACCGCACAGACTCTCTACAAGGAACATGTCCAGCACCTGCCCCTAAAAGTATAGCAGTAGAAGGGCAAGAACACTGTGATAGGAAAAAAGAGTGACTACAGAAGGCAGACTAAGCCTGTCTTTCATATACTGGCCAAATCGACAGATTGTGAGTGGAAGCTTGACTGTGTTGAGCTTAACTGCCTACCTAAGGGAATTCTGACTTCAGAGAGATGTAAGCATTTTGAGCTGGGAGATTACAAGGAAAGAAAGGACCAAATGACTCAGTTGTAAGCTGATGTTGTTATGAAAACAATAAACTGTGAGTATTTATGCAGTCCAATGAAAAAAAAAGATAAGGAAAATATCAGTAATAAAATTGACAAGGTCAGGAGGAGAAGGAGAGAGAGCACGGGCAAGGAACTCAGGACTGTGAGAAGTGCACCCACATACTGAGACATTGGGGATGTTCTATCGGGAATTCACCAAGGCCAGCTGGAATGGGTCTGAAAACACCTGGGATAAAACCAGACTTGCTGAACATAGTGGACAATGAGGACTGCTGAGAAGTAAAGAACAATGACACTGGGTTTTGATCCTACTGCACGTACTGGCTTTGTAGGAGCCTAGGCAGTTTGGATGCTAACCTTACTAGACCTGGAAGGAGGTAGGAGGTCCTTAGACTTCCCACAAGGCAGGGAACCCCAACTGCTCTTCAGGCTGATGAGGGAGGGGGGCTTGAGTGGGAGAGGGGGAGGGATTTGGGAGGCGGTGGAGGGGAGGAGGCAGAAATCTTTAATGAATGAGTAAATAAATAAATAAATAAATAAATAAATAAATATAAAATTGACAAGGTTCAAGGAAGAGTCATCCACCTCCTACAAAAACAAACAAACAAACAAACAAACAGAAGATCGAACTTGGCAACATCAAGAATAAAAATGGACTAGAACTCAGATCTTCCAAGCAGTAAGATGATAGCATTGGCCCTAGGCAAGGGCTTTAAGAGATTCTTTTAAGACAGTGAATTTAGGAGCACTCGCCAGCAAGCACCTTACTCGGAGATCTGGAGCTTCAGTGCTGGCCGTCACCATGCCTCTAGCTAGAGACCTTTTACACCCTTCTTTGGAAGACGAAAAGAAAAAAACATAAGAAGAAAAGGCTGGTTCAGAGCCCAAATTCTTACTTCATTTATGTGAAATGTCCAGGCTGCTACAAGATTACTACAGTTTTCAGCCATGCTCAGACAGTGGGTCTTTGTGTAGGTTGTTCAACAGTGCTGTACCAGCCCACAGGAGGAAAAGCCAGGCTCACAGAAGGCTGTTCATTTAGAAGAAAGCAACACTAAACATCTATACAAGTTCCTGAGTTTGCGTTTTTCACAGAAAGCCTTATCAAGTTTAGTGACTCTACCAAGACAATGTAACTGTGTTTGATTTTATAAAGTATACAACAGTGATCTCCTATTTTGGTGTCAGTTTTTCAATAAAGTTTTAATTATATATAATTTCAAAAAAAGACAGTGAATTTACTGAGCATAAACTGTATTTTAGTAAATATAACTTTTTTTAAAAAGACACTCATCTACTTAAGTACATAAACAAAAATCAGCTCTCTAATTGCACTAGATTTGAGAAGCATTGTGTTTTGCTTCTGTAAATCAATCCAACTTTTTGATAGCTTCAGTGTAGCCTCGAACTCTTTCAAGAGCACATGTTTGTTTGCCCTCTGGTTTCTTTACCACACATCACAAATAAATTAAAATCATTCTCTTGATTTGAATTCTGAATGGGTTCTAGAACATGCAAAATATTTGGACTATTTTTTAAAAGATGGAGTTTAAGACATCTTTCTCTTGTCTGAGATTTATGAATCTACCGAACTGTTTCCATCTTTTTTACATGAATCTCAGGAGTTTGTTGACATAATTTTAAAGCTTGGAGTCTACACGGATAGAGATTTATGTGGGGAGTCTAGATATTATCACATTACATCTCTATCTGATTGTAGCTATAGGCTTTGTGTGTTGATAGTCATTAGTATGAAATACAAATGCTCAGGAAAGCCATCATCAAGTATTCATTAAGTGCTTATTTCTCTAGGAGAGCCAGGAAGAAAGGATAATAGATCAAGGTAGCTTTTATTATATGAAAGATAATAACATGATAGATATAATTTATTGAACATTTTTATGTGCCAGTTTGTTCAGCAATTTTCACTCATTATTTAAATTAATTCTGATAACATCATTAAGACATGAATATAATTCTCATTGTGTCTCAAGTATATGATACTAAAGACAAGATTATCCTTTTGAATAAATTAGAAAGGTTTAAGATGGGCAAAAATATTGCTCCATACTTACAGTACACATTAGGAAATTTGTACATTCCATGTGTATTATAAATGGGAATTTAAATTGGTACAAACTCTTCTACTGTTTTATTAAAACAAATTAATTATTTTATTTACTATAATATATATGTATGCATATATCAAGATCCATAAAGTCCATTTTTTATAATAGTAGTCAGAAACTTAAAAACATTTTACAAAAAAAAGGCTCTACAAGAAAAATTGTATTACTAATGGTATTAATTTGATTAATTTTCAGGGCAGTGATATAGATAAAGAATTATTTTATAAAATGCAACCAGTGACCCCATGCTAAATGAGATATGCTATGTATATCTACTTTTATGTGCTTTGCTGTATTGCCTGTAGGTTAGAGTGTCAAATCTTGGAGTTACAGACAGCTATAAGCTGCCATATGGGTGCTGAGATTTGAACCTGGGTCCTTTGGGAAAGCAATCAGTACACAAAACCATTGAGCCATCTTTCCAGCCCCATATGTGTGTGTGTGTGTGTGTGTGTGTGTGTGTGTTATTTCATTTATATGAGCATATCTGAATGTGTAGATATATCTATAACAAGGAATACAAGGAATATAACTCCAACCACTCTTATATAAAAAATACATTTAAAGCATAATGCTGGAATCAGAATATAAGCCAAAAACTTTAATTTTTAACATTTTCCCTTATATTCTTTTCTTTTTAATTTTTATTTATTTGTTAAAGATTTCTGATTCTTCCCTGCCACTGCCTCCCATTTCCCTCCCCCTCCCCCAATCAAGTCCCCCTCCCTCGTTAGCCCAAAGAGCAATCAAGTTTCCCTGCCCTGTGGGAAGTCCAAGGACCACCCACCTCCATCCAGGCCTAGTAAGGTGAGCATCCAAACTGCCTAGGCTCCCACAAAGCCAGTTCGTGCAGTAGGATCAAAAACCCATTGCCATTG
The DNA here is from genome assembly GCF_014885135.2 of Alexandromys fortis. Taxonomy (NCBI): domain Eukaryota; kingdom Metazoa; phylum Chordata; class Mammalia; order Rodentia; family Cricetidae; genus Alexandromys; species Alexandromys fortis. Next base: position 1,986,588 of record NW_026067922.1, read on the forward strand.
TTCTTGAGTTCTCAGTAGTCCTCATTGTCTGCTATGTTCAGCAAGACCGGTTTTATCCCAGGCTTTTTCAGACCCAGGCCAGCTGGCCTTGGTGAGTTCCAGATAGAACATCCCCATTGTCTCAGTGTATGGGTGCACCCCTAGCGATCCTGAGTTCCTTGCTAGTGCTCTCTCTCCTTCTGCTCCTGATTTGGGCCTTGCGATTTCAGTCCGGTGCTCCAGTGTGGGTCTCTGTCTCTGTCTCCTTTCATCGCCTGATGAAGGTTAATATTCCGGAGGATGCCTATATGTTTTTCTTTGGGTTCTCCTTATTTAGCTTTTCTAGGATCACTAATTATAGGCTCAATGTCCTTTGTTGAAATGGCAAACTGTTTATGGTGCCTAAAATGAAACTGTTGTTTGTGCCTGGATTTTTACATTTCTGTTTGTTTGAAATACCTATTTTTCTTCCTATCTTGGCCTACCACAGCTTATATTTTGATCAAGGTAAAAAAAAAGAAAAGAAAACAAATTATGTTTTCTATGTATCTGTCTCTGCTACCAGATTTCAATTTTTTTCTTTAATTTTAAACTGTGGCAGTATGCTGTAGCAATCAAACTGTAGCCCCTGAAAGGGAAGACATGAAGGTGACATAGACGGCACTGTCTGTAATTCTCCCAATTCACTACATACCAGAAAATGGTAAGCTACCTATAGAAATAATTAAGGTTTATTTCATAAAAACAATAAAAACAAAAACTGAAGAGTGTTTTGAAATGATGTCAGAATTGAGATATACTTGGGCAAAAAAAGGAATGGAACTAACTGCAAGAGGCAACTCTAGTGCCATTAGAAAGTATATTAAGATATCAAAGCTGACAATCAGTCAATCAATGTTAAGCTTTAAGAACTGTTAATTCATTAAATGATTGTATAGCTGTGGTTAAGCTCAGTCAATATAGACGGTAAATGTTCCAGAACATGAGCATACATGGGAAAATTATGAAAAATACAGAGACCCTAGATAGTTAGCTAGGAAGCTGTCCTTTCATAATTATTCCATTTTTCTGCATCCTGCACCACTGTAGACATATGACCCCATTTTGAATCCCTGGGGTTGTTGTCCTTTTATAAAGCAAGGAGTCCATATGTGTTCATTTTAAATTATTATCTGTGAAATTTTAAATTATTACTATAATTTTAATTCACTCTAAACCAGAAAATGATACGCCACCTGTGGAAATAATTAAGGTTTATTTCATAAAAAGCAAAAGCAAACTGAAGCATTTTAAATTTTCTTGAAGATACCTATTGGAGCAAGCATCCTTTTTTTACTAAGTACTGGCAGAGAAAGATGAGTAACTGCCCTTTGGTGTGAGTGGGGAACTGATTTAGGAAGTATATAACAGCTAATTGATTGGGAGATATTAAAAGGAAATAAAATCTCAGATCCTGTGCAGGGATATTGAGCTTCTCTGAGGTGATATTTTTCTTTCAAAGTAATAACAATAGGATACTAGGTGACACATTTAAATTTGTGGAGATGAAGTTTTATTTAAAAGCACTGCCTTGACACCTTAATGCAAGAATTTTCTAAGAAGCAGAACTGAAAGGCAAGCCACAGCATTAAAGGAAACCAAGCAAAGACACAGGCATGATGACTAAGCATAGAACAAAACACCTGTGATCTTAAACACATCTCCAGGAACCCCCAAAGGCAGCAGTTACAGGCAACAGCTCTCAACAATAGGGGAGAGATAGATAGGGAGGAAGGAAGAGAGAGAGGGAGGGAGGGAGGGAGGGAGGAAGGGAGAGAGAGAGAGAGAGAGAACAGACATGTTTAGATGCCCTGATAGAAGAGAAAACAAAAGCAGCAAGCAAAGAAAGATCTAAACATTGGAAGGGGAAATCAAATCAGTGGCTTTTCCGCCTCATCCATCTGGCAGCACCCAGACAGCACACAGTGGAATCCAATAGAGTGAAAACAAGATTGGGCAACTTCAGCAGAAACACATCCTCTCCATTTTTAAAATAATGAAAACAGTAACAGAGGCATGACAAGGAACCAAATGGAAGAAACACCCAGGGAAATTGCACCGGGGATGGTCAGAGAGGCGGTGAAAGGGAGTTTATTCATTGGAATGAAAATTCAGCATGGCTGGACCAGGCTACATGGATCAATGGTCTGGAAGAAATGGGCTGGGTTAAAAAAATGTGAATCTACTAATGATCACATTTGGTCAAGCAAGAAAACGGATGCTGGGATGCTTGAGAAGTGTGGATCTGGGTTTTGAAGTGGGATAATGAGACTGTTTAAATTCCTAAGCATGGCACTCACCATTCTCTGCATCTGCAGGGTGGATTACTCATACAGCATCTCTCCTGGGCGAAGTGGCACCGCTCTCCTGTTTCTGTCACAACTGTCTTTGGGAGTTAGGCCAGACAGGCCTGTGGTTCAGGAAGACTTGTCCACTCTGGGCCATGCACCTCACCAGCCTGTTTTCATTTTTGCTCACTAACCCCTGGCCACTTGTCAATGACACCAAAGCTTATCATAACCATGTCTTTGTGGATGCTGTTGATGCTGGAGCATTGTTCTCCACGTGCTCCCCATTTATAGATCACCTTAGCTATGCCAGTTTCTCTGCCTGCACTTGCTCACAGGTTACAATCACACTACACACTAACCTACTTCATACAACATACCACTGTTCAGAGAAGCATGGTCAATTTTTGATATGTCCTCCCATAAAAATACAAGCTCCTAACATCTGATTCCCACATCATTCAATCCCAAGCAAGTGGAAGTAAAATTCTGTCAGGAAAGAGGTAAGTAGGTTTCTATATAAACAAGAAGCTGACTTAGAGAGCAGTGCTCATTGCACTCTTGAAACTATAATGAAGAACAGATACACACCAAGGTCATCCTCTTCTAGATAATGTGCACACATTATTTTCCATTGCTCTTGTTTCCAAACCTTAGACACTGTCCTCACACCAGATTTAAATATGGAAACTATAGATAAAATATATTTTAAAAACTAAAATGACATTACCATGATCACATAGCTACTAAAATTGAATTTTTTTTCACATCTAATTCCAACTTCCATTTTGGAGACATTTCAGAACCCTAAGTCAATCTACTCCCTTTCTTGTTCGCCATCCCATTTTCAAACATTCTCAGTGAAGCCTTCGTTAATGCTGTCTTGAGTGACCTTCATTCTCATTGCCATTTCATCTTTTACAAGAAAATACAGACACATGTCATTTAGCAATGGGGATCTAATCGCGAATACTGTTATTTTAAAGGCTGACGAGCCCACTCAGGATGTAAAGTGTTTGCTGTGTAAGCATGAGGGCCTGAGGTAGAATTTCCAGCACCCACATAACAACCAGGTGTCGTAGTATAAACTGTGGTTCAGAGTTGGAGGTAGACTAGCAGATCCCAGGGTCCTTGGAGCTAGGCCAGTTTAGGCCAAGCAGCTAGATCTGGGTTGGGTAAGGATCATATGTATATAATTATTTAAAGGCAATAGAGAGAAACACCTAGTTTTAACTTCTGGTCTACACACACACACACACACACACACACACACACACATACACACATGCATTACATACACATATCAAAAACACAAATAAAAGTGTATTATTGCTGGATTACATTATCCTGGGAACATGAGTGAACTTTTCCACAGTCCCAGTATATACTCTGCACTCTAGGACATGTGGTTTACACTGCGCTATTCATGGTCTGTTGACCAAAATCTCATTTTGGAGTACATGATTACACATAGAAAATGTTTGTTGTCCATCCCTTTTATGAAAAGATTTCCCCATTACTAAGCATATATGAAATGATCACACCTTATTCCTTCTTTGCTGGCTTATTCACCCCTTGTCCTGTTATAGTCCTTGATTCCTATTAACTTTTTCTTCCTGTGTTTCTAAAACATAGACCCTTATCTACCTGTGTTCCTGTCTCCCCTTGAGAATGCAGCATAAGAAGGAGGGGGAAGTGATAGTAAACAAGCTCTTACAATTTCCAAATTGCGTGTTCATCACTTTTGTGATAATAAGGGAAGGAAAGAGCAGGACATCCACACTTAGAGTGAATGACAGCTTCAATTGCTTTGCTTGCCCATGCTTGCTGATCATCGTCGAATTCTGTCTTTGGTCATCTTCCCTTGAACAGCAATCTATATAGCAATTATGAATATAGGTTTGGAACAAGGGAAACCTGGATTTTTAATCTAACTTGACTATTTCTTCAAGTTAATTTATGGTTAGTCCTTAGCTTAAACTCAAAATCAGGGTATTACAGAGTCTCCTTCAAAGGATTCTTTTAAAGAGTAAAAAATTGGAGACATTTAGTTTTCTTACCAAAATGCCAACCTACAAAAGGTATTAGTAGGATTCAAAGACAGTAGAGGCACCGACCCACACCTCTTGGGGATTTATAGAAATGGGCCAAAGAACCCTCTTGTGTTTTAGAAAACTGTATGGATTTTCATCAAGGACTCTAAAACCCATTTCATTTACTTTATTTTGCTTGTTTTCATAACAAGGTGGAAACCCTTTATTTAGAAGGGAAACATAATGCTATTTTTTTTAAAAAAGAAGTTTGATAGGATAAGTAAACACAATGAACTGTTTCATTTCATCAGATGCTGCTTGCAACAACCAGTTCCCTCAGTTTGTCACAGATCCTGCCAAGCAGGTCTTCATTTATTTCTTCATTATAGTTGTATAGAGCACCTCTCTGTAAGTCACATACATAACAACCATATTATCAATCATTTTAAAATATAATATACTCCATGAGTGCTCACAAACAGAAATGAATCTGAAGTTTCTGTTTCTTAGAGATTTGATAAGGTTGTGCAAGAGCTAATGACTTGTAATCAAGTAGCATATTTGTGACTGATACAATGAAGTACCTTCTTGTATTCTCCAGTCTCCTCTTCCTTTATGTGTATGAGCTGTTCTAAGAGACATCAAATGTCTGGGACCTAAACCAAAAAACAATATTTTGTACTGATATGACAACAATTTGATTTATAGTGCGGGTCTGTAGTGGGGATGGTGTTGTGGTTGCTGTGGCTTATAAAGGGAAGAAGAAATTTTAAGCCTCAATATTATGCCTCAAAGGTTCCAGATTAGTCAAGGATCTCTATCAACAAGGAACCTTTGTTTTCTATTCCTTGTAGCAGTGAGAATTGAATAGACCTTGAGTGGCCATGTTGGAACACAACTTTTAGATGTTTTCTCTTGGTTTCTTCCCACTCTGCCTGCTACAGCACTTCCTAAGTTAACTTTGTAATTGTTCTCAAGAAACAGTAGGTATAAGACATCATCAGAATGGATGAAGAAAGTATGGAATATATACATATTAGAGTACTACTCAGCAGTAAAAAACAAGAACTTCTTGAATTTTGCATGCAAATGGATGGAAATAGAAAACACTATCCTGACTGAGGTAAGCCAGACCCAAAAAGAGGAACATGGGATGTACTCA